>NW_020455193.1:775044-792548 GCF_003342845.1 Nothoprocta perdicaria | reverse complement strand
TCTAGAGGTCCCTTCCAACCTTAAATATTCTGTGAATCTGTGAATCTGTGAATATCAAGGAAGATAGATACCTTTGGTATTCTGGGTGGAATGCTATCATAGGAAAACTAACTACCRCTCTAAAGAAAGATAGTAGTGGAAAAAAATCTATTACTTCAGAAAATGCATGTGCCTGGCCAGTATAATGTTTTGTACTTGCTTTTCATCCCAGTGACATTCATTTAATGAACTACATTTTATTCTTCAATTCATTAAGTAATGTATCTATTTATTTTACAACTTTATTTCCCATAAAATGTTTCTATTTTGTTTCAAATTTTTCAGTTTAAGCTCATGAGTAGACATTATTAGTACACCTTTCATAGTAGAACATAAATAACATTTATAATTAAATTTTGCTTCACTCGAGACCCATTTTTTAGGAAGTTATTTCACATTCTCTATATATCAGAACCAATATTATTTATTTATAAATATTATTTATTTATTTATTTTATTTATTTATTTATTTATTTATTTAGTGTCATGCATAGAAATTACTGCTGTTAAGCACGGCTTAACTTTCCAACTAGTGTTGTGCACCCTATTATCAACAAGAGCTTATAGATATTATACCTAATCATATTCTTTTTTTTATTGCATTTGCAAATGTTTTCCAGGGTTATTTGTTCATTCAGTTTCCCAGGGACTTGGGTGACATTCACAAGTGTGTAATTTCCCAGATCCGTTTTCTTGACCTTCCTGAAGTGCAAGAGTGGTACTTGCTTTCCTCCAGTGTAGGAACCTCTCAATCGCCCTGTGCCTTAAAAGATAATTGAGAGTGGCCCCCCCACTGGCCCCACCAGTCAGCTTCATCAGTACTTGTAAGTGATATGAGCTCCCATGGACTTGTCTATGTGTATGTCTATCAGGTCTGTTCAAATGTTTCTTAAGTTGGCCCTCCTCCACCAAGGGTGAGTCTTCCTTGTTCCAGGCTTACACTTTGATCTCAGAGACCAGTGGTTCCTGAAGGGCACTCTTACCAGTGAATACTGATGCAAAGAACATCAAGTATGTGCCCTTACAGCATAGGRGGCCTATCCTTGTCTGTATTAGGCAGAGTGTGGCCAGAAGATTGAGAAAAGAGATCCTTCCCCTCCAGTCAGCCCTGGTGAGCACACACCTGGAGTACTATGTGCAGTTCTGGACTCCTTGGTACAAGAACTCACTGGAGTGAGTTCAGAGAATTATGATCATTAAGGGCCTGGAGCAACTCTTATATGAGGAGAGCCTGATAGAGCAGGAACTGTTAAACCTAGAGAACATGGAGCGGGGATCAGTTGTGTATAAATATATGAAGGGAGAGTTTAAAGAGGATGGATGAAAAGGCAAGGGGCAAAGGACACAAATGGAAATATAGCAAATTCCATCTAAAAATGAAGAAATGCTTTTTTACTGGGAGGGTGACCCCTAAAACAGGCAACCCAGAGAGGTTGTGTAGTCTCCATCCCTGGAGATATTCAAAAGCCATCTGGGCAAGACCCTGAATGTGTTCTAAGTGATGCTGCTCGAGCATGGGGCAGGTGTTGGGCTAGATGATGTCTAGAGGTCCCTTCCAACCTCAAACATTCTGTGATTCTGTGAGGTATTCTTATTGAGAGTAACATAATAAAAGTAGAAATAAAAATAAAAGAATAGTAGAATAAAAGAAAGTAAATAATATGTTCAGCATAAAGATTAATACTGAAAGCTAAGCTTATTTATCTCTTGAAAACTAAGTTCATCTCTTGAGATAGAAAAGTTGTTTCATATTAATTAGTTAATTATTTTACTGATATTTTCTTTTCTCTGTGAATAATTTTTAAGGTCTCTCCAGCAAAGAAAACGCCAAAGATTTCCATGTTATGTATTCAAATTGCTGGACATAACCTAACATGACAGTATGGAGAATTTGTTATGTTGCCAAAGTAAGCAAATAAATAAACAATAATTTTATTATCACAGAATCACAGAATGGTTAAAGTTGGAAGGAACATCTAGAGACCATCTAGTCCAAACCCTCTGTTCAAGCAGGGACGCCTACAGCACATTACACAAGATCATCATCAAAATCTTCTAAATGCTCTGACATAATTTTATTAATATACTTATATAAAGTCATTATGAAAAGGCAAAAAAAATCAATGAGACTTAAACAAGGAATAAAAAATGGACTATTTTATAGTTTTTGTTTTGACAATGCCATATATTATGATATTCTGACCTGCAGTATCAGAATATACTGCAGAAAAGAGCACCTGCTCTTGCATTCTCATATCAGTTCTAATTTAAAGGCTATTGTGTTCCAAAATAATCCTAAACTAGTGAAGAATTTTTGATGAATATTTGCAGCTCAAATATTTTWTTTCAGATGACACTGTCAATGCTCTATAAATGCTCTGTCAATGCTCTATAAAGGTATGATAGTGTCCATTGTGTATAGCAAGCATTACCATGCTCCCACAAAATTCCTGAGAAGCCTTCTTCCCAAGAGTACTAACATTAAGCACAAACTGTATCAGTTAAGGGGCACAGAAAATAGGTTAATAATAGTAATCCTCAGAATAGGAAAAATAATGTACATCAAGAAGATCTATGTATATGGAAAAAAAAATAGTCTTAGAGATGATCAGTACTAAGCAATTCTCAGATATTTTGGCAAGTCCCATATTKAAGTTGTTTTATTWTTTATTTATTTATTTTTTTTTTTGACAAGAATCACTACACTGTATCTACCTCATTTGTCACAACTGTCAACCAGGTTTATGAAGACTGTTACCTTCATTAATGCCTGTGGTGCTTATCATGAACAAGAGTCACTTTTACGTGTCTAGTTTCWTTAATCAGTGAATTCAAGGAGTGAATGAATATTAATTTGTGCCAATTTCTGTTTATGGTTCCTACAGGTAACAGAAGAAAACTGTAGTTAAGTAATTGCATTAAAGACTATTTTGAAAGTATTAAGCACAGAAACATTGATTGTGAGCATAGTGATTTGAATGCAGGATGTCTATTTTTATGATATACATACTGCCTCCAGGAAGCTCCTGGCTTATGATACAGCTTCATAGCATTTGGAAAAATTCCTCTAAGAATCCCTGAACAGTTTATATTTAGATAAAATGAGAAATTCCAGTGAATAACATTTTTTAAAAACAATCAGCATATACTATTCTTCTCTAAAAATGAAAAACACAATGTAAAAAAACACATATAAGTAGTAATATTTTTCATAAGACAAAAGCAGTTTGGCTTTTGCTTTATTTGCATTTTACTGAGAATATTACAAGATACTAGATGGAGAGTGGAACTAGTCTTATATAGACAATTTTGCTCAATCCATTGAAAGGGAATATAYGTATTCATGTGACAAGATATACAAGCATCTCTTCAAAAAACAACTCATGCACAACCTTCATGTGTAACTAGATGTGCACTGCTCATATGAAACAGATAGTATCATATTGGATAAGTAATGCTTCTATGTCTAGTGAGGTAAAATGGAAGTAGCTGTCACATGTCATCTTTGAGGTGGTCCTTAAGAGTTTTTAGAACTCCTCCACAATAAAGACTTTCCTAACAGAGAAAAGACTAAGGAAATGATAATCAGCTTCAATCAACATTTTCTTTTTTTAATCATCAGATGATCATGACAAGCTCAGTATTTCTGGATCAGAACCATCTACAAAAGTTTCTTTGTACATGTTACTCCTGAGATATCTTAATTAAAGGCAGCTTGGACATTGTAGGCATGCATATTTTTTTATCCACATTTAATATTAATGGGAACCCAATACTTACAACCTGCACAGAATTCATAACTAAGAGAAGATTTTTTTCCAAATACAGGTGGCATGATACAAATTTTTGGCTTAAATGGGAGCTTATGTGTTTTCCCTATTTCAGCTCACAGTTTTTAAAATGAGGTAATTGTTCTTCCAGATACAATTCTGTGACATAAAACTGTTGTCAGATGATAATGTAGAGGTAGGAAAATATAAGCACCAAAATAAGTATCTTTATACAAGTACATTAGCCATATATGGGACTATCTAGGTTCTGAAACTGGCATACAAACTGTGGAATATGTCATTATTCCCTAATATATATACTCTACTTACTAGTAGGAGGACTATTATCCAAGAATAGCTGWTAATTTTCATATTTTTTTCAACATCTCTTGTAATCCCTTATAAACATTTATAGCATATCTCCCACTGATTTTAATAACATAAGTTTAGAAAGAACTGTAGCAGGTTCAGCTTTACACCACTAGTTCTGCGGACAGCAACAAACTTTAAGGTCCCTGATTACTGTATGACTGTCTTGTCATTCTGGAAGATGAGTTTTTCAAGGGACTGTTTCTGCTTTTGTTAGCACTGTTAACATGACAAAGCTCTAACCCTTTCTAGGAGTTAGCATTCATATAGTTGTGTACCACTGAAGTCTTGGGTCTTCTTTCTAAACACATTGGAAAGAAGGGCCACACACATCCTTAGTTGGTATAAATTACATAGCCTCATTGAGGTCTGCTGATTTATATCAAATGAAGATCAGGTCACAGTCTACTGGTTATTTCAAATTATTCATGCTGCATATTTCATTATTCCATCATTTTTGCAAAAGTGGGATGACAAGAGGAGAGTGTTGAATATAGAGTCAAATTGAGTGTTACCACTGAAGCAGGCAATAAAACAAATTTACCAAGCTAGAGCATTTATGTATGATAGGAACAGATACATCTGATAAATAAAATAAATGAGATAAATACAAGGTCGTGCGACATAACATTTTCTCTGTTTTGGAAGTCTTCATAGTAACAATTTTTCTCTCCTTCCAAAATCGCCAGATGCTGAACAAAATATAAAATATAATTGAATATTAATGAAAGATGTAAAGAGAGAGAGGAACTTTATATGCATGAAAAAAAGAGACTATTTCAGAGATTGGAGGAAAATATCACAAAAACTCAAATGTGAACAACTGAAAAGAACTACAGTGTGTTTTACYTGTGGATTAGCCTTTTGATACCTTGGAATTAACTGAAATATGTAGGTTTTCAAATATCAACACAGTAAGCAATGTGGAATAAAAATTCTTTCAGATGGATCTGTACATAAAGAATAATCCAGATATAAATTTTTGTCATTTCAATCTGATTCTCAGAAGTGGAATTTAAGGTACCATTTCACATTTCAAAAAAATATATTAATTAAGTTATTCACAGCAGAGTTAGCCGTTTTTTTTTTTTTTTTAAATACTGGTATTTGTTGGCCTTCTGTAATCAGTTTTTGTGTTATTTTAATTGGAAGCGGTGAGTGGAACACCAGAGCTTCTTAGGCTTAGGGAGAGTTGAGGTTAGGAGTGCCATCTCCTCTCCCTCTGCCAGTTCCTCAGGAAGTGATCAGAGAAGGTTGCCCAGAGAAAGGAAGTGCAGTTATGTTAAAAAGAACTGATATATTTTGCCTTCAGAATGATAAATGGCTGGAATGATGATATTCTGAGAGGCAGCACTTTCTAACTTTGAAAAGTCACATCAAATATAATTAGCATAAACTTCTAGACCTGTTATCTTTCCAGTCTTGCCTTTTGCTATTAGAACTCAAGATAAGCACTGCTTGATGCACTGCTCTAACCTTCTCTCTCCCATCTTGCCAACTGCATCTGTGGTATGTTATCGGTAGTGGCAGGGTAACTTATCTATGATGCAGTTTTGACACTCCCTCTAGTGTCATTGATATAAGTGGAGTTTGACATTTGTAAGGTAACTGGGACTGTGAAACAACAGTCTGCTCATTTCAGTGCTTTTCAAACTAAGAAACTGAGTTCAGACTATCTCTATTTTTCTTTAGAGAAGAAAAACTGGAAAAAGTTTGCTGATGATAAAAGTGGTGCTGGTCCTTTCCACTTTTCTATACACATCTGGTAAGCCAGTAACACTCATCTGAAGTACAGAAGAGTTAGTTTAATTTAAAATGAGTCAAAATGTTTATTTATTTTTTTACCAGACAATAGAATAGTAATCTTGAAATGTTAACAAAGTCAAATTTCTATCATTCATATTAATTTTTCATTCAGATTCATTTGACRTTTTAAAATATCACTTTTAGAGGCATAGTCAATAAAAGACACAATCTTCTACAAATCCAGCGTGAAATTCAGAAACCTGGATTGAATTTTTTGCATTGAGACTAGGGACCTGGAGGTGACAGAATTTAGTCCATACCAGCATGACACCAAAATTTAGATCCCTACAGACCATTCCTAAGTACTAATCAGGCTAATAATAGTTTTATGGCTTACATTTCAATCATTAGTATTCTCCACAAATATATAAACCTATCTCAAAAGAACTGAGGCAATCCTGAGCCTTCCGTTCAAAATTAGTTGCTGTTTGGTAAATATAATCTTAATCATTTGCTTGGTAGAATCATGCTCTATTAACAAGCTAATTTTGCCTTTGCAGACTATTTAAATATTCTCTCAGTGTAAGAAATTTCCTTGTAGAGTGACTAATATCAGTGCTTCCTCCCATCAGCATGTTTGATAAACCCATAATTTACACATTTATGTCTCTCTGTAACACACAGGACCTGATTATTGTTTACACAAGGGCCATTGAACAGTACGCTAGCACTCAAAATGGAGCCTTCAGGTTGGTGTAATTTGCATTACCCAAGCTTAAAGATGCACATAAATTATCTTAATACCATAGTGAAAAAACTTCCCTTGTACATGAAAATCATTTTGAAGATGTTTGCCGAAAGTACCATTTCTTTTTTTTTCTCACAGTTTTTAAGAATTGTTCTTCAGCTATTGCAGCAGTAAACAATCTGTGACAAACTCTTTTGAGGCTTAGAATGAGTAAAACCCATTGCTAAGTTAAATGGAGTTAAGTTAGTGTTAAGTAGAATTCCACAATTTGATAATACATACTTAATATATTTCTGCAGTAAATGTGCAAAACCTAAAGAAAATCTGTATCCTCACTTTTTTTTTACTATGATGTTCTTTATAATAGTTTCATGAAATCTTATATGAGAAACAGCAAAACCAAAAAGTCTTCCAAGTCCATACACAAATTAATTGCATTAACTGCTATCACAGTTTCAGTAAGAGCTGAACACACCTGTGTCTCTAARTTGTGAGAGATCTGCATCTAGAAGAAAAAACATTGAAAGCTGGATTTTCCTATCTCCAGGTAAGACAAGTACTCACATTTCTGTAAGGTGAAATTTTCCTTCATATTTTCCATAAAATATATTTTTAAAGGTTTAGGCTTTCACACTATGTTAATGTTTTTCACAAAACTGAACTCCTGTTTTTAGACAGTTCTGTTTAATAGCATTTTACAGAACTTKTCTCTCATGGCCCGATCTGGATCTGATCCACCATTTCTTTCAAATGCGAGGGAAACATGTCAAGAGAACTTYTTATTTTCACTTTGATGCATGCATTCTTTCAGTATTACTGATGGTACAGAACCTCGTTATAGCTACATTCTGTTATGATCTAGAAACTCTTTCCTAAAATATATGTTTTCAAGCAATATYGTTAAAGAAGACTTTTAATGTGCTCTTCATCTTAAGCAATATTTATTGATTCTATTCTTCTAATAATGGTGCTGTATCTGTATTCAGTTCACAACGGTAATAATAATGCTCAGAMACCAAGCTATGCATAGGAATGATATTAATCAATAATATGGTCATGCTTACTGGTACAGAAGAAAGAATCTTACAGTTGATGATTTGCAATACCACAAAAAAGAAGGGAGACAAAAAACCTACACAATTTCAGGGATGGGAGAATTTAAAAAAAAATTTGAATGGATTTTACATAAACTTTTAAAAGTTTAGATAAGTCCACCAAGTTTGTTTAATGGTCCAAGTCCAGAGAAACAGCTTTCAAGACACTCCTCCCCAAGGAAAGGCCATAAAAAGCAGAACCTTACTCTTTTACTGCATAGTAGAACTCCTACCTATAATGACAAGAGAAAAAGTAATTTTGACCATTAAGTAGCAGGTCTCATTTGTGTTCATTGCAAGCATAAATAAAAGTGCTTCTGATTTTAGCAGAAGGGCTTCACTTGCTTCAATAGAGTCATAGTGTTAACAATAACAGTAATATATATATATTAGGCTCTTGCCTAAATGTGTACACAAATGACACAAGAGCTGTCTTTCTTTAACTCCTTGCAAATGACTTAAAGAATACACACATCATCATCCAACCTTGCCAATGCAATAAAATGAAAATATAGCATTTGTGTCTGTTTCTCAGTAAAGCCATAGGAATAATTCAAATTGTATCTTAAAAAAAATCATATTTATTTGCAYATTTTTTGTTTTTTTGACAAAATGAAGATTTACTTTACCGCATAATGCTTACATTTCTAGGCTCTGTGTATTTGTATATTGTTAGACTGATACCTAACATCCCAATAGTACAGCTTTTCATGGACATTAACTTGAATTTCAAAGATAACAATGGAAAAGCCTCTAATGTATAAATTATTTCTGCTCATCAGAATATCTTTGTTCTAGCTGAGTTGTAGTGTGTCAAATTGTACATGCTGGAAATCTTATGGAGATGCCCCTGTTGTATTTGATCAGACGTAGGTTTGTTTGCTGTTGTTTAAAATGCTTGGTTTATTAGCTGCCTTTAGGTGTTTCCGAAATGCTAACATTTTTCCAGATGATTTGGCATAGACCATCTGTTCAGTGATTTCTCTTTTTTAGAAGATACTGCAATAGATACTGCAAAATAAAAACCAGTATTTCTCAAATAAGCAAAAAACAAAAAAAACAAAAAAAAAACAAAACAAAAAAAAGAACACAAGCTATATCTAATTGTTACTATGTAAGGAAGTAATTTTAAAATAAAGCAGGTTAATCATCATTGATTAATACATTATCTTCAGCATTAGTAATACTGAAGTTGCAATGTTAAAACAATTTATCTACTTGGAAGTTCAAATGTAAGACACTACAAATCTGTTTCACATGATGAAGTAAATTATGTTCACATAGATATTGAARAACTTCAAAGTGGTACTATACTGAAGTACTTCAAAGTGACACTTCAACTTTGGAAGCTGGCAAGTTTTATGTTTTTTTGGAAGTTCGGGGCTAGCAATGTAGAAAACACTTACCCCTGAAGAATTGTTCAGGTAAAAAGTCTCACAAATACCTCCTAGATTTTCTTCAAATACTGAACTGAAAAAATATATTTTAGGAATGTTGTGCACTGTGACTTTTAATCTAATGAAATCTCAAGAGTAATACATGGTAAAGATGTCTTTACAAAATATTTAAAAATTAATTATAAAAATTCTTAAGCTCTTAAGCCTTGCTCAAAGACCATTTGAATTGATGCAGTTTTCATTTTTGTGTTCCATGGCTGTTTTGGAGAATTGTCACTTTTGCTTAGATCTGTAGTACATCCCATTGCACGTTATAGCTATACTACAAGTCAGACTGTGGGGTTTTTTTATTACTGTAGGAGTGCTACATTACTTTATATTAATTACAGTAAACTAGTGTACTAGCTATTTTACTAATTTTACTAATTAGATCATTTATGGATTAGGAATGAAAATACATTTATTAAATTTGGAACCTGATTTTCTTGATGCACTGGTTCCCATTGAACAGTGTAAAATCTTTMCAGCCTTTTTAAACAAATCTTATCTCACAATACTATGAGGGCACTATGAGAGTCTATGTGGAAGACAAGGTAAGCACCAACTGCCTTCTACTTATGCACAAAGTCAGTCAACTTATCACAAAAGCAATCAGGTTGCTCAGGCACAATTTGCCTTAGTGCTGATTTTCTGTGCAGTTATGAGTTATTCACTTAAGGAAGGTGCCACAAGGAAAGGCATAAGTTCCCAAATATAGCCTAAGTCTAAAGTTTAGATATCCATAAAGTTTACTCTGCTTCCAAGTAATGCTGGAGGCACCAAAAAATCATAAAGGCCTGTGACAGCTGTTGTATTCAGATCTGTCTGGATTTTCACTTGTTAGGAGACTAAGTTGATCAGATCCAAGAGTTGTTTACACTACCTAGCTTCCAAGGAAAGATCTCATAGATTTTCTCAGAGGGCATTATTAGATTAAACTCAGTATAAAACATAAATACAGGAATGTGAAATGCCCTGTTCCTGTCATTCAACACTCCTTTAGCCCAACAGTTCAATAGCTAGACAGCATATGGAGAAACAGATGATCTTCTGCCTAAAGAAATTCTCTCATTGCCAGATGTATATTCTACATTATAAAGTAACACCCTGAAGGAGTGGGAGGGTGGGATAAGAATTTATTTTTATCTTTCCAAGGAAAGAACAATGGAATATTCATATAACTAGTAAAAGAGGCCACTATATAGCATAATAATAATAATAATAATAATTATATTATAGTATCTCACTTTGAAATGGGGATATTTGGGCTTCATTCAGTAGCTCAGTGCAAATGTAGCATCAAATGTTGAATTAATCATGTTAAACACTGTTTTTCCAGCCCAGGTGGGTGCCTTAAAATTGTGTTACAGAGTGAGGCATTTATTCTCTTGCTGGCCCCTCCTCCTGTGTATGCAATGAGGAGAGTTCAAAGAGGGGCCACAATACTCACATGAAGAAACTCAAAACTTTATAAATTTGTACAGAAAACTGAATTTCTCTGCTCTTTTTTGAGGAAGGACTCCTTCTTTTCCTCAAAAGAAGGAGTAAAGCTGGACTCAGGTGGTGGAAAAGAGCCTTACATTTCCTCTTGTAGGGAGAGAAATGGGATTGATAATGCCAGCTACTATTGGAAAAGGACATTTGCCAATGCTGTTGCACAGAGTATCGCACCTACCTCCACAGCAGCCACAATTACTTTCCAGGCCAAACAGACAATAAAACTTACCATTGTTTTCTCACATGTGACCATGTACAATTGTGTTGATGCCTGAAGCTATTGAGCTACTTAGAATATTTACTGTATTTGGGAGAGAGTAGATGAGATCACATCAGCTCAATCAAAAGCTATGAAATAGTCAAATTTCTCTAATACTCTGAGTCAGTGAGGTAGCCCCTCAAAAACTGCTTGGCAGGCAAACATAACACTTTATCCTCCATCTAGTGAGATGTTCTGGCATAGAACCCAGCACTGCATGACTGCAAAGTCTATGAATTGTGTTAATGACGTATTTCTTCCTAAGATGCATGTAGAGGACTAAATACACACTTTTATCAGTATTTCCTATTGTATTGCTTATGCAGTTCCTAATTTTTTCTGACTCATTGACATTCTAATACATTTACTTTAAATATGAAACATTTTATTATTTCCATATAACAAGAAAGCCAAGAGAGGTTGTGGAGTCTCATTCTCTGGAGATCTTCAAAACTCACTTGGAAGCAATCCTGTGCCACATGCTCTAGGTGATCCTGTGAATGCAGGGAGGTTGGACTAGATGATCTCTTAAAGGTCCCTTCCAACCTTAAGGATTTTACGATCATATGATTTTTCCTGCTTTTAAATAAAACAGTTTATTACAGCTGATTATTGATATTGTAGTATTGTAACTTCAGTAGATTAAAGTTATCGAGTCCTCAAAAGTTATGGGAGATATTGCTGTTAAATTGGAACTAATGGAATACACACTATTGCATATGAAAATTAAAGAGGTGAAATGGAAATAATAAAAAAGGAAATGGGGGATAATACTGTGCAAATAAGAACAAAGACTTCTAAATATGTATGTAAAGGGAATGAAGAAATCTATTTTAATGTGTTACAATATCCTATGAAAAGACTAACAACTTGTAACTTGAGATGCATAATTGAAGATACAATGACAAAAAAAAGTACAAAGCTAAGAAATATGAAACAGTAGTTAATCTAAGAAAAAAAAAAAAAAACCTATTTCTGAATAAGTTTTCTTTCTCTTAAATTCCCAAATCTGCACAAGCCAAGCATACCAGTAGTATCATTGTTTTAATTCTGAGTGCATATTAGACATTTAAAAGATGCCCTTGGCACATTTTAGCCACAGAACTGAAGCTCAGAAATTTCAGCCACAGTCTGAAGCTCAGAAAGCATCCTCTTTTTTTCTTGGAACCTGAAAAAGAAGCGTGAAAAAAATGATGCATGAACAGCAATGTTATTATTACATATTTTAATAAATAGTTTACAAAGCTATTACACATGGACATATATGTAAAAGATAGGTATGAAAATATAAAACTTTTTTATATTGTACTTTGTGTGTGTTCATATTTCATATTCATGAGGACTCAATTTGTTAAACTGTAACTGATTTTATTAATAGCCTGGTGGACAGTGGAAGATGTATGGAAGTAATAGGCAACCATATCTTTCCCTCTCTGTATTTCTAAGCATACTCTCTTATATAAAAACTTTTATTTTATACATGCCTATTACTTTAGCACTACAGATTAAAATATCTTGAATAAAACTAATTTCAGCTAGCTTTAGATCACTACAAGCTTGTCATCACATAAGATGAATCCTGCCCTCCTGCCCCATTTGGGATTGTACTTGCACTCTGTGAACAGTTAATTAATTATATTACTAATGTTTAATGAGCCAGTTTTTCACACAAGGAAGCATTAGATTAGAAATGTTAAAATTAAAACTCTTTGCTTTCCATATCAGTAATTTCAAACTTCTGTGATGTCAAAATGCCTTCTGTAAATGTGTTGAGAGACCTGCCTTTCCAAACCACTAGGTAAAAAATGTGGTCTTTCCAAGATTAGCAAATCTGATTGATAAAAAAATGAAGAGTAGTTTTTTGTGCAGACAGGAGGGAAGCATTCTTTAAAAGATCCACAAATAAGACATCTGCTTCCAAAAATGTATAGAAATACTAGTCCATATTGAAGAAAGATGTAGGCTCTGGAATTTTCAAAGAAATGACACAAATTAATCACAGATAAATATTCACCTGTCACACAATCCTCAGTCACCTCATCCCTTATGCCTTTTGAGGAATGAGGAATGCACTGTGTATGATAATGATCCCTATCCTCCGAGCCTCAAAGGGATGGAGACCAAATTATCATACTCACTATAGTGAATCAGTCTAACTTCAACATAGATGATGATCAGACCGGAATCGCCCACCATGATGGAGCAGACAACGTCAGCTAAAGGCACTAAAAAACATTATTTCTTTAAGAAGATTGCCTCTTTGTAACAATGAATCGTAACACTATCTGACAGCAAGGCCAGTTAGAGAAAGGGACTGAAAACTAAACTAAAGAAGATGAACATACAAACTGGTCCCTTTTGACAGAATGAATGTTTCATGAATTATGTGTAATATTTCCCTTGTGATAGTGTTTATAGTACTCTAACAAGAAAAATGATTGAATAGTTGTACAGCCAAAATATAAACTTTTCCTTCTCACTTACCAATATCTAGGATATCTTAACAAGTATGTTAATTTTCAATATCTTCAGTGCTTTAATGGAAAGAGTAATGCACTGCAAACTGGTATGGAATGCCCCCATCCCTATCTCCCTGAACCCAGCTTCCTATAGATTTTGTATATGTGGATTTAAATAGAAATGTAGGCTATAGATTATTAAAAAAAAAAAAAAAAAAAAAAAAAAAAAAAAAGTCAATTAGAAGATACTATAACTTAATAAAAAGGTAAATATTCACACATTTCAAAAATAAAAACATTACCACCGTACAAATCCTTTATGTAGCTATATGAATAAGCTAACATACATTTTCATACTTACTCTATAACACTTAAGTTACAACAGTTATATTCACTACATTGACTTACATCATCTCTGTACTTGTCAATATTCAGTCTGATTCTCAAGAGATCATTGACTGTGAAGGTAATGGCATGAACACAGGAATTATACTATTTTTTTATAACTGCAATATTCCAAACATTTCAGTTTAGTTTATATAGGTAATTGTTATTTCCTGTTATTTTATTGTTACTGGCACATGTATTTATTCTGACTGCTGCTTTCAATCCATTTATTCATACTTGTGATTCAGAGCCTTCAGATACTTTTTTGAGGAGCTGTTCTTGTGTTTTCATGCCTTTAGATTGCTTTTGTAAAATTGTCCTGCTAACATGATTATTTTGTATTGGTTTCAAGTATTATATTAATCAGCACATAACGGATTACATAACTTTTTTTCTGTTTGTCTAAAGTTCAATTTTTTTTCTAGAAAATGTACTTAGTCTGCAAAGTTCTGGTTATAAAAAAGAGGTCACTGTATTAATCCAGTGTCAAATGATATTAATCACTCTGTCTCAATTTCTGAAATCACATTTCTGTAGAAGCACTTTTTGATTTATACTTTTCTCAGCTATTCAGACAGAAAAGCTCTGCAATACATAGAAATCAGAAATATTAAAAGAATAAAAAATAGCTGGACCATAGCAAGATAAAAAGGTGCAAAAAGTTCACATGTAAATGTTATATATTTTGAAAAAAAAAATAAAGCAGCACGTTCTGTTGCAATGAACATAAATTAATAATGAAAATGCAAATGACTAAGTACTAGACAAGAGGGAAAAGTCAACAACAGTCAGTCATTATTAATTCAAATCCCTCAATTTGAATGACTAATTAGATTTATAATACTGTTTTCAAAGGCATTGAATACCCGCAACTCCATTTAAATTGTAGGTGCTCAATAAAGTGGAAGGTCAATTTGAGTTTACTTGATACAGACGGATTTAAATATTTAATGTAAACACACAGGTTTGAAAACTTTCAATCAAAATAGGCTGTCAGTTTATTATAAAGAAGGATAAGTAGAAAAAGAGACAAATGAAGTAARAAAGTATGTGCCTACAAGTGTCTATTTAAGTACACTATTTGGTCTGAAACATGTTGTTTCATATGCAAAGATCTGACAGGTTTTCCAATTGAGTWAGGAAATTCTAAAAAGACCACAAGTGCTCAAGAGACTTTCAAATCACTGAATCTCTGATAACAAGGTCTGTATTCTTACAGATCATGGTGTGCATCTTCTCTTAATCTATGCCATATATGTGGAAGGGATAGGTTTCAACATATTATTAATGAATCAAACATCTGAACAAAATTAAGTGGTCTGTACTTACAAAGTCTATTCTGCATGGATGTAAGGATATGATAGACTAATGTCTTGTAAGTAGAGAGAGAAAATGAAGAGTGTTGCTTCCCTAAGACGGGTAGGGAATCAAGGTTAACAATTAAGGAAAAACATTATCATATATTTGGGAATCAGAAGGCAGATGATATACACTCTTAAGAATATAAACTGGGGAAACTTAAGGAGCAATTAACTTTCACAAATTTTTCTATGGACTAATGGGTAGAATTCGTCCAGCTGTGCTTACAGATCCTAGGATGACCCAGTAATGTCAACCTAAAGAGGACTTGGTAAAATACTTCCTTCCATTTCTGAGACTTACCCAGAAAAGCATACAAGAATGATTCTTCTGAGAAGCAAATGGCGTAACTCCAACACAAGGCAAGCAGTTGACGTGATAAACCATACAAGACTAGAAGTCCTATTTTGACTGATTTAGTCTTAGTCCATGGACAATGTTGTCATTTTGATAACATTCCAGAAATTTTGCTGTAGCTTATAGAATGAATAACAAAGAGTTAGCAAAGCTCTATATGTCACATATGTCAGAAGTCATATCATTAAGGCTGGTTAAGAACAGAGGGGAAAAAAATACAGAAGAGTTTTGCAGGGCCCCTAGGAGGACAAGAACAAGATCACAGCATAAACACACGATATTTTCGGAGTATAAGCACAAATCAGTGTTGGCCAATTAGTTTTTTATTAATAGTAAAACTGGTTTTGGAAGTAACAAAGAGAAAGAGTAGCAGATATGCAACATTAGTAAAACACCATATACGATGGAATTTATGTCTAACAATTTCAGTATCAAGAAGAAAAGAGCAAGTAGGCAGACTGTGCTAACAAATATATACAAGTAACCATAACAAATATATACAAGTAACCATAACATTAACCATAACAAACTCCTGATTTCAATGTCATATTCCTTCCAGAAAAGATCTTGGGATGATGAAGCCTTGCTATAATCTCCAGTGCTTCTTTCTGAAAAAAATTGGCACCATTCCCCATAGGACATAAAGGAGCAGTGTAAGCGAAAGGAATATGTACAATAGAAAACATATCACTTCTAAGCACATAGCTACTAGGAAGGAGCTCTGATAGTTGGATAATTTGGCCTTTAAATGTTAGTATAATTTTAAGTGATCTTGAAATTACCAAATCTTTGATAGGTCTGTGAAGACATTAATTAGACCAACAATTAATTCTTAGCTTAATGGATAAGTGTGCTTCCTTACCTCAGATAAACTGTGAGATGTTTGGTCTAGTACCTCACCCTTGAGGATCAGGATGCAACATCATCCTTACAATTTGAATGCAATATCAGAGTTCTTAAATTTCCTTTATATTCCTCTGAAGAGTACTAGTAGGTCTTGAATCTCTCTTTAAAGAAAACCTCAGTACAGTGCAATTTTCTGCCATACTCTGGGTTCATTTTTCATGAAGTCTCTAGTTTTAAACAGAAAAAGTTATTTTCCTCATTTTAAACTTGAGATAATGCTTTAAATTCTCTGTATCATCTCCCTACTTCCCTATTCTTGAATGACTTATGTTGAAAGAAATTACCTTCTTCATATTAAAAGGATGGATTCATTTAGAAAACTAAAACTGTTCCTTTTAAAATCAAGATATGTACCCTGTTATAAAGATCATGTAGGTTTTGATGTAATCTGGTGAAGTTAATCAGCAGCAGAAGAGTATCTTTCTTGCATATGTTTCTTACCCTTCTTGATGAAGTGAGGCACCCTGCAAAAAGGGAATTGACTTCTTTTAAGGATATGGGAATAAAATAACCCAAGCATGATAACATAAAATGTAAACACAATTTGCAGTATGGATGCAATATATTTGACTGACCAAAGCAATTTGCTCTTTTAACTAGTTTTACTCTAATTCCTGTGAATCAACTTGTTAATATCTATAATAAAGATTATTTTCCCTTCTAATTTCCCATCATCATTCTATCAAAAATAATTTAAAATTGAAAGAGTAAATGGTTTCTTTAACAAGTCTATTAAATAGAATAACTAGAGCTATTTCCCTACAATTCCCTACTCCGGCTCAGGCTGGCCAATCTCACTAGGAGARCTTTAAACTAAGCAGGAAGGGGGAGGGGGAGTGTCATATGGACTGGGGAATCAATCCTGTAAAACCTAAGCCAATGGATATCCAACAGGCCTACGGTGGTGGGGAAGTACAGCTAGGGCATGATTATGGAGGATCCTCTCTCATGCCTCCTGGGAAAAGTTCAGCCTCGATTACCTACCTGAAATGCTTATACACCAATGCACGAAGCATGGGGAATAAGCAGGACGAACTGGAGATCTGTGTGCGGTCCCAGCACCACCATCTCATAGGAA
>NW_020455193.1:757713-773624 GCF_003342845.1 Nothoprocta perdicaria | reverse complement strand
GAGGAGAAGAAGGTGCTCAGGAGTAGCCAGCATGGATTCACCAAGGGGAAAGGTGTTTATTTTGAAAAAGCTTTCTATGAAAGCAATAATAATTCTATCTCAATAACTATTTTCTATAATCTATATTAAAACACATACTGGATACAAGATATATAATGAATGTAATAGTATGTTAAYCATATGTTCTAAATATTAAATATTTATGTAAAATTTAATTCATTTTTTTAAAAAAACCTAGCTAGAGCTAGAGATTTTTAAAGATAAAAAGCCTATAACTTAACTATAAAACTATAACTATATAACAATAATTTATAATTCTTTTTATGAAGGAGTTTCAGAAGTTTGGGTTTATCTTCAAATGAAGAATTAAAATAACAGAAATAGTGATGTTTTCTAAGGAATTAAAAAAACTCAGACTCTTATCCTGTTTTCACTTGTACTGCTGATTCTGAGACATTGCAGCAATATACCATGACAAAAGGGCTGAATCTAGTTTATTCTGACCTTGTCTACCATGAACCTTGCAGAATTTTAAGGAAAACAAAGATGAAAGTATTTTTTACTGATAAAAAGGTTTTTTTTTTTTTTTAAATCTATCCACAGGCTTTTTTTTTTTTTTTTTTTTTTTTTTTGTCAACAATATAAACAAAAAATGATTTATTTGATAGAGCATGCCTGGATTCAATAAACTTAAGACTGTAACAAGTCCAACCAGTTGGAATGTAATCCTACTAGAACTTTAAATGTAAAACAACTGAAAAGAAGTACATGGTAGGAATTATGTCTAGCCAGAAGCATATTGGATAGTATAAGGCTTTAAGGTATATTGGTGTACAACTAACAGTACTAATGATAATCACAAATTATGTAAAGTATAAAGAATTTTTGAATCAGGGTAACATAAATACATCAGAAGAAAATACTGTATTTCTTTAATTTCTGATATTTCTTACTTTTTTTGTAAATAGCTCACATAACAATGTAACAGAATCACAGAATGGTTAAGGTTGGAAGAGACCTCTAGAGATCACCTAGTCCAACTCCTCCACTCAAGCAAGGCACCTAGTGGCACAGAGCAGCACCCAGGTGGGTGTTGAAGACCTCCAGAGAAGGAGACTCCACAACCTCCCTGGACAGCCTGTTCCAGGGCTCCCTCACAGTAAAGAAGATTTTCTTCACATGCACATGGAACTTCTGCTGTTTCAACTTGTACCTATCACTGGCCACCACTGAAAAAGAGCTTGGCTCTTTTCTCCCTACATTTAACCTTCAGGTATTTATACATATTGATTAGATCCTCTCTTAACCTTCTCTTCTCCAGGGAAAAYAGGCCCATCTCACTTAGTCTTTCCTCATACGAGAGATGCTTCAGTCCCTTAATCATCTTTGTTGCTCTCCACTGGACCCTCTTTAGCAGCTCCACATCCCTCTTATACTAAGGAGCCCAAAACTGCACACAATCCTCCAAGTATATACTACAAAACTAATATACCACTGAACTTAGATTTTGCAGACTAATAGCACTGTTTGTCCCTCAAAATCAAAATGTCTGCATAGTAGTGAATAAGCATCATTGTCATCTGACATACTTGGTTTGATGTGCAAGGGTATCAATGACTTAGATGCATTAACTTTGTGGACAAGTATTTCACACTTTTGAAAAATACTTTAAAGCCCGAAGGAATTTTTTTGATGACTTTGTCTGAGCTCTTATCTAATACAGGTAATAAGATTTCAGAGTATTAAACTGTTTTTGATGCCTCATACAAGTCCTTATAGCATATTTTTTCATAAAATATTCAGTCTTGACTTACAATTCCAAGTAATGTATATGCCACTATTTTGATTGCAGTTAAGATCCTATGACTAAAAACATCTGCTGTTAAGATCCTATGATTAAAACATACATCTTTGTTCTAGATTGACTTTCTATCATTAGAATTTATGATGTACGTGTGAATTAAAGAATTTTTAAATGCATTTCTTTTCTCCATAAAAGCACTTGTAAACTGTTATCAAGCCACCTCTTAAGTTTTTTGTGGTTGCTGTTTTGCTTTGCCATGCTAAGCGGATAAATCATAGGATTGCCTAAATCACAGGATTGCCTAAATGTAAGCTGTTTTCAAACACTTCATTATTCCTGCCTCTTCTATCATTTGTGTTCAATTGTTCATCCACCCAAAGAAATRGAGCACAGCAAAGTACAGCATGGTACAACTTAGTAAGATGGTGTAAGCAGGACCCGCTTTGTTGCTGCATGCTTAAATGTTGAGTTTGGCTGCTAAATAATTACAGCATAATTTCCTATAGTTTCACTATGTAAAGTTTATCAGCAATTCTAAATGTTTTATTAAATTCAGATAAAATAATTTTGGAAGGTAGGATTACATATGACATAATGCAATATATAACAACTTTTCTCTTATTTTTTTAAAAATAGTTTTCAAGAGAAACATGAAATTTGTTTTCTAAAGGTGAGAAGAGGAAAAAGAGTAAAAGAGAAGAAATTTAGTGCAAGACATGGATAGAAAAAAAAAAGCATAAATAAAGAAATGCATGAGAAAATTAGGTCATATTAATAGACAAAAGACTCCAGTGTATTATGATATAATTATGCAATATATTCCTGCCTAGTAAAATTTTCTGTTGTTTTCACAGCTGTGTTTCACAAAGACACAAAGCTCCTTGTAATTCTGTTGTTTGTTGCTTTTCAGTTTTCCTCTTTTCCACTCAGGAACATAAACTGAAATCTTGAGACTCTGGAGCTCCAGTTTAGTCGTTACAATTTCAAGGGATAACACTAGGTAAGGATCTGTTGTATATGCTCATTATGTTTGTCTCCATATGCTAATACATACTAAAGTAATCTATGTGGTAATTAAACTCTACTTTCTTTTCTCTGTGACTCTGGCAGTCTGATCTCCTAAGAAGACTATTTTACCCTGGATAATGCTCTATTGCATTTCCTTTTTATATTCCCAAACTGCTATAGGTTAAAGTCTCCATCGGTAAAAACAATGGCAAAGCATTAAATGCAAGGAATATCAGAGGAATAAAATTCGTATAATTTTTTATTTTGCTTTCTAGCATAACATTCCTACTTTCAGTTGCTCATTTTCTGATTATATTTATTCAATCTTTGTGTGCAATACTGTCCACAGATGCTGAAAATCTGCTGGCTAACAGTTGTCATTTGCCACCTGATAAACAAATCCATCATTTAGATTAAAACCTAATCAGACAAGTAAATTAGAATTTTGCAGAAATGGAGTTCCTGGAAAGCAGAGTTTAAATTACTTTACAGCTGTCTTGCAACTAAACAGGTGGTGAATGATTGTGGCAGAGGGAAGACAGTAACAAGTTAGTGTCGCTCTATGGTGCCGGAGACAAACACTAGCTTCATTTTCTCTTCCTTTTAAAATGGTTAGTTAACAAAGAATCCATACAGAGATAATGTGAGATAAGTGGATACATGCACCATTTGGCTGCCTCTGTAAGGGTATAAACACTAAAACTGCTTTATAATATTGTTGAGAATTTGTTTGCTATCCTATTTTTATTTAAGCTTTGTTTCTAATAAACAAGCTAGTCATGCAGAGAATTTATTTATAAAAGGAAAAATATTCTTATTTTAGGAAATAATGCTTTTCCTCTCCAGAATATATGATGAGAAATTCATTTAAACTGATCTGAAGCATTACTGACAGTTAAAATTGTGTTGGTTAGTTTCCTGTCAAAAAAATTAAAATTGGTTTATTTTAGAGGATCTGGTCCTCTGTGTAAAGTAGAAGAAAAGAAAATTCAAGAAATATCGAGTTTAACTGCTGCTATGGATGACCAGTGTGATAGCTGCTGCATAGCTAGCTATAGACAGCTGTGTATTCTAAAGAATTTTGTCTTTCTGTGGTCATGAGATAATGATATTCCACAATCTTCAAAATATGACTTCATTTTTTAAAATATCTTTAGATACTGCACTCCTCTGTAGGCTGATCACATTATAAATGATAATATTATCACACAGTAGAGGAGCTGCTCAGCAGCTGTCAACACCCATGTTGGTGATTTAATCAAATAACATAAGAAAAAGTTTGCTACATGTTCAGACTTGTTAAGTGACTGATGCAATGTATTCTTTTTGTCTGTTTTTTTTTTTTTTTTTTGTCTATTTGAACAAATGTGTTTTTATTTAAGCTTCCTTAATGGTTGTAGTCTAGGATATATTCTACAAACTGATTTGAGGAGTATGAAATAAAATTAAGAGGCAGCACAGTCTAAGTTATGATATCAGGTGTTATTAACTGTGATCCATTTACACCCTCAACTATGTAAATGATTCGTCTCTTTTTATACCCTGCTGTATTGTTAATCTTACAGTAAGATTGTTTTAATATGTGCATACATCATAATATGTTGGGCATCACAGTTTCTGCCTCCAGGAATTACCTGGAATCACCTACTGCCTTTCCTTAGCTCCTCCTGCACCACTCCTCCCTCCCACCCCAAAACCTTAGCAGGAGAAAGCAGAATTCAAGTTTCAGAGGGAAAATCAACTGATGAAGTGGATATCTGACCATATTTTAGTAAATATTGTAGGCAAGTAACTCAGTTTGACTCTGTGAATCACATATTTTAATAATCCCTATCTTGATTTTTTATGAGTATATATATACATATATACATATATATATATAATTACAGACAAACTGAGAGAAAATAGAGGAAAACAGCAAGAACGAAGAAAGTGTGTGAGAAAAGGTTGCCAGAATATTATGATATTAGCATATAAAAGGAAAAGCTAAGTAAAGCAAGAAATAATGCCCCCACCTCAGCAGAAGAGAATGTTTTATATGTCTGTGTGTGATTCTTTCTGGCACAATCTCAGAGGTGTTAAAACTGTACTGATGCTGGAAGGTATCAATATTTTCACTGATACATTTCTTAGAGTGCCAGGCAATTAGATGAAATAGAAGCCTAAATGTAAGATTAGAGAGTTCTGGTATCCCATTYTTCATTTCATTCTTAAAATAAACTTTAATAAGAGTTAAAATAAGAAGTGTTTCAATAGGAAGAAACATAATATACGAATTCTGAAAGGTTACTGGATATTTTAACTAAAAACTTAAAGTCTATTACTATGCTTTGATTACAAAGACAGATCAAGGTTATCCAGTTCTTTCCTTTTCCTCTTTATCTTCCAATCAGTATTACTTTGAAAATTTACCTGGATTTAGAAATGTAAGAACAATTTAGAAATGTAAGGACAAAACTGATACTTAGTAATAGTGACGAAGTTCTGATAAAAGCAGTAAGGACAAGAAAACAGAAATATATTGTCTATCTGTAGCTTGATCACTTTTGATTTTTGTCCCTAGCAAACCAGGGTTGTAACAAAATTGCTTGTTTTCTTTGGACTTGCATTATACTGCTGTGCTGCAATGGTCTCTTCGGTCTCAGAAATGTGCCTTTAAAAAGTGCTATGGAGTGCTGCCTCCCTGACATACACTCGCCAGTTAGTTAATCATGTCTCACAGTTAATCCATCTTCTGCAAATGATGTGATTGTGAACCCTCCCTAGGAATCTGATGTGGATGATTTTCATTTGTTGAACTGGCCCCTCCAGCACATTGTACTCATTGTGCTAGCTTTCATTTCCTGACAATCGGAGTCAATAGAGGAAGTATGCAAGCAAACCTAACATTTTAGAAAGTTTGTTATTCCCTGAGGTTCCAGGAATGATCAGTATTAGTTCAAAAAGGCAATATAAAAATAATTTTTAAAAAGCTTGATCTTAATTTTCAGGAAGTTTACTTCCTCATTTATAACAATGCTATCTGTTTTTTTTAGCTTATAATATACTAAAGTTCACACAAATGAAACTATTATTATTTATTATTATTAATATACTTACATACTTATTATAAATTACCAATATGTCTTTTTGCATGGCAATCTGTAGTTTAAAAACACTCTTCCAATTTGCCTTATTAATGCCATTAATGCATTAATGCATACAGTAAATGCAACAGTTAAGTCTCACATAGCCCAGCAATACTATACTCAGTTATTCTGAATGGTTAAAATTCAGTTTATGAAAGTGTATCCACCATATCCACTGACTTCACTAGGTTCACAAACACAGCTAGGCTGTCAGTGAGACTCACACAGGGCAGAGTGTGAGGCAATGCTTGGAAAAGACAAATCATGCTGGATTTTTCCCAAATAACCAGGGCATACATGAGATTGGTGTCATTGACTAGCACTGTGCGTAAAATCTGCCAGACTTAACAGGGATAAGCGTGAGGTCATCTTGTAAAGCCTCCCCTTTTGGGGAGGCTGGATTTATTTGGCTACCTGCATATCTGGTAGACAAGCGCAGTTTCACACACATTGCTCTCAACATAGCAGTGGAGGTTACCAAAGTCACTAAAAGGGAAAGAGGAGCACAGAGGACCTTGTATTTTCTTCTGTGTCCTGTGGCTTTTCTCATGGAAGAATTCTGGRAGGCTATGTAAATATACTGAAATATCATCTCTACATCCAAGTTTATTTTCATCTGGTTGTTAAAGAGAACAGTCTGTTTCACGTATCTGTCACTGAGCTGCTTTGATAAATTACATTCTGTTTCAARGTAAAGTTTTTGTTGCATGTAAGAAAAAAAGACTGATGTTGACTTACTCCTGTAAGGATGAAACACAGAAATAGGCTTTATTTCTTTGGGTTGAGTTACACAATTGTCGCTGGGATGAAAAAGCTCAGTAACTCCCTACATAAGGCAGCACCAGTCTCCTCTGAATCTACTTGTGTTTGCTATAACTGGTTCAGAATTGCCAAGCACATAAAAATGTGTCTATCGCTTAGTAAGAAATAGCACATCCACTTCCATGTCTTCTGCTCTACACTTTGTATAAACTGTGTTAAGCTCCTTCTGTCAAGATGGGGAAAGAGGACTCAAGTGAGGCAACAATAGAATCCTATTATTTTCATGTAATAATTCTTCTTCCCCTCTAGCAAATCTTATCAGTCTCAGCCAGTCACCACTGTCACTTAGTGTTAGCARCAAGGGAGCCACATTTTCCACATGGTATGCAGAACTCTTCAGCAGACTTCTATAGCATATTTCTGTGTTCCATGAGTTATTCTTCAAATCACTAACCAGAAGAGATGAGAGCTTTAAATATTAAGGCAGTTATGTGAGCGCACKCCATCTCAACAGGAAAACTGAACGTCCAACAGCTTTGGCTTTCTGTGATTTCCAGTCACTTCCTCACATATGTGTAAATATTAAAATGTCTTTTGCAAACTTTCTGCTTCTTCTACAGTCTTCTTGCTAAACTCCATGTTTTCTATTTGTTTCTTGCTCTTCATACTTAAAATTAACTGTCCAATATTTCTTCAGAAGAAATTTCTATGACTACATAATAAGAGAATGGGCAGAAAAACAAAAAAAGTTAAAGGCTGCATCCTGAAAATAATTAACGTTTCCCCTTTCTCACATTTTCAGTAGCATATTCAAGTGCAGAAGAAGTTGCTTTTAGTAATATATTTAACAGGCTACTTTATTTGAAAACTTCTTCTGTTCTTAAATTTGTATAATTAATCTTCTCTTAAATGAAGAGATATACAATCCCTTTATTCATCTTCAGACCTTGCAGTCCATTTTAAAAATTGTGGTTATTTATTCATTCTAATTATGCAAGTTTTGCAACCATTTCTAAAGATTTACACATTATACTCCAAAACAGGGATGGTATGCAAATCTCATAAATTGCTTGCTTTAACACTTCTGACTACTACCAAAGTTGTTTTGATACCAGCACAAGGTAGACTACTCCAGAAGTATTCTCCCAATCATCAATTTCAGGGATACGTAAGGTTAATTAGAAATATAAATATATATATTTACTAATATTAATTTCTTCTCATTTTTTAAAAATTAGATGTTCTGAGTTTTGATCAGTCATTCTCTGTATTTTTCTCTCCACTTCTTCCTGTTTYTCATTTTTCTTGGGCTTTGAAAATATTTTATGTTCTTTCATCTGGCTGTAAATTTCCCTTTCCTCCATCACCACTAATCTGAAGAAATTTCAAAAATATCACTGACTATAGCTGTGCAGGTGAAAAGCAATATCAACATTTGCTTGAGTAAGCATGTTCCAATTCAGTAACTATCTGATAGAAGTCTTTTATATGTAGCTTTCTTGACGTATTTTTATAAGTTTTCTAACTGAACATTTAAGCTTGATTCATAAATCATGGGAACAGCTAGTATATTACTTTAGAGACAGTAATTACATTTTTGATATATCTTCTGCTTAAACCTTATAAAAACCCCAAACTTATCTGTCCTTGAAGCAATTAATAAAATCAATTTGGTTACCTATTTCATCAAGCAAGTATATTGAAGAACTGAGGAATTCCCCATGTGAAGTGAATGATCAGACCCCAACATACACAGTATATAAGGACTCACATACTTAGAGCAAATACAGTACCTAGGATTTTACCATGAATAAATAAAATAGAAATGTAGCACCAGAACTGAAGATTTTTCAAGAGTGGCTTGCAACTGCTATCAAACCTGATACAGCCATTGCAGTTCCCCAAGTATGCTTCACTTGAACTAATGGACTGGATACAGCCAGTTCCACTCTGAAATTCTGTTTTGCTATTCTCAGGCCTTATGGACTTGGTAAGTGTAACTTAATTGCTAAGCTTCTAATTGGCATGTAAAAAGTAGTTAATTGACATTGCAATAAGTTGTGAAACACAGCATATCTCCATTGCAGCTCTCTCTGATGGGCTGACTTGGGAGAATCTCCCACCTTCTTTTCCTTCACAGGATGGAAACAACAGTGTACCATATTCTGCTGAATGAACTTAATGTTATATCAATGCAAACAAAGATTTTTTATTTTAAATCTCTATATATCCTTTTTTAATGATTTCAAAAGTTCCCTAGGAAAATGTGCTTTTCAAATACTTCTGCAAGGCATTATCTCTCACTATTTAACTTAAATATTTGGCAGTAAATCATAGTGATTCAGTGCCTTTATAAAAAGTGGATATATGCCTCTTGGTCTGAAGAAAATTAGAATCTAACTAGCTTTAAATCATTTTCTAATAAAGATGTCATATATTTCACTTTAAATTATGATTTCTGAGAAAAATGAATGTAAGCTTTTCTTTTAGTTCCTATCTTTTACTGTCCTAAATGTAGATACTGTTTCCCCATGCACCTTTTTTAATCATTGATCTCAATGATCAGGAGAGAGGCATCTTTAAGTATCAAATTACTTTATTATTATTATTATTCATTGACGATAACAGATTTCCATTTTTGCTGACTTCATTATTTAATTAAATATTTTCCAGTAGATGGCAGCATTTTACAGTGATTGAAAATACTGAATAATATTAAGGAAGACCGGTGTAGCTGACATCTTTCCGCTGCAAACCTTGGTTAAAAGAGTTTTATGCTGTTTCGAATTAGGATAGTTGAAGCTTGACATGAAAGCTTCCCGTTTTATTTTCCCAGTTTGTCTGCATTAGAAAGACTAAAAACACTACCTAAAACCACACATTGCATATTAAAATATTCAATACCCCATGATAAGTATCTAAAATCATCATGATTTCATGTTTTAATGTTATGAGACTATTTGGTCAAATACTGGAAAACCTTTCTGTTACACCTGTGAACTGGATTCAACGGTCCTGAWGTCTGGATCTACAGTTTATTTCATAACATGCACACAAGAAATATGCTCTTGTACAGTTTTTCAAGGACAAGTTTTAGACTTCTCTAAGCACTCAGTTATTCAACTATCATGAACGTATAATTCTATTGACTCTGCATAACATAATCCTGAAAGGGAATAACTGAATAATAATAAACATAATCCCGAAAGGGAATAATTTACTGGAAACATTTAGCTAGTTAGGAACTCATCCTGCACCATACATAATGCAAGATTACTAAATACGGTATACTTCGTCTTATGTTTTATCATAATTCATTGTTCTTAACATGTCACAGAAGACTAGTACTTTGGGCCTTCGTGAAGTGAACTGTGCACAGGGCAATCTATTTTTATCAAACATTTACTGTTTATCCCACTTTTACTTCTATTGGCACTCAGTGTCAGGTATATACCTTGTTCTTTGAGAACARTATGGCTTTGGGCTTTTTTACACTGGTGAGAAACGTTGTTGCAAAGTGAGACAGCATCTTTTGAAAACAGTGCCATCTAAAAATGACAACYGCTCTATTAACTACTTCATACCATGAGCAATATGATCTGCATGAGCCGCTTTATTGCAAACCTCCACATCTTTTATACACTACAGAGCTATTCACGTGCCTGCTAACATTCTCTGATTGGTGCATTGCCAGATATCACGTGACCTTATGCCGATGCTGATAGGTTGGTGCAAGCTGTTCACAGGGCGACTTGCGGTTTCTGCCTGGCTGGGTACATCTTTTCTGATTGGTGMWTCTGGGAGTTGGTTACTTTGTGTTTTCTCCCCCGCTTCCTTGCCCTTGAGTGTCCTTATTCATCTAGGTCTGCTTTATTTCAAATGCTGGGTTGCTCAGGTACATMCCATTCAAATGTCCATTATCTTGTAAGAATCCCCCATAAAAATGTCTGTAGTCCAGAAATGTCATATGAAATGATCARCCAAAACAAATTACCAAAAATGCAYGTTTAGCAGTTTAAGAACCGTTTTACACACTATTTTGAGAAGGGTTTACCAATATGCTTCTCAAGGCTACTGAAAGTTGCAGAGGCTGTGGTTAGCAGAATCTTTGCAAAACATCCATGGAGTTTGGAGAGTTCTATTTTGAGCTGATAATAAATACGCTTTTATTAGTTCTTGTGAAAGACTATTCAGAAATCTATTACATGTTGTTACATGTCTTCTTATTAATTGAATGAAACAGAAGCATAGTTACAGCATGCAAAGGGCTTAAAGCTCTTTACAAACACTGGTGTGCAGTGCCTCTCAGCTGCACTTACTGGGTACTAATGAATTTGTCTAAACTTTCRTTTTGTTTCTTCTCCCCAAATGTGTTAAAACTAAATACAGACATGATGTACCCTATCATCATTCTTTCGTATTAACTATTACTGCAAAGTCAGTTTGGGACAAAATGGTTTGTAGTTAGTCCTAACCAAGTTTTAGTAAGATTAAGGATGTTCCTCTGTTCTAGGTTAATGGGAGTGCTGAATGCTAGAAGTCCCAAGAGAACTTGCTTTTTTAATGAGATTTCCAAAGTAACATGGAGACTCAAGAGGTCCAAGATGTACCCAAGAGAACTTGCTTTTTTAATGAGATTTCCAAAGTAACATGGAGACTCAAGAGGTCCAAGATGTATCTGAGTTTTTCTAGGCTTATTCCCCAAATCCTTTTGTGTACAAGTTCTTTTTTAGTTCCAGTTCTTCCTAGACTCAATTTTAAAAGACAATGCAGTGTTAAACAAGTATTATGTTCCTTGCCTAACCAACCTATGGCAAGATTTTATACTTTTACTAATAAAATTATTTTCCAATAATTTAATCTGGGAGACTAAGAGCATTAAGATGAAGTTATAAACTTATGTAGAAGTATGCAGTCAAGGGGGTGATACCTGATGTTGTCAATGCAAGACATGTAGAATAGTACTGTAACTCCTAAAAACAAATGGGAAAAAAAAAACACCCACTCTTCAGTGATATTCACTGCTCCATCATCACATTGATCACTACTCTACTCTGCTTCTTGTATTATGTAACAATATTCCTCCTTCTTGCTAAAATATGAACTCTGATCTTAATTTCCTGAACAATGTAAACTTTTATTTTCTCCGTACAACTGGTTTCAATAATATGCACATTTGAAAATTGTAATTCCTCATTTCTCATGTTTAATAGAAAAAAAATAAAAGGAAGAAACATAGGAATAAAAAAGATATTTAATTAATCCTGATTTATATGAAAAGCTAGGGAATTCCTTGGAAATAAASTGTAGTGATATATGCACACTTCAAAATAGATTTTAGCTTTTTATTTGTGTTTCAGAAGTAAAAAAGATTATCCTATTAAACACCATTATAAAAATCATCTTTAAATTTTACTTATCAAAAATTAAGAATATACTCAGAAGTGTATCTCAAAGTTATTTAGATTTCAGTTATGTCATTTTCCAAGTCAAATATCACACATATATAAGTTATTGAAGTTCCATCAGCTRCAGTTATTGCATCTGTCTGATTACTTTTAATGTGAGGTGTCTGTAGGTGTATCGTAAGATGAAGAGGAGAATTGGGAGCAAATGCAAAGCCTGCTGACCATGAAATGATACAGCTGTCAAGTTACTGCTTATAAAACACTTTTTTTTTTAATTGGCGAGCAMCAATATTTTATTACTACAAGACAGGTTTCTATTCCCACCATTATAATGAAGACATTAGTGTTAAGCAATATTGTTTCTCTGTGTTGCTATTTATATAGTCTACAGCATTTCTTTAACATAATCTCCTTTAMAAAATTTTGTTTCCTGGAGCCTATTTTTACATTTGAAATTCTAAGGTGACATGACTTCCTGAAGTTGGTTCATTTATTGACTTGAGTACAAAATTTTTAGAGGAAAACATTATATTGCACAAAACATTCTTTTCATGAAAGTATTCTGTATAAAATGTTTTCAAAGTGTATTCTTATGTTCCAATAGCACTTAAAAATTTATGCACTTAGTCACTTAACTGTGTAGAATTTCATGCCCATAGTGAGGATTATACCGGCTAGGATATAGTGTCAGAAAGCTTGCATTTCGGAAATAATCATAAGAAAATTGAGACAGACTAGACATCTTCAGTGTCTATTGAGATGCCCATGATTTCCCACAATTTTGACATGCAAAATCAGCATTTTTTACTTTCTAAAAATTAAGTCACTTCTTGGACTTTTTTGAACATCTGTACAGATTCTCCTCCTCACCATTGTATCTTCAGACAGGGAGTGGTCCCTCCTCCATGAAGAGTTTTGAAGTGTAACAGTAAAATATCATTTTTTGTCTTGCTTTATACATRTTTTTATGCACATTTTCTTACATTTAAGGTTCTTGAATTATAATCTTCRTAAAAACTTTTGATAGAAATAAAATTATAATATTATGGAAATGTAAAAAAAAAAGTGGTTTGAGGTTTCTCTGATATTATCTTTAAATATTCTACTTAAAGATCACATTATACTTAACAAGCATTCTTTTCTTTCTCACTGAGTTCTGGAAAGAACCAGCACATACWAGTGGCACAGCAGAATGTGCATATACAAGGTATATTTGCCTTTGAAAAAGTAGAATTTAGATTTAAATACTCAGGCAGTTGATAGAACATTGAATTTTGTTGCTGCTAATATGAAATATGATGTAACTTTGGATTAAGTGCCATTTCTCACTCAGTATAAAATTTTCACTCAACAATTCTGACTCAGAATTATTCCAAATTGTATYATTATGATTTTCATTTTTAAAAAAGTGCAAAATACAGCCCTCAGAATTGGAAGARTTGGCAACTGCCAACATGTGCCATCTCATACTATTCAATATCAYAATTTAGTAAACAATTTCTTATCCACATGTAAGACCATTTCACTAATGTATCTATGTACAGCTCAGTGCTACTGCCAACTTGTTATTTGAAATAATTGAAATAATTTTCCTTTTTGCTTTAAGACCTTTAAGACTTGCAAAAAGAACTTTTTTTTTTTTTTTTTTTTTAGCCTATCTTACTTATAGATAGTGGTTTGGATTGTTAAACAAGATATGCATGTCCATTTTGATGGTGTGAAGGCCAACCTAACTGTAATTAATGTTGCTTCATCATCTCCTCAGTGCTGCCATCCATTTATCAGTCTTTCTCCATCTGTTGTTACTGTCACATTCCTAAACTGTCAACCATTTATTAAAGATTGCCTTTGTTCTAATAAGTGTGACATGCCTAACATGATTATGCATCTGGCTGTCGTTGCAGGAAAATGAATAGAAATATAATAATGGATGGCTCTGCTCTCAATCACCTTGGAAGACTCCATTGATTTCTTATRTAATAGAATTAAGCATTAGTTAGATGCGAAGACCCTCAGGGCAAACTTGCAATATTTATATTTAACTATACGAGTTCTGCCCAACTTATTTTGAATCCCTCTCTCCTTTGTATTTCAAATACTAAAAAATTAATGGAAGTGGGTCGAAACTTTCCACTTTCCCCTCTTCTCTCTTCCCCTCATCCAACTTGGGAGCATGACCAAGGATGGTTACAAAGAGTATTTCAGTAAATAAGTAATTAGTTCCATTTTATATATTGTTTCTCATCCTCATCGCTTAAGGCAGTATATAATCTGTGGCCTTTCCTAAACATATTCCCAGTGACGATCCTCACGTGCAATCTTGGAGTTGTTAGGGATGAGGTAGGATTGGTAAGCAAATACGAGAAAGCACTACACAAAGTGTCTTACCCCAAAGTATTATCAATCCAATGCATTTCGGCATGAAAAATCTCATTCTCTTTATGCATGCAAGTTTGAAGTGACAGGAAGATGGGCTATAAATAAATGAGCTGTAGAATTTTTTGTTGTTGTTGGCAGGTGGTCTTTCAAATTGGCAGAAATAGGTATAACGAGATTTGATAGAGGCCAAACTGGACAAAATCAAGTTACAAACAGAGTAAATTTTTAACTTGGAGGTAATAAATCACTGTATAACTGATCTGGCACTATGATATATTCTAATCAGTTTCGGCCTTTTAAGTCAGGGTTAGGCACAAATCCAAAGGGCATATTATCRGCAAATCAGAAGGTAACAATTCTCAGCTGATATTCTTTCATTTCGATTTTGTCTCTGTGGTGTTAAAAGCTACTTACTCACAAATGTACCTAAATTCTGGGCTTTGTTCAACTGCCAAAGTCTTCATCATTTGAAATATTCTCAGTAAGCTTGGCTTCCAGTTGTTGGTCCACATATGGCATGATTTCCCTTTGTTATCTGCTAGCCCTATGAAGATGTTCTAGACATAAGATATAATTTGATGCCAGAAGTGCCTATGTTTATGCAACTGAACTGATCTCTTTTTGTCAGGTTTGAATCATGACACTAAGTTTTTCAGAACTTTTGAGAGTCCTCACCCTATTTACTAAGATCATCAGGAATTCAGGCGAATCAAATCAGGATGACAAGATTCCTCTATTTTGAAAGGTTTTCTTGACTTTGATATGTTGGGTTTCTGGAGGAGTCTTAATGATTAAAATTCTCCCTCAGTGCATAGATTCACAGTGTCAAGATCTGGCTCTTTCAAAAAATATTGTGTTCAGGATGGTGTTGGAGATTTATGAGCTTCTTCATTCTTCTAGAGTTTGGAGACGTCAGTTATAAGAGGAAAAGTTTCATATATTACAAATAAGTGGAACTATTGCCATTTAGAAGGTTAAAGGCAGAAATTCACTTAAAAGACCGTGGAAAGTCTAAATATCTAAAACATTGTTGTCCTCGCTACTTTTCCCATGTCATTAGAATATATGTTAATATTTTAAGGGACAATGTAAGGAACTTCTTCCAAATATAAGCTAATGAGAACTTCCATGTTATCAGATGATGTTATTAGGACTTGCATACCACAGGTTATTTTTTTCTGTTTATATATTCTATTATGTATGCCACTCCCAAGCATTTCTTTTAAAATATGTTCTGTAAGCTGTTCTATTTCTACTTGACCGGACTGCACAAATGAATTAAATGTGTATAGGACAGTTGTTCTTATTTAAGTGTCAGCTCAACACCAGAGCAGGTAAGGGTATTCCCTTTTAACTACAGCACAGATCTCCCCTCTTATTCCCCTTCTATCTTGAAATATCTTGCATTGCTTGCAGCGTATG
>NW_020455193.1:749816-757698 GCF_003342845.1 Nothoprocta perdicaria | reverse complement strand
CTCCCTGGGCAGCCTGTTCCACTGCTCTGTTACCCTAACAGTAAAGAAGTTGCTCCTCACCTGGAGACGGAACTTCTTGTGCTTCAGTTTGTGGCCATTACCCCTCGTCCTATCGCTGGCCACCAGTGAGAACAGCCTGTCCCCTTCCTCCCTGCATTCTCCCTTCTGCATTCTCCATTCTGCAATCTGCATTCTCCATTCTGCAATTCCTCTCACTTTATGGTGTTTGCAAGGGTGTGGAAGGGTGTGGAAGACGTGGAATGGGAAGCATTACATACAAGCTTAGGCCAGGCTTTGTGCTTTGGGTAGATGGGGAAAGTATACTAAGGAGCATTCAGTGTCCATACTTCCTGGATACTCCAACTGTAGTACTGGACAATTGCTTGTTCAGAAAAAATAGGGGGGGGGGGGGGGGGGGAGGAAAGGTTTTGTTTTGTTTGGCTGTACTGAGAAGAAAAACAAAAACAAACAAACAAAAGCTTCTTTGGAACCTTTCTTACTTTCAAATCATTGTAAAGAAAAGACAAGTGACTGGAACACACTGCAGGAAAATTCCATGAAATACATAATGTTATAATAGTTGCTATAGCTCAGCTGTGACCAAATCCTTCATCCTTAAGAGTCTTGGAGTGAGAAGAAAGGATTATGAGTCTACTAAACTCTTGGACAGCATTTTGGCTTGAATATAAGGTCTGCAGGGGTAATTGCACTGAAGGATGAGCTGAATATTGCTTTGTTTTTTAGAGTGGCAGGGACAGAAGTATTAGCTCTGTGCATCTTTGATGTATCTTAGGGAAGTGGTAGAAATAAGAAGAAAACTTTGGATAAAAATAATGTTTAATCAGCTTTTTCAGAAAGGGAAAATCACACAAGTACTTTGAAACTATGTTTTTTTTTTTTTTTTTTCCTGGAAAAGAACACAACACTGGAAAAGATGTAAAGGGACTTGTCAGAGACCAAAATTAAAAAGTCAGTCAGACACTAAAATATCTGCTTTCAGAAAAGATTTTTCCAGGGCAATAAGAAAATGTGTTAATATGTGTTAATAAATAGTTAATACAGGAGATGAATCCAGCATAGTTAACAAAAGATGGGGATGGGGAAAGCAGGAAATAATTCCAGTGGCATGGAGATCAGGCAATGCATGGGAAATACTCATTTTTTGACACATGCACAAAATAAATATTTTACGCCATGTTTTTTTGGAAAAGTCCAGAAAGAATTAAGAACTTTGCTTTAAGTCCAGAAAGAATTAAGAGAAACTAATAGTTGGAAAAAAAAAAAAACTCATAATTTTCATACATGAGAAATACAATGGAGCATAAGCAAATGCAACAGCAAAAACTTTAAGCCAGATTTCCAAGAAACATACTCAAATACAAGGAAACCAGAAATGGAGGATAAAGTTCTTATAGAGATTGTTTAGTACAACTGTGCATTTGTGTGTGAGAAAGCATATTGCTGAATTAATGAATGGAGGCTACCTTGCCAATGCCATAACCAAAAAAGCCAACTGATGAAATATCAAATCATTAATTAGTAAATACCGATAACCAAATGGTTATGGAAATACTGTGTTTGGGAGAGAAATAACCCAATAAGTTATCTCGCCTTATTAATCAGATGTCCAGGAAATGGTGAAAATATCAATAGTTTAAAAGCAAATGTCAAATTATTGAATTATGTCAAGAGGTTCACAATTATGCTGTATGTGTTACTAATTCTCCACCTTTTCCCAGGGGAGACCGAATAAGTCTAGATTTCAGAACATGAAAAATAATTTTGCCAGTTAAAGCAAATTAAGAAATCAGCTGATAATTATTATATTTTTTTTAATCTATGAAATATTACCAGGCATTCAGCAGCTGCCTCAAAAGGAAGTATGCTAAGATTATACTTACACAATAGAGCCATCACCAGCTTGATCTTCATCATGGGACATGGTAGAGATGGGGTTAGGAATAGYGCATGTTCAAATTCAAAAACAAACGCTAAGTATATGTATCTTTCAGTGATAATAAGCTGTAGAAGCTAATGCTCAAACATAAATGATAAGAGCATAAAAACTGATAGCGAATCATTTGCTGAAATCTACAACAAGGAGACTAAAAATTACTGCGGTGAAGCAATGATTTAAACCAAGTATGAGCCTTGCTTTTTGGCTACTATGAAGTCTGCTATGCACAAGGAAAGAATCATAGAATCAKAGAATCACAGAATGCTTAAGGTTGGAAGGGACCTCAGAGGTCATTTAGTCCAACCCCCTTGCTCATGCAGGGTCACCTAGAGCACGTGGCACAGGGCTGCATCCAAGCGGGTTTTAAAGATCTCCAAAGAAGGAGACTCCACAACCTCTCTGGGCAGCCTGTTCCAGKGCTCTGTCACCCTCACTGTCAATGAGAATGAGAAAACAGACAGAAGTGCAAAGAAAGCTTAATTTAGGGTGAAAATGTGAAAACTGATAACTGTTATAATGGGAAAAGGTAAGTTGGTGATCAAGAGCCATCATCTAGCTGAGGGTCATTGCTTGTCCTATAAAGGAATCAAACCAACTGTTCCCAGTAACCAGGAACTTATCAAAAATGAGTGAAATGGCATCTGTCAAAAAGTTGAAAGTAATTCACAGATTGACTATGATACTGAAAATAATTTAAAACTGTGCTCTTGGTAATGACTTGTTTAGAGTTTGTACATCAGAAATAAAGAGATAACGGAAATATGTTGACTGTATTGAAGTTATAGCTGAGAAATTGTATAATTATTCTGCTGTAGTTTATTACTAAATAACTACCCTACAATGAGAAAATACAGAAAGAGAAGGAGAGGTAGAAAAGAGGAGCTTATATATAGCAGTATAGAAAGTTAGGGTGGGGAAGTCATGCTTGCTGAACATTTCTGTACATTTGATGGGCTCTAAGCAAGGGCAAAGGATATTAGGTGAGTGCAGTCAACCACTAGCAGCAAGAAATCCCAACAGTAAGTGTACATTTCTTTAGAATGAACAGATAATTTTTATGAATATGAGACTGAATTCAGTGCTTACCTGTCAGTGTGCAGTCAGCACACACCAAATACAGTTGGTCTCTTGGGATCTTCTGTTGAAGAGAGAGAGAAAAAAGAAGTCCTCTGCCCATTTTAGAAGTGTGAAGAAGCTTTAGACGTTGACAGCTCAACCTGGGACTTTTGCTCCTCAAGCATCTGGCAGACATGGACAGTAAGGTAAGTTGAAACATCTCTTGAGCATAGAYACCTAAATTCTGCCCAATTCTGTTTCCTTTTACCATTTTGTACTTTGAATCGACCTCTAAAACCATCTGAGTAGCTGCAAGAAAAATAGCACCAAACCGCAATAACAAGAGTAATATTAATGGAGGACACAGTGTCAAATATACAGCATCCASAAAACAAAACAAAACAAAACCCTGCTTTCTTTCACTTTAAAGCATCTCTGAAATATGTCATATCAGTTACAGGATGTACACAGTAGTGAATAGCTAAGCAAGAGTAGTGAGTAGATGAGCAAGATTAATGATGATATTAATCACATGAAGAGATTTGTAATATTATCCCTATTCTTTTCACTTAATGTCTCTTTTGATCTGTTATAGATAGGAGTACTGAGCAACAAGACAACATATTGGAAAATAAATAGAGGAAAATAAATAGTTTGACAATATTAATGGAATTTTTACTATGGTTGTTTCTGCTGATGCTCTTTAGTCATATGAAAATAAATAATGTACTGTAAAGTTTTAGTACAAAATAGTTAAACTTTGCTTTTGTAAGTGTTGYCAGGCTGCGTTTAACGTTTTCACCTGGCTAATCTGAGGTATTATAAAATATTTTGTGACTTTAATATGCAAGAAGGTAAATGCCAGGTGGCTGTAGGTAGTTGTTTTTCATAGTTGCCTATCATTTATAAAGTTACTATTGCATTAAAAATTGCAAGAACAATGCATATATGACATACAATATGTCCTATTTTATATTACTCCCATTACTATACAGTAATGTTAAAATTATGAAGTAATACTACATATTACACATTATTACAATATTACAATATACATATTATACATATATCATTACTTTTAGTAGTGTTTTGTATAGTTGAATGACTGAAACTGGGGTAGATTTAATCAATTCCAAAATTAGATATTGCAACAAATATGTTAAAGATTACACTATATATTTTTTTGTTATACTGATACAGTCTGTGACTTCTGCTCGCTACTAATTAATCCAGTGCAGCCTGTTCTGTGCTCTTCCACTTCGGTGCATAGCGGTGACTCTCTTGTTGTGGCAGTAGTCAGCACCAGAAGTGAAGAGGTGTCAGGGCTCAGTGTCCTCGGATCAGTTTATCTTAATTATTCCCCAGGTGGAATTTAATGTATAATACCAAATTTGTTTAAGACAAGTTATTTGATGTTACACAGGACTTCGATTTAGCTGAGTGATACAGCARTGTCCTTAAATCACAATATAGGTGCAAATTATCCTTAGAAGAGTACAGAAATTAAAATATACTATTGAATCTCAAAACAAATGTGGTCCTCATTAGCTGTCTCTCTAATATGCTCACTGTCACAATGCTTCATGGCCCCAGTTGCTGGAAAGAAATATGTGGGCTGATACCAGCTCAAGCCCATTGATCTCCCAAAAGTTSCTTTTGTTGGTTGTGTAGTTTTTATACTCTGTTTTGGTCTGAGCAATACATAAATGGCACATGCTGGTCTGACTAACAAATGACATTTGCTTTCTTCTGATTATTTCTGGGACAGACAGTTGCAAAACTATAAAGCTGATACAACCAGTTGATTGGCTCGGCTAAAATAGTCAGGTGATCCACCCAACTGATTTATCCATTTATCCATCCATAGCCCATCACCTAGAACAAAGGCCATCTTCTGGTCTTCTTTGTGTGCAGTAAGTTCAGTTTCTCTACCCACAGCCTTCTTCCACTGCAGGGCACAGCAGGGGAAAGAAAACTTGTTTGCCATTTGTGCTGCTATTGCTGCTATTCTAGATACCCTGGCATTAAAGCAGGATGACAATACAAACAGATAAATAATTATTTTAGCAGATGATTTTATATAGTTTGACTCTCTGTGAGTCAAACCTCTCGCTTTCAATGAACAGAAGAAATGAGGCAGCAGAAAGATAGTTACAGTCATATAATTCTGGTGAACATGTAAATTCTTCTGACAGATTCTTTACATTATTCATTCTATCACAATAAGGAAAAGAAGGAGAGACTAGTAGATTGGTGTAGCTAGAAGAGCAATCAACTTTACTTTTCATACAGAATACACAGTTAGTGTTAYGCAGTGTATAGTTTCTGCCACTTAGATCTAAACAATTCTTCTCTTGCTGTGTGATTTTCTTAAACTGCATGTAAAATATCAAGAAACCCAGTTGCTTTGTGGAAAAAGGAACATAATTACCTTGAAAATAAGTTCTCCAAATGGTATGTTACCTTCCATAGTGAATATAGAAAAGCAACATCACTTCCCATGAAGGGTTCACTAAGTTAAAATGACTGCTAGGATAAAGGAAAAGTATCAATTTTAATTTGATTTATGTTTCAAATGAGTATGTCTATAGTGTGAGGACACGTGGAATGTGATCCATTAAAGTTGATGAATGGTGTTTTCAGTGAAAAATGAATAATAAGTAAAAGGAGGAGCCATAAAAGGAAAAAAAAACACGGACCTGTCAGACAAGGGATAACTGAATCAATGACAAAGATGAAAAGTCTCCAGTCACTAATTGATGAGCTATTAAGAAACTGCTGACATGGCCACACTKTAAAAAGGAAAAAAAAAAGGTGAACCCGCGGATCTTTAAATAAAAGGAGGATCTGTGAGACTATATGGATCTTTCTAAGGAATAYTTGTAAGAAAGATATAAGGGAAGTACAAGTTGGGAATGGAGAGGACAGGATTTGAAAGAGGTAAGAGATGTAGTTTTGTTTAAGTAGTCACCAGTCTGAATATTTGTCTGACTGAACCCTGCAGAGCCCAGCCTATCTTCTTATCCTTTCTTAGCCCTTTACATGAAATCTCACTGTCCCACATGTGAGTGCTGTCAGGAGTAGGTGCCAGCAGCTGTAGCTGCATTGAGGTTAATTGGGGTTGGTAACCAGAGGCCGACCATGGGCAATGGTGGGCGTGAGCACCTGGATGAGGGAGGGGCCTAGCATCAGAGCAGGAGTGGGGGTTAGAGCCTGGTGCTGGTTCCTGAGGGATGAAGTGGATGTGAAGTGGAYTCCTGGAAGTGGCTGGAGCAAGGACCCTAGGAGATTGCTACAGCAATAGGCTCACTTGCAGTGGGCTCCACAGTAGTCCAGCACACGCTCAGCTCCACAAACCTGCTCCTTTCTTCCAGTCTTGTGTCAGCAGATAGGTAATAAGAGATTGTTTCTGCTATAAAGTGTYTACAAACCCAATAAATAATTCAGTAATGAAGAAAAATTATTTACTTTGACATATTAAGCCCTGGTAAGATTCATATGCAGTATTCTAGTATATTTGTAAACTATGTGGAAAAGAAGAGAGATTTAATTCATTAGTATCTTGATTCCAAAGACCACAGTTTGAACAGCCTTTACTCAGTGTTAAAGTAGTAGATAAAGTAATAGTCGTCTCTGAGGCTCTTCTTTTCTTTTACTCTTTCCTATAGTTCACCTTCAGGCTGCCACAGCATCTGAGTTTAAACTGGATAGATGAAAAGAATAATTATTCTCCCACTTATACTTTCTTCTTAGTTTGAAAAAGAAGTGATTCCTTTGGCCTCATAAATTTTCTAATTCTGCTATGAGAAAGAGGAAATTACTAAGAGAAAAATAAAAAGATGTGATTTGTGCTTGTTGTGGTTTGAAAGAGGGGCAAATTTAATTAGAGATGTATCCTCTTGTGTTCCGACTGATGCTCAGAGGTTAAAGGGATTGGGTGGGGCTGGACTCATCTCTTAATAGGGATATCAAATACTGTGGTAACTATAGGCCCAACTCTGGCAGTACCAGATTCACAAACAGWCTGTCAGCAGTAGGTCCGATCATCTTCAAAGCAAGTAGTTGAGTTAATGAATAGCACGATTTATTCAAATACAGCATTTAAAAAAGTACGTTTCAGGTGTCTGAAACATCGAAACATTCCACAGTGTGGAGTTCTTAGCTAGCTTTGATGTACAAATGCACAATCATCACACATCCCAGAAGATGGGAGAGGGCTTTCATCCTCGAGGAATCTCCTGAGGCAGCATCCCAACTGAGGGGAGGAAAGGATCTCAGACAATCACAGAAGTTAYGATGGAGTCTTCCCTCTAACTTTTTCCCTTCTTAGTTCACCTTTTATATTTTTTAAATACTTTCTTTACAAGGTGGAGCTTCAGTGACTGTAGTCATACTAACTTCTGTTAGTGGTTGGGTTAAAAGTCTCTGGGGTCAATCAAAAACCTAAAGAGCATGCTCGGTGAGGAGTGGTCGTTTCTTGGAAGTGGGTAACTTMTAGGATGGGGTTATGTATGGGTATTATAATGAGATTAGAATGAAGAAAAGTTCGAGCAAAGTCCATCAGAAGGGACTGATGTGCCACTACTGTTGGCCCAGAACCAGACATCTTACCATATTATGTGGCTYCGGAGCTGCATGGTACAACCAGGTTGCCATCACTGAAGAGAGTATAAGAGTGTTTGGCTGTGTTGTCTCCATTCCACTGCACTTTTCATTTACTCTTATTAGCATGTGATGGTGTGACGGATACGTTGCTTTCCCAGCTCATCCTGGTCTGTACCTTACGTGCAGCCCTGTTTTGTTGCTGACCACCAGCGACCGATCTAATTCTGGCAGGCGCCATCGTCCTGATTTCTGTTCTCACTGAGA
>NW_020455193.1:740952-749181 GCF_003342845.1 Nothoprocta perdicaria | reverse complement strand
CCAATCTGAACCTCGTGACCCAACGGGAGGGTATCCCAAGATAATCTTGTATTATCTTGTGCCTCCATGTAGTGAATAATAAGTGACCTTGCCATAGAATCTCGTGAAATCATTGTCCATATTAATAAATCCTGTTATTATTTCTTTCATACGAGTGAAGTGCATTTGTCACTCACCCCCGCCACCACTCGTTCCGTGACAGATGGGAGGGTTGATTATGTTGTCAAGGGAAATTGTGGAGGAGTAGATTCCATACATACCAACCATACTGGAAGCACTAACTCTCAGCCCATGGAAGCCTCTGTAATGTCATAACTTTTGTTAGGCCTTTGTTTTTCTCTAATTTTCCCTTTCTCAMGCAATTTTTCCACWTTTTGCTGTTGGTTCTACAATTGACATTTCCAGGGTCATTCTTTACTCTGGTYCCCAGTCAGTGTAAGCTTCCAGGAGTAGATATGTGTAAAGCTGCCTTTACAATATTCCTTTTCTTGAAAGCGCAATAATAAAKAATGATATTCCTATTTAGTAGTGATTTTCCCATTTGCTAATGCTGCCAGTGTGCCTTCACACTAATATGCAAAGACCTGGATGAATGGCATAATGAAGAARAAAGATCTTTGTTCTACAGCTTGTGGGAATGGACTGAAAGATAAAAATAATTATTTTTTCTGTATATCTTGGATGCCTTTTAGGCTATTAATTGAAGCATTTTCTTATACACAAGTCTTTCCTCAAAATACCATCAAAAAGTAACTATTTCCAGATAAAGAAAATACATATAATCTTGATATTTCTGATTGAAAAAAAAAAAAAGCTGTTCTTGTTTTCCATACTTAATATGGTCTGTAAATCTAATTTTTCAGTTAAACTCCTCACCTTTGTTCATAATGAGTGGGGAGAAAAACTGATGATCTCACTCTTCTGTCGGGGGGGGGGGTATATCTGCATTAGCATTTAGGAAAAAAATGGGAGTTTTCTGCAACTGGACTAGCTCAGTGAGGCCATGAAAGTCATCTACATCGTGGTTTTAAYTTAAGGACAAACATACTCTGGCATTCACAGATTTAGGATGTTATTAGTTGTTCTTCCATCGGAGAGGCAGACACTTAAATATTCTTCCATTTGAGAGATAGACATGTGCTCTTGTCTGCCTAGAGGTAGGTATCTTAGATCACATTATAGTCAGTAAAGATTTAGTGTACGCAGTCAGTGCAGACTGGAGCTTACCAGCTTCAGTTTACCAGCCTGTACATACCTCTGTCGGGGGGAATCGAGCTCCAGCAACTGCAGTTCCAATCACTACTTCAACTGTCCTAACTCAGCTGTCTAGTTTAATTTCAACTGGCTTAGGATATTGAAGACACTCAAATACGACAAAGAGATTTATAAGATACTTTCACGGTAGTGTACACAGGGGAGATGCATCTGAGATGACACCACACATGTTTCAATAACTTAAGTGATCCCTACGTACTCACTGATTTATTCGAGCATAGATATTGCATATGAACATCTATATGGAGACATCTACATTTAGGTATACTATCTGGACTAAACCTAAACCTAACCTGCTGTGTTTGCCTTAAGAATTGTCTCAATTTATGGAGTGTAGAAAGCAAATGAGTGAGAAAGTGCGGAATAGGGAGCCAGGAGATTCTGGCTGGTGTTTTCCTATGTTTTAATGTGGCACATACCTGGTGACCAAATTCCTAGCAATTCGGGAGAATTTAGGAGAAAGGGAGGTCAATAGCTAACTGCGAGATCAACTAAGGTGTTTTGTGGAATAACATTTTGTTGGCATGAAGTAAAAGCATGGATTCACCAAGCAGAAGTCATGTTTGACAAACCTGATAGCCTTCTACAATGGGATGACTGGCTGGCTGAACAATGGATTTGTGGATATATGTGGATATATGTAGAGATAGTGGTGGATATTGTCTACCTTGACTTCAGCAAGGCTTTCAGCWCAGTCTCTCATAACATCTTCATAGGAAAGCTCTGGAAGTGTGGGCTAGGTGAATGGACAGTGAAGTGGATYGAGAGCTGTCTGGATGGCAGAGCTCAGAGGGTGGTGATAAACGGGGCTGAGCCCAGTTGGGGGCCAGTGGTGTCCCCCAGGGGTCAGTACTGGGCCCAGTGCTGTTCAGCTTGTTGATCAATGACTTGGACAGGGACACAGAGTGGGCCCTGAACAAGTTTGCAGATGATACCAAGCTGGGTGGAGTGGCCGACACTCCGGAGGGCTGTGCTGCCATCCAGAGGGACATGGACAGGCTGGAGAGTTGGGCAGAGAGGAACCTCATSAGGTTCAACAAGGACAAGTGCAGAGTCCTGCACCTGGGTAGGAATAATCCCAGGCACCAGTACAGATTAGGGGCTGGCCTGCTGGAAAGCAGCTCCACAGGGAGAGAGATTTGGGAGTCCTGGTTGACAACATGAGTCAGCAGTGTGCCCTCATGGCCAAGAAGGCCAATGAGATCCTGGCCTGCCTCAGGAGGAGTGTTGCCAGCAGGTCAAGGGAGGAGATCCAGCCCCTCTCCTCAGCTCTGARGAGAGCACTTCTCTTATGAGGAAAGACTAAGCAAGCTGGGCCTGTTTAGCCTGGAGGAGAGAAGATTAACAGGAGATTTGAACAATATGTATGAGGGGAAGAATGTAGGGAGGACAAAAAAAAACCCAAAACAAATAAAAAAAAAAACAAAAATAAATATACAAGGTAGAAAGGTATAAAGAATACAATATATAAAATTCATTAACATTTTGGAAAAGTAAAAAAACAAGGAGAACTTAATTTTTCACTTTTCCCAAACGTTAATTTTTTTGAACCAAACTAGAAAATTCACAATTATCTCTTTGATTGCTTTAATTATATATATTTAAAGCTTATAAATGCTAATGATTTTTGGTAGGACACAATGTGAAGGAGGTGTTAGGAGCATATTCATTTAGTTTATGTTGTCTCTTTATGCATATCCAAGAAGTAAATACTAAATATTTTATGTTATTTTCACACAGAGATTGTTCTATATTTAAGGTTTTGTAAATGGCTTCTTATTTAAATAAAGCATGTAAGACTGAAGGCTTCTTCCTATTGATATAATTTTTAGATATATGTGCCATATTAATTTAGCATATGTCGTTTACTGATAACAATGATATTTATCATCTGAATTTTATGTTTAATAATTTTAAAAAGTGAAATTCATATTTTGATAGCATGGTAGAAGCTTGCCTGATGATCAAAATCTTTTTCAAAAACTGAATTATAAAAATATGCCTACTGTTGATATTAGTCACTAGAAACAACTGTTACTTATAGTTAAACCTATTCCTCTTTGTCAGTTATTGTTTATAAAAAAATATGATTTTTCTTTTGTACAGTTTATTCCTTCATATATGAACTAAATATACATAGACAGATAACTGGAATCATCCAGTACTCTGCCTTTTTGAAAAACCTTTTATTCTCTCCCCATGAWTTTATCCTTATTAATAAATTAAAAATAAAATCATCTAAAGCTACAATTAGTGGATTTCCTTTCCTCTGCTGTGTGCCAGGTATGGCACTATTAAGATCAGTATGCAGAAGCTTCTAATTGTTGCAGTTCGAACCTGGAGTGGGGGGTGGGCAGTGCAGTGGTAGCTATAGGCCGAATTCTGACATAACTGCATTCATGAATAGTCTGTCGACTGTAGGTCCGATTGCCTTCAAAACAAGTAGTCRAGTTCACAAGTAGYATGATTTATTCAGATACAGCATTTACAAAGCACCATGAGGTTTTTAACAAGCGCTGCTGTACAAGTGTGATAAAATCACTTGCTCCAGAAGATGGGAGAGGGCTCTCAACCTTGAGTCTTCCCAGGTACTATCCCTATGCAAGTGGAGGAAAAGGATTGAGGCCATTCACCAATGCAGAAGTTATGATAGAATCTTCTCTCTAACTTCTTCCCTCCTTAGTTCCCCTTTTATACTTTTTTTTGAACATTTTGGTGGAACTTGAGTGACTGTAATCATACTTCTGTTATTGATGGTGAAAAAGTTYCTCACTTTCATTTAAAGGTAGTCAGTCAAAAATCTAGAGCTCAGGCTCAATGAGGAGTGGTTGTACCTTGGAGGTGGGTATCTTTTGGGATGGAGGTGTGTTTTGGCATTATGATGAGCTTATAATGAGCAAAGTTCAAGCAAAGATCTTATGAAAGGAGTGATTTGCCCCCCTTGCTGGCTCAGCACCAGACATCTTCTCATATATCTCCCATTGGGCAGCTGCTGTGCAGCTTAGCAGCGGCCCAGCACAGGGAGTACAACAGAGTTTGGCCRCAGTGTCTTCTCTCTATTCCACCCTCTGTTATTCCTCTTTTGTAACTACTAGGTGGGCAGATTGTGCTGACTAGGGAGCTGGGGGGGAGCAGAGTCGGTTTGTAGATTCTGGAAGTGGCAACTGTGTATCACCCCAAGCAAGCTTCTGTAATGCCCAAACTTCTGTTAGGCCCCGTTTTTCTCTAAGTTCTCCCTTTTCAAGTATTTGTTCCACAATATTCAGGCTTTTTCTTTTGTTTTTATTGAGGAATGTTAGTGAGCATACTTTTTTCTCTTTCTTATTAAAAATAGTATTTGCACAGTAGGTAGCTAAAGTGTTATTAATCACTCATTTTTCTTTGCAGGAAATGAATGTGAATTAGGGCAGCCTTGTATTTTGGTGGTGTCACTGCACCCTTAGCAGTCACTGTGCCTCAGACAAGCCCGGAGTGGCGTGAGAATGCTCCCTCTGCCCCGCTTCACCAACCGCCATTATGTTTGCTTCCTTGTTAAGCAGTAGATCCTGGGCTGATAACTAAGACTTGTATAGGACACATTTATTTATTTATTTGATTTCAAAAAGATATTAGAAATAGATTAGGATTACAGCAAACTCCTCTCAAATATCTATTTCTATCTCCAAGATTCTTATCAATTATAAACACATTTTAAACATTTAACTATTTCACAATAATGTTTATAATGCTGAGTTGAGGAAATAAGGACAAAGACCATAGTGAAGAATGAGGGAACTGACTCCTTGACATTTTGCAGTTTGAATAGTCACTATGATCTATACAAGACAAGTATGTATTTTCTCAGATAAACTAAAATTATAGATAGACTGTCAAAAAGAAATGAACATATTGTCTCATATTAYACTGCAAGAGAGAAGGAAGATGATGCTGATCCTGTAGCACCTTGAAAAAGCCTGCTTCCCATATTCCTGAATTTTGCAAACTGGGTGCAAAACTCACGCAAGCTSCACTGACATACCTAACTGCACAAAATGAATAGCTGTATCTTTCCTATGCTGTTAACAAATACATAGTTGATTAGAGATTTATTTCCCCAAATATGACATTTTTGGATACTTCCTTCCTGATACTTCTACAGTGTGGCACACCATGTTGTGACTATCAAAATTTATAATCTGCTACAGGTTCTATCTGAGAATGGATGTTCATCATATTATTTTCCACTCAAAGGACTTTTTATATCCATAAAAATTGCACTTAGAAGCTTAGGAGAGCATAGAATCAAATACATTTCTTGCTTATTCTTGCTGTTGATGTTGCTGTGGTTATTGTGAGTAATGAGAAATGAAATGGAAAGCTCTAAGCATGGGGAAAAATATACAGTTTAATATTTTTAACTTTTTTTGAAGAAAAWAAAGCCTTACATTTGTCCCTTCTTAGTTCTTGTTTGTGCTTAGTGGTCTGTGCTCATGAGATATACAGAATATTGTAGATGAAAGAATTGCAAGAAATTGCAACAAATTGAGCTTTATTCTGTTTTAACAGAAATTTATTTCAAAAGATTAATTCATTATATTGCCAGAGTTACATATGAATTTTTGTAAAGAATATTTCATAACACTTTCCTTTTACATAAATACAGAAGTCTCAGAGCAGTTTATCTTCTAATTCTGTTCTTTTACCTTTAGCCTCATCTTCACATGTTTTACTGTAACTGCATTCAGTAGCAGAACATGTGTTTTCCCTTGCCAAGGCTTCCTAAACTAGATTTTATTTATGTTATTGTAGATATATTTGTTTTATTGATTATATTTGTTATTTTTATTGACCTAATTTCAGTAATTTTAAATTTATACAGAGGAGACGCTAAGGAAAGAAATTCTATTTCCCTAGGAAAAAACAAACAAACAAACCAACAAACAAAACACATAAATGGCTTACATAGCCTTCTTTGTCCCYGGCAAAATTGTTAGCTGAATATTTCTAATCTCTTTAAAGTCCTCAGTCAGTGACTTCAGAGAATATTAGAGCATATCATGAAGCTATATTTTTTTCATTTTTAAAATGTCAGTATTTGAATGGGAATGCTCTTTTGTTCTTCACTTGCAAGAAAGGATGAAAATATGTTCCAAATACTTGCAAACCCAGATGATTCTGAGCTGTGCTGTATAATATTTAACAGGGGGAGAAAACAGCTCTTGCTAGATATTTGGGTGCACGGTTTGTCTGGTATACTCGGGGTTCTTTTGCAGTCAGGTATTAATTAAATGTGCATTCCTTATATRGGAAAAAAACATACATAAATATTTTCTTGTTTTCATTTAATCTGAACTTAATGAAACATGTCTATTCCAAAGCTCATAAAAATAATAATCTTCTAATTAAATAAGGGTTATATTTCTTCTCATCATTCTAATTTCATTAAGGGAAAGAGAAGCAAACATCTTATTTCATGATTGCATTTTATGAACAAAATACAATGATTAGTATTAAATGACATWTTATTCATTTATATGAATAACTGTACTCTAAAAGTCTAAAAATAAAATGATGAGCAGAAGGACAGATTTGAATAGAAGTTTTAGCCATCGAGAACAACCTTTATATTGAGGTCTATTTAAAGGATTTTTAAATCCTGCTAGGTCAGAGGAAGGTTCAAGATTAAGACTTGTCTAGGATTGGACSCAATCTTTGAATTTAAGCCAACTAATATCGATATTTTCAGCAGCTATGTTTGCAGAGTTTTCAAAGGATACCACTAAGTATAAAAGGCTCGTGTATGGTGCATTCTCACTGTAGAGTAGCTCTAATGAAGGACTTTCAGGAAGATGCTAAAGATGAAAAAAAAGGAAAGAATTCTCTAGAAAGTCATAAATCTGGAGAAATAAAGTAGCTCTGTCTACAGTCTGACTCSAAGATACCTCAGATCCAAACAAGATACCTCAGAAATCCAAACAATTTCATTAAGGAAATGGAATCCTACCATTTTACATTGCTGTTCAAATTCTGATAACGTTACAATTGAATCAAAAACACTATGAGGAAATGCATATTTTAGGATCTGGAAAATAAATAGGCTTTCTTTGAACCATATATAAAAAGTGGAAAAAATAAAAATAAAACAAAAAAAATTTAGAAACAAGTGAGCTCACAGTATTTTAATAGAAAGGATCCATTTTCATGTATATRCATGAAATATTTTTAACAAGGCTCATCTAGATCACAGAGAAATTTTATGTTAAGTGTTCCATTAGAGACATGGTTAAATTTTCAAGCCATACTGAAAGTGTAGTTGTGTCCCTAGCTTATTCTTCTGTATTCTTTAAGGTATATAGTACGTAATATGCCTAATTAGTGTAACAGTACTGGTTTAACTTAAAACTGCTGAGCTTCTTGAAATCCAGTTTTGTCATCTCATAAACATTCTAAAAAATTCCTCCTAATTTCTTGATTTGACCCTATATTTGTTTAAGGGAGAGGAATGGAGAGCTGATTTCCACTCTGATCTTATTCTGTAGTAGCCCAGATACATTATCTAAAAAAACCTATATTCCATTTGAGGAGTCTAAGGCTACATATTCTTTTTCTAAAGTTTTATAACTGGAGTTCATTTCAGAGATCTGAATGATATCTTTCCTATTTTTTCTTTATATATGAATCTGAAAATCTGTCAGATAAAGATTGACTCTATGTATGCCTCTGTGAGGATGTTGAGAAAGAACTGTCTTCCTAAGGAGATTAACCAGAAATGAATAAGCCTGTTTACTTCAGTGGCACATCTGCAAACCAGCTCACTTCACTGAGGGACCAAATACTTAGGGGAAAAATAGCACTAGTCTGTTGTGCATAACTACTGCTCTGATTTTGGTGAAATTATGTTCCTGTTAATGTTCATGTTAATTTCAAAACCAAAAAGAAAAGCATGAATTCCAAAAACTAAAAATAAATGCTTGT
>NW_020455193.1:677178-738012 GCF_003342845.1 Nothoprocta perdicaria | reverse complement strand
GATCTCCCCTTGGGCAGGGACGCCTCTCAAGGTTACTCCTCGAGGTTCCTTGAGAGATCTTCCTTTCCATCGCAGATTTGTGGCAAGTGAATATAGCGCACTTTCTTTCTTTCTTTCTTCCTTGCTTGCTCTCTCTCTCTCTTTCTTTAACTTTACTTTGTAACATAAGCACCAGTCATAAACCGTTGACCAGGTCTGGGACTAGGATTGGATTCAGCCGCACCCAGACTCCTCTCAGAAGGAGCCTGGAAAGCAAGGGGGTCCAATCTGAACCTCGTGACCTAACGGGAGGGTATCCCAAGATAATCCTGTATTATCTTGTGCCTCCATGTAGTAAATAATAGAGCGATCTTGCCATAGAATCTCGTGAAATCATTATTATACTAATAAATCATATTGTTAGTTCTCTATTTGAGTGAAGTGCATTTTGTCACTCGCCCCTGCCACCACTCGTTCTGTGACAAAGGTCTACTCCCATATGAGTAGTTTTACTGATTTCACAGGAATCATTTTGTCCTCATTCTTCACAAATTCCTTTTGCTTTTGCTTTTTTTTTTTTTTAATTTATTCCTTTATTCTCTCATTCTACTTCAGTCATTTAGCTTCATCCATATTAAAGTCATACTTCTTGCTTTCTTAGACTCTCTTGAAAGATGTGATAAGACAATTATCTTGACTATCAAAATTAAATATTTATAGTATATATTCTGTATCTTCATCAGAAAAGAACTAAAAGTTCTTCCACTGGCATTCTGTATTTTTTTCCCTGGCTCAAAAAAAAAGGGAGAAAATCTTAAGATCTTTTCTTTGGAGGCTTTCTAGAGAAGATAAAATCCTAAGTGAATTAACACTTGGAAAATCATTGACACTACCATATATTCCTATCAGGAAATGTTYTGAACTAGTTTTGGACCTAACTTTTGTAAATTTTTTTTCACTATTTCTGCTAGTCTTCACATGAAGTAGGTGAAATTAATCTTAACAATACACAGTGAAGCAAATATTATGTTTTTGCATAAGATATACTCATAAATCTGGAACGATAGTTTTCTTTGTTATTCAGTCAATATGGGTACCCTACGAACACTGGAAGCAATAGTCTTACTAGTAGTGATAGCTTTTATAGGCTCCTCTGTAGGATGTATGTGCGCACGGCTGTGTGGAAAGGAGTATTTTCTTTCAGCACATTGCTAAGCATTCATAAAACCCTTTTAAGAGTGTAGAATGTATTTAAAGAAGGCAAAACACAGGGATTGAGACATATTTTATGGCCTGTATTAAAAACAGGTGATGATTTTGAGGCACAGAATGGTGTATTGGTTGGCTATTTATTTCCTCCATGATATATATTTTTTTCTGTAATTTAAATTAATACTGTATTGCAGGACTGCAGTATCAGGAAAATATAGTATGGTAAGATATTGAACCTTACTCATCTTCTAGAAAAGGATTTAAACTACATGCCGTTGGAAAAATAATACCTTCATTACTTCTGTATATCAACTTTTAGAATATCTAAAATATAAAAGTGCTTATAAAACACAGTAGGAAAGGTACTGTTATTTCTTAAAAAGGAATGTAGATCAGCATATGGACTCCAGAAAAGGAGGTGGATAGACACAAGCTTTGTAATTGTCAGTACATTTGAATTCTCGAGAAGAATTTGGAATGTAGGTGGAAGCATTTTTTGCATATAATGAGGAATATCCACAAAAGCTGGATCAGTATTTGAAACTGGCTATTTTGGGCATGTATGATATGATAATACTACAAAAATCTTACATACTACAAAAAAAATGTATGATGTTAGAATTACTTGAACGTATAACATACGTAGACTTTGCAAAACAACTTGTTAGACATAGCAGTATTGAAGGAAGGATTTTAAGGACTGAATATCAGAGTGGGTGCAGTACACAAACAAAGAATAACTGTGTACATAAATATTACAGAAGTATGTTTTTCTCCCTCTGATGAGTACATTCTTTTTCCAGACTTTGTGAATATGAAAAAAACACACATTTTTGGCACTTTTGATGTAAAATATGGTGGGGATGAGGAGAGGATACAATGAAGTAAATTTACATACATCATTCAAAGGTGAGGATCTGATATATTAACATTTTGTTATGCCTCTAATCATTTATTAATTTGTTCCTACCAAACCTGAAAATTCCAGGATCTTTTTCCAAAAAAAGCCACTATTCCCTGGCCATTACTGGCCATGTGGTGATTTGATTTGTTTTGAAATAAATTAAGGACAAGAATTCCATAGACAGAAACTTAAGATAATAGGTGGGTAAATACCCTGCTACTATTTTTTAACAACAAACAATAGCCAGGGTGACATGCTCTCCCTGAATAACATTTACTATTGCTGTCATGTGAGATAGACCACTGATCTGAAACAATAAAGCATTTCTTATCTCTTTACTTCTTATGCTTTTATGACCCCTTTTAAGGAGAGGAGTGGCAGTCATGAAGCTCCACTGAAGCCCAGATTAATTCATCTCTATTATCTCAATTTTTCCATGACATCTCTGGTTCAGACATAAGCCCTTATATCAAACTAAACAGAAAATAAAATACATAAAAAAGTCTCTGAGAATTTTAAGAAGTTCATTAATAAATATTTCAAACATACATACAGGTTAAATGAATGAGCAGCTCAGACCAGCTCTCAAAGTATCTTTAACCCATAAAATAAACCTTCCTATTTACTGATGCACTCTCTATTTATGAAAAAAAGTGTGTGTTGAAGGGTAGAGTGGAGGTGCAAGAATAATTTGCATCTCCTTAAAATTTGATTCTATATTTTGGTGACTTACTGTATCATCCTTTTTAGTGTATCAGCACATTTTAATTTTTTTTTCCTTTTTTTTTTTTTGATTCTGTTAAAACTGAAAATATTATCCAAACAATAAAACCTAGTATACTAAAGCACCTAGGATATTAAAGTCTGTCCAGACTGATTCAAGAGAAGTGGGAAAAATAAACAGCTAGAAGTTACTAACTAGTGTGAGGGATTTCTTTTTTCTTATTTCAAAAGTTTATATCTCAAAAGAATCTCCTCTAAGAGTTATATTTGTGCATATGGCATATAAACATAAAATATTTTACATTGCTATTGCAGTTTTAGAGATTTGGAATATTTTTGCAAGCTCTATGGAGTCTACATCATCCTTTCTGTTACAAATATTTCATTATTCTATGCATAACATTCTTCAGTGTATTCCACTATACTTTTATTACAAATATGTTACTTTTCTGAGACAGGATATAAAACATAATGGAATAAATTAAATTGATGGTCTATTTGGAAGAACAGTAGTTTAGTAGTTTTAGCTTATATGCTGATTCTACATGTATTCATTTTTAAAGATCCAAAGAAGAGGTATTACTTCCAATTTTGTGTCATTTTTTCCTATGACTATTCATGCAACTACTTAAATGTAGTATGGAATCTTTGTGTCATGATGTGTTATGGAACCTTTGTATTCTTTTTCAAAGGCATGATCTTTCTCCTCATTTTTACAATAATATAAAGAACATAGAGGGTACATGAAATCTTGGACCTAGCCATCCCTTATTCAAGAATTTCATAAAAGAAGATGTGTGCATGCCATATTTTTTTACCATGTCTTTAAACTTTTCTGTTTTATCATCATGTATGACTTTGCTATGAAAAGTGACATCACTGATTAATCAGATTTGACATGACATRTCTTGTTTGAGAATTTCAGAAAGAAATGCTGCTGAGTATTAGTCTATCAGAAATGACATGTATGTCACTGTATGACTGACTTTCCAGACATGGTGCACGAATAGCCTCATTTCCTCAGGCATAACAACACTGACACTCAAGTAGAAAGATGATGCCTGTCAAGTCTTCCTATTCTTCTTAAAAATTCCCTCAAGAAGCCTCTATGACTTTACTTTTCTGTGAGACTACAAAAGGATATTTATTCAACAAGAGGTTGGGAGAAGCCTGCTATTTGTTGAAATGAAATCACCTTCGAAAAACACTGTAACCTATTTGATTCTACGAACAATGTCTTGGGTTAGGTGAGGGATTTTTACAAAGATGCAGAAAGAAATAGAGCTTTGCTCTTATACATTTATTCACTGTTTCTCATTTTATACATCTTATATGTGAGATAAAGGTTTTGTGAAAGAACTGATATACACAGAGGGGCAGACACCTGATTTCAAATGCTTAGTTCTTGTAGTGTTGTGAATAATAACTGCAGATGATTCATGAAACATGATACACGAAAATACTCAAGTTTTAATACTTTCATTTCATCTTAAAAATACTGTTATTTTTTTTTATTTGATATTTGTATCTATGAATACATACATGCACCTATTTTATATATATTTTATATACCCACATATATGTTCTAATGCAGTCAAGTTTTTATGAAGAACAAGCAGGAATGAAAACGTTTTGAGACCTTCCTTGCCTTTGGTCTGTAGAAGCACTCTCTGACACTACTAATTGCCACCGTGCATATAATCAACAGGGAAGAACATGATACGTGCTTGCGTAGTTTATTCCAAGCTCATATCTGGCATTCAGTGGAAGAGCTGGGGCTTTTGTGCTGTTGATTTTTACAGCAAAAAGACAAGAGGCCTGTAAGAAAGAACATCTGTATACTGTTTCTGAATCAATATTAGGCAATGACAATAACTTTTATACCATTATGTGAGCTGAATTTCAACTCTTTTCAAGAGGGTAAAATGATTTAAGAAGATTTACAGATAATTTCCAATAGCAGCTCTGCTTTGCAGTATCTTACATGAAGAGAACAGAAGTAAAACTTGGGAAGAGGGTCAACTCTTCAGTCATTGATGCCTTAGGGAAACTAGGAAGTGTCCCTGCTTCTCCATCTACAGAGCCTTTCACATACCGAACAGTCACTAAGCACTTCACTGCCTAAGGCTATTTCAAAGACAGAGCTGTTTCATGATAGTTAAAATATATTTACAGTGTTTAATAAAAAATATCTTTTTCAAGCAAGTTTATTATTGTGTACAAGAAGTCCCAGTTGTCCCCCTAAGTGCTAATTTGCACGCAGGAGCGTGAAATAACATTTTCTAAATTAGTTTTCCAGGGTGATCTAAAATATTCAAACTAGGAAAAAATGTGATAGGAAGAAATGGATAATGAACTCCTTCTAGGTGCTTTCACAGAGGGAAGAGGTAGACTACTAAATAGTCTTTTAAAGGAAAAGGTCTAGAAGATATCATTTCTTTTCAGACTCACCCTCTAAATTATTTTGATTTGACCCCAGATGACAGAACTGAAATGAGTGAGCTTAATCCTCCTCAAACTTATTTTCCTTCAGTTTCAAATGACTCAAGTTTTTGAAACTGAAGCTCAAAAAAAGGAAAAAAAATAACATCAAAAACAACTAAATTGAGAAGAAAATGGCCCCTCAAAAATCCTTTTCTTACCTCCCACCTTATGTTCTTACCTTCTTTCTATAAAAATTAAAAGAAAAAAAAATCTCTTTTCACCCATTTTTAGAAATTTTATTTAAATTAAATGTCTGGTTCTTTTACCGTTGTACTTCTAAAATCTAAAAATATGTTGCAAAGAAGATTTCTTTTGCATTTTTAATAGGAAATACTTGAGAAGAAAAACTTCAGTCGTACTACAAGCAAGAGGCTTGCAGTGTTTTATAAGTACCCTAAAACAGTGTGAATACTGCTGCATGTTGTACTGACAGTCATGTGATAATATGTAATTATAACTGAGGTTTTAGAAAAAGATAGATGAATAGCAAAGCAGCACAAGAATTAAGGGCACAATATGCACCTTATTTTGAATATAATGAGAGAAGAATTATAAGTCCTCTAGGCAAAATGTTACTCATGATGTGGACCTTTGCCAAAATAAAAGCTAGCTAAAACCCTAAGGTTTTAATACAATACTCTAATCTTGGCATTTTCAGCTGTAAATGTTTATGACAAAAATATTCATTTTCTTCAAGAAATTGCATTGTGTTACAATAAGATAGGCTGGGTTAATTTTAGTTTCAGTTAATATGTTCCTGAATATAATCCCCCCACAAAACACAAATGGTTTAATTAGAGCTTAAGCAAACTCATCCTTTCACTAGTTTCTTCAAATTTCTTTATGAAAGCTTATTGACTTTCTGTAACCAAGCTTTGGTTTTAGAATGTAGCCCCAGACTGATCTTTTCAATAGTAAATGTGTGAGATCTTTCACAGGAATGATGACACTAATTATTCTACATTTTCTAGACATTATTCTACCTTCCTCTAGACACTTTTATTAGAAAAAAAACAGAAAATTGTTGGAAGGATTTCAGTAGAAGCAAGTGAGCTTCTAAAATTGCCTATTAAATTGCCTCAATTTGGTTTCTAGAGTTCTTAGGAGTATTATGTGCTTCTGAAACCTAGTGCAATTTAAAGTCTTTTTAAACAACTGTTTTGCTTGTTAGGTATGAACAAGCTGGTTCATTAACCAGAATTAATGTTTACTAAATAGATATCCTTTCAACTGGATGGGATTGCTTAAAGTTAGCATAAAGAATCTTTCCATTCTTCTCAACCTTTTTGTGGACAAGTATTCTTTTTTACTAATTCACTAAATTGTTCTCRATTTCAGATGAAACTTTAGTCTCACTGAAGAATGGGAATTGCACAATTGACTTTAGAGAGGCCATTGCGTAGTTCTTCATGTAACACTTATGCCTGCAAAAACAAGGTAATTGGAAACAAAGATTTTCATACATTAAAGCTGAATTGGAAGCTAGGCATGGTTTTTGTTCTGCTGATGGAAGAAGTCACGTAACAGTACTGCCTGTACATACAGTATTGCACAGTGGGGAATGTTGATTAATGTTTGTAATGAATGTAATGTGAATGTAATGTTCATTCCACCTTTCTAGCTCATCCTCGTAGGTGACGGCTTTGGAGCGGAGGCTCGCGCCGTGAGACCTACCCGAGAGCAGCTAAACCGGCGRYCCCRAGCCRCGTAGCGCAGCGCACGCACCCGAGCAGGCCGAGCGAGGTGCGGCGCCAGCCCCCAGCCCCAGGCGGCGCAGGCGCAGCGGGGGCRGAGTCGGCAGGGTGAGGCGGCCCGAGCCCCCGCCTACAAGAGCCGCCCCCTGGGAGCGCGGGCGATTAGGAGCGCGGCATGGCGCGGCGCGGCAGTTGGCGCGGGCAGCGAGCACTTCCTCGGCTCACCCACCATGGTAATCACCCGCCGGAGGGCTGCGTTAGCACCCGTTAAGAAGGAGATAGGCACCCAGACTGAGCGGCTGCTCCAGCATGCAGCCGTCCAGGTGTCGGGCTGTAAGGAGTGCTGCAGCCTGGCGCTTCCGATGGAYGGCCTGGGGGAGCGCACCTGTGTGAGGTGTGAGCAGGTGGAGGACCTGCTCCACATGGTAGCTGARCTAAARGAYGAGGTGGAAAAGCTAAGGAAAATCTCTAGATCAGAGAGAGAAAAAAGGGGGCAGGCACCAGGGAGGGCTCAGCAGCAGTGACAGGTTGGTACATGTTCCAACCCCAAGACAAGGCACAAAGATGGTAAAGAGCAGAGGAATGCATGGACAAAAGTCCAGGGTTGAGGTGCCAAGGTGAAACCTCCTCCCACCCTACCCTATAGGGTCCCCCTGGCAAACAGGTATGAGGACCTGAAGGAGGTAGGGCAGTCGGTGGAGGGTGAGGGGGTGGCTCCCTCCCCTCCAGAGGAGGTGCTGCAGTCAGAAAGGCCAGCTGYGCAGRTTGTCACCGTGGMYAGGAGGCAGAATAGGAGGGTTATTGTTGTGGGTGATTCCCAGATTCAGGGAACAGAGGGACCTATTGCTAGACCCGACCCTTTCTCAAGAGAGGTCTGTTGTCTTCTTGGGGCCTGGATTAGAGATGTCACCAGATGACTTCCCAGGCTGGTCCGACCCACGGACTATTATCCCTTAATGGTCCTACATGTGGGCGCAGAGGAAGCGGCAACGCGTAGTCTGAGAGCAATTAAAAGGGACTTTAGGGAGTTGGGGCGGACGATCAGGGACACAGGCGCACAGGTAATCTTCTGTTCGATACTTCCCAGTGTGGCCGGCAATACAGAAAGAAATCATAAGGTACAGTCTATTAACATGTGGCTCCGTGACTGGTGTCATCGCCATAACTTTGGCTTCTTTGGTAACAGGAAGTCTTACATGGCACCAGGCATGATGGCACCCAATGGGGTCCACCTTTCTCAAAGGGGGAAGAGGGCCCTGGGGCAGGAGCTAGCTGGGCTCATCATGAGGGCTTTAAACTAGATTCGAGGGGGGAGGGGGGTATCCGTGCGGTGTCAGAGGAGATGGTGCCTGATGGCCTGTCACACCATCCACAGCAATCTAGAGCTGTGGCCTGTGAAGGGTCCTCTAGGACTGTAGAGGCCTTAGGGCAAAATAGGAAAACTTCTGGAGGCCCACACAGTCAGTATGCAGCTGTCCCGACAAGGAGGAGAGGCATATTGGGTCCCCCACTCAAATGCCTCTACATAAACGTGCACAGCATGGGKAATAAACARGAGGARYTGGAGATGCCCGTGTGGCTACAGGGCCATGATCTCATTGCAATTACTGAGACATGGTGGGACAGCTCCCATGACTGGAATGTGGCCATGGAGGGCTATAGGCTTTTCAGGAGGGACAGGGCAGGAAGGCGAGGTGGCAGAGTTGCTCTTTATGTGAGGGAGCAACTGGAATGCATAGAGCTCAGCATAGGAGAGGATGGAACGCAAGTAGAGAGCCTGTGGGTGAGGATAAAGGGGCAAGCCAACAGAGGCGACACGGTGGTGGGAGTTTACTACAGGCCTCCTGACCAGGACGAAGAAGTGGACGAAGCCTTCTATGGGCAGCTGCGGGAAGCCTCCGGATCACAGGCCCTGGTCCTCCTGGGGCTCTTCAACCACCCTGATATCTGCTGGGAAAACCACATAGCCAGGAACGGACAGTCCAGGAGGTTCCTGCAGAACATTGCAGATAACTTCTTGACGCAGGTGGTTGAGGAGCCAACAAGGGGAGGGGCGCTGCTAGACCTGATACTAACAAACAGAGATGGTCTAGTGGGAAATGTGAGTGTTGGGGACAGTCTGGGCTGCAGCGACCACGAGATGTTGGAATTCACGATCCTGCGTGGAGGAAGTGGGGCGAGAAGTAGGATAGTTACCCTGGACTTCAAGAGAGCCAACTTTGACCTCTTCAGGAAGCTCCTTGGAGCAGTCCCCTGGGTCAGGGTCCTAGAAGGAAAGGGGGTCCAGGAGAGCTGGCTGATACTCAAGCTCCACTTCCTCCAAGCTCAGGATCGGTGCATTCCCACAAGAAAGAGGTCGAGTGAGCGGGGCAGGAGACCTATGTAGATGGGCAATTAGCTGCCAGGCAAAGTCAACAAGATAAAAAGAGTGTACAGCTTGCGGAAGAAGGGACAGGCCACGTGGGAAGAATACAGGCACATCACCAGAGAATGCAGATGCGAAATGAGGAAGGTCAAAGCCTGGGTGGAATTAGAGTTGGCGAGGGATGTCAGGGACAACAGGAAGGGTTTCTATAAGTATGTGAACAGCAAGAGGAAGACAAGGGAAAATGTTAGTGCACTGCTGAATGGGGAAGGGACCTTGGTGACAGAGGATACCAAGAAGGCAGAGTTACTAAATGCCTTACTTCTTTGCCTCTGTCTTTACTGCTAAGGTGACCCGCCACGATCTGCAGGGCTCAAATGGARGAGACGTAAATGGGCTAGAGGAAGACCTTCCGTGGGTTGAGAAGGACTGGGTTAGGGATCACTTAGGCAAACTGGCCACTCAAAAGTCTATGGGCCCAGATGGGATGCACCCAAGAGTGCTGAGGGAATTGGCCGAGGTTATTGSTCARCCTCTCTCCATCATCYTYGAGAGRTCCTGGAGAGCAGGGGAGGTGCCCGAGGACTGGAAGAGAGCCAACGTCACTCCAGTCTTAAAAAAGGGCAAGAGGGAGGAGCCGGGCAATTACAGGCCGGTCAGCCTCACCTCTGTCCCTGGAAAGGTGATGGAGCGGCTCATCCTAGAGAGAATCTCCAGGCATATGAAGGTGAAGAAGGTGTTGAAGAGCAGTCAGCATGGATTCACCAAGGGGAAGTCATGTCTGACGAACCTCATAGCCTTCTATGATAGGATGACAGGCCGGCTGGACGAGGGGAGAGCCATGGATGTTGTCTACCTTGACTTCAGCAAGGCTTTTGACACCGTCTCCCATAATATCYTCATACGGAAGCTCYGGGAGAGTGGRCTAGACGAGTGCACGGTGTGGTGGATCGAGGGCTGGCTGGATGGCAGAGCTCAGAGGGCGGTGATAAATGGGGTCGAGTCCAGTTGGAGGCCTGTGGCCAGTGGTGTCCCCCAGGGGTCAGTACTGGGTCCGGTGCTGTTCAATTTGTTCATCAATGACCTGGACRAGGGCACGGARYGCAYCCTGAGCAAGTTTGCRGWTGACACCAAGCTGGGTGGAGTGGCCGACACTCCGGAGGGCTGTGCTGCCATCCAGAGGGATCTGGACAGCCTGGAGAGTTGGGCAGAGAGGAACCTCATGAGGTTCAATAAGGACAAGTGCTGAGTCCTGTACCAGGGGAGGAATAACCCCAGGCACCAGTACAGATTAGGGGTGGACCTGCTGGAAAGCAGCTCCACGGAGAGGGACCTGGGAGTCCTGGTTGACACTAAGTTAACCATGAGTGAGCAGTGTGCCCTTCGTGGCCAAGAAGGCCAATGGGATCCTGGCCTGCATCAAGAGGAGTGTTGCCAGCAGGTCAAGGGAGGTGATTTTGCCCCTCTCCTCAGCTCTGAGTACTGTGTGCAGTTCTGGGCTCCCCGGTATAAGAGGGATGTGGAGCTTCTCGAGAGGGTCCAGAGAAGAGCAACCCGGATGATTAAGGGACTGGAACATCTCACGTATGAGGAGAGGCTGAGTGAGCTGGGCCTGTTTTCTCTGGAGAAGAGAAGACTGAGAGGGGATATGATTAACATGTATAAGTTCAGGAAGGGAGAATGCAGGGAGGAAGGGGACAAGCTGTTTTCATTGGTGGCCAGTGATAGGACAAGGGGTAATGGCCATAAGCTGGAGCACAGGAAGTTCCGTCTCCAGGTGAGGAGGAACTTCTTTACTGTTAAGGTGACAGAGCAGTGGAACAGGCTGCCCAGCGAGGTTGTGGAGTCTCCTTCTCTGGAGGTCTTAAAAACCCGCCTGGATGCCACCCTGTGCCACATGCTCTAGGTGTCCCCGCTTGAGCGGGAAGGTTGGACTAGATGATCTCTAGAGATCCCTTCCAACCTTGAATATTCTGTGATTCTGTGAATGTTTGGTGCCTAGTTGAGCTACTTTTATATATCCTGCCGAACTTGTTCAGACTTCTTGATCCTTCTTGCATGGGATTCAAAAACTGAGGAGAGATTAAACAAGCTTCTCTCCTAATTCCTGCAAAAGATAAGTTTTTGATCCTTTGGTATAAGCCTGCATGTTTGTATGTTTCTTGGTATGGATGAAGCTGATGTTTTCAAACATATCGGCAAGTGTTTTGTCCAGAAAAAACAGTGATTGCTCACAGAATATAGTAAAAATGCTGTTAGAAATGTAGTTTCTTAATATTTCTGAAATATTCCACAGTTTCTAATATTTCTGATTTGTTCATGACAGTCATAAATCCTGTAATGGGGAAAAAGAATCCTTTTTTTATCGGCTTGACTCCTAGTGAAACTCTTGATAATGACAATTCACCATAACATCCCCACTACAACCTCCAAAATAAAAACACCAACCTTAGGACTCATATAAGCAACAGAAGTATGAGGAAAACACCAGGAATAGGAGTAGAAATTAAGTATATGTGTTACTCTGCTAATGTATATATATAAAGTTTGCTTTCTCTTTGCCCGTAAAATCTTGGAACTCTTGAATGGCAGAAACAGGTTTTGACAACAGGTCTTCCTGTCAATGTAGAGTCTCAAGCCATTCAATCAGCCAATTACATAAAAGTTGTTTGCATTTGCACATGTTTGTTCAAGAACTATGTTGTGTATTTATGCCAAAACCAAAATTCATTTTTAAGCAGATTTTTGTGGGAATTTGTTGTAGATGATGATTGCAAAGGGAAATAGCCATAAACTTTGTATAAGTTGTTTCTTCATCACCAGCATCATCATCACAAGTAGGCAAGTGTAGCACTTGTGTAGCACTTAACAGGCTGGACAGCAGTCTTATGAAGACTCTATTCATCCTTGGGGGCTTTTCAGTGCTTGGCTTGACAAAGCCAAAACTGGGCAATCTAGCAGTGATACTGCACATTAGACTATCTGATTCTCCAGCCTACATTTCTATGACTTCCCATGTTATAATGGATATATATATATATATCTGAGAAGGCCATTACCCATCTAGTGATGCTGGGATTTTCTATGGGTACAGTCATTTGATATTTACTGTGAGATATATGTAAGATAAATTTATTAATTGCTTATTTTTATGAAGTGTAAATTATTACAGAATTAGATAAGCCCWTCCTGTTGTCTCAAGTTAGCATAAAAACTGTTGCTACCTTAATCAAATCTTCATATATATACACTATTGTGTATCATAATTCATCCGTATAACAATAAAAGTGTTGTGACATCRTCTTTTAAAATACCAAATATAGCAGCAAGCTTCCATAACAACTATGGTTGACCTAACTTTTAAGTAAAGAGTAAAATATCGTTTTTTTGGCATTTTTCAATATCTTCCCTTATGCTTGTCTGAACCAGACAACTATCAATTATCAAACAAAAAAAGAATAGTGTACATATTCAGTATTTCTATGCTTTTGCAATAAATATCCACAAGACCCTTTGCCATTGTTCATATTTCTTTTCCTGCCTTATTTTTTTCACAAACAAATATTTCTGAAGCTATTGAGCAACTGGTGGATGTTTCCCATATTGTATAATTAACTCTGGTCACAGAGCTAAGTTGGAAACCATTCCTTCTACCTGAAAAAAAGAACAAAAGAAGTAATCAAGTTCTTTAATATGTACAAAATTTACTCTTAGAATGAAATCTATACCAATTAACGATTAAATATTAAGAATTAGATACTTTCTTAAGCAATATCCTTTCAGTCACCAAGGAAGAAAGTGTTAGACAATCACATGAAAATCACTTAGGAAACTGAAAGTAACCAAATGTTTGCTTTTCCACATTTAGAAACAGGTTAAATTGTCCAAGACATGAAAACAGTATGTACAGAAAAGTTAGAAGAGGAAAAAAAAAGGCAAGAATAAGAATCACAAAAGTGTATAGATATGTAGAGAGATAGAGACAAGAAATGTCATTGATTATCCAAAAGAAAATGAAATTTCTTTTACTTACTCTTTTCTGTCTTCTTGTCGTCCCCTGCCACACACAGCTGGGAGCTGTCAGCTGTCTGACCCACTTTTTGTTGACTCAGGCTCTAAGAGACATATATCACACATCTGGACTAGAGAGATGGCCACCAGCATTTGAGATAGTTATAAGTTATATTCATTTCCCTGTCAACATTTCTGTCCATGAGATTTGTATCAATTTATATCAATTCAATATAAGCGCTATGCATTTTTTTGTTTGTTTTTTTCCAAATGCATATGTAATGGCACATTTATTATCTTAATTCTGCATGAACAAGAGGGAGCACAATGTTCTTTGGGTTAATGAAGTTGCTTATACCACTCAGAAACTTTTGTAACTATGGAAAACAACTGTAGTAATCATATACTATTCATGTCAATAATCTAGTTGGATATTACTAATTCTACTTCTCCTTTACATTTGTATTTTTAAATAATGTGAGTGAAAAATAGAAATAGGAAAGAGATAATTATACTTTATAAAAATCTTTAAAAAACATTCTGAATCACAATGATTTATATAGGTCACCCAAAAATAAATCTCGATGAAGCATTCCTCTGAAAAAGCTAATAAATACTGCTTATGTCTTTTCAAAGATCTTTTCTAAATTCTCTTATGCTTTATGCTTTCATAATCAAGATTTTACACATACATATTTAATTTTGTTCCCCATGCTTGAAAAAAAATGTGGAACATACTACCTTGGTGATCCTTCTTTATGAACTCAGTGCAGCTCTGACCTCTGAGCCTTTGCGCCCAGTAGAACTGCATGTATGTATAGCTTCATGCTGCATCAGTAGGCACAAGGGGCAGATGAATCATATATCTTATTTGAAAAGTGTAAAAATAGACTTTTTTTATTTGGCTCGATAGCTTTCAACTACTTTAATGAAGTGCTGTAAGGTAGATCCTTSCTCTGGAAAGCTCAAAGCAGCATAAAAAAATGTATCTACTCAGGTCTTGGCTAAATGGCATAATTTAGCTTTTAGTATTAAGCATAAGTTGCATAGCTGAGAATAGTGTCAAGGCTGAGAAAAGCTTTTTGAAAAATGAAGGAACACTGGCATTTAAATACCTGTCAGATTTTAAAGCAAGTGTAACTGAATTTCAGTCATTATTTCGTCTAAAATTCTGGCACCTATAAAACATTGTGATTTTCCTTGCTGTTTCAATACAATTATGTCAAGTCCTTGCTATAGATAAAACTACAGTTCATGTACAGGGAAGGATAACTGGTAAACAGGTTGATGGTGTAGGAACTGTAGCTGGCCACAGTTAGCTTCAGCTGTAAGAAAATCAGCTGGAAGTGGAAAGCTGAACTGCTAGTTAGATTTTTACTTATGTGGGTATTGGAGAGATTTGCTAAAATGGAAACTTTCAGCTACTGTCAAAAAAAAAAAAAAAAGGCTAATTTGCGTTTTTTATTACTTTTTTCTTCCAAAGCTTTCCAAGTTGTTTGTGAATTTATTTTTACATTTCATCAAACTAACTTATTCACAAGGGCTAATTTTCTTCTTCTCTGCCTATTGCCTTTTAGGGACAACCATTAGGAACAGAAAATCACAAATATGCAGGAATGAAATTTGGAACCCATGCAACTGACTGGGAGCTTTGCCATGATTTTCAATAGAGATAGGAAGAGAGGAGAGCAGAGCAGAGCAGAGCAAAGGCTTATTTTCTTGTGTTTTATTTCCCTTTATGGCTTATGCATTAAAGTTCAGAAGTATTCATTGAACTTATAAATTTATATTTATATTCTTCCTTAAAATTCATTAAATTTTTAAAAGCTAATGTTAGATTAGGTCTGAAAAAAGTACAGTTTTAGATTTGGAATATATCAAATGAGATTGGATATTCTAGAGTTTTTGTTTGCTTATTTTTCTCATATGACATTATGAAATAGTAAATTAATGCATTTTCATAGTTTCCTGGGAGGTTTTATGGGAAGTAGGAAACTACTGTTAGGAGGAAAAAAAAAAAAAAAAAAAAAAAAAAAAAAAAAAAAAAAAANAAAAAAAAAAAAAAAAAAAAAAAGGCACTTCTTAATACCTCAGCCATCGTTTTCCTCCTTCTAATGGAGAGGGAAGTTATCCTGTGAAAAACTGCCACAAACAAAAAGAAAAATTACTCTAACAATCCAATCTAATTTTAGATCTAACTTTGAAGGTGTCATATTTTTGCTTCTTGTAAGATTCTATAGTAAATTATATCAGTGGTGAAGCTTAGGGGAACTTGAATCTGAGAAGGTCAACTGATTCTAGTTGAAATTTTGAACACACGCATTCAATGAACCTACCCACCATTTGTGGCTATTTGGCTAATAGTCTCAGGTAACTTTACAGCTCTATAACCTTGCTTATTCCTCATTTTCTGGAATTTATGGATATATACACACACATACACTTTGGAAATACTACTCTGGCCTACTGGCATATRGAAGGAAGGCACTGGCTGTCTCTTGGTACTTTTTAAGTGCATGACTTCCAAGAACACTACTCTTAAAGAGAACTTATGTTGCCATGGACATGAYGGAAGTGATAAGGAACTGGCCCATAAACTTATGAAATATTCTATCTTATTTCTGCAATGATTTTTTTTTTTTGCCCATACATAAAGTAATTGTGTACATGACACAGACTTGAAAGCCACAAATACGAAAGTTCTCAACTGACACAAAGAAGACAAGTGGCCCTCCTGCAAAAGGTTTGCTGCCCATACTTCTCCCAGTCAAATAGTCATACAGACACTGAGAGTGAAGTTGTTTTTGACACGTTCCTATGTAAGCCTTAAAATGAACAATATAGCTCCACTTTTTAGCTGTGAACTTGCAGCTACAAGATACTAACACTGCATAGAAAAGTATTACAGACAGAAGATTTGCTTATGAAAAAAGAGAAAGCACATATTAGCTTAGACATACACCTATACGTACAAGACAACTAAGTTTCCAAATCAGAACTGTTTCTCATCCAGTTCGTTTAGAATTTGAAGAAAACTTATTTCATAGAATGATAGAATCATAGAATGCTTAAGGTTGGAAGGGAAAGTTCCACAGGAAGTTAAGAAAACATTTCTTGACAGTGAGGGTGACAGAGCCCTGGAACAGGCTGCCCAGGGAGGTTGTGGAATCTCCTTCTTTGGAGATCTTTAAAACCCGCTTGGACGCAGCCCTGTGCCATGTGCTCTAGGTGACCCTGAGTGAGCAGGGGAGTTGGACTAGATGACCTCTGAGATCCCTTCCAACCTTAAGCATTCTATGATTCTATGACCCTATGATATACCTATATATCATAGCTCCAGCTTTTGAGATAGAGAGAACAAAGGAAAAGCTACAAGTAGGATGTTCAGTAAACAAATCAGCACAATATCAAAATGACCACTAACTTTTTATTTTGTGTAGAACCATTTTATCACACTTTTTCCCTCTCCTTTTCTCTATGCATAACTTGAGCTAAAACTGCACTCACTGCTCCAAATCTCACTCTTCCTGTTAAACCACCATCTCTGTTCTCAGTCTAAGGAAGAGAAGATCTTTGAATCACTGTTACTCCAAGCATTTTGCTTTCCAAGTGTACCTATAAGTAGCGATTAAGGATAGCAGGTCATATAAGGAAAGCAGGTGTATAAGCCAAATCAACAAATCTGGCATCTGAAGAAACATTCATTAGGGACAAGTACTCCCTCTTCAGAAATTCTGTCTCATTAAGGAATAATCAGGAATGCATCAATAAAGTGACATAACTGATTACTTGTGCATCTGTCTCAATAATTTTTGTGCTGCTTAGACTTGCCAGCAGCAGCAAGCAGGAACAAATTGCCACTGCATTATAATGTTAGACTGTTATTAGTGGAGTTACAATTGATGATTTTATGTTGATTTAAATGGGGAGATCTTATAAAGTTGCTTTATGCAAATGTAGTTGAACTTGATGCACAGATGATTACTGCTGACACAAAAATGTCTATAAAGGTCATTAGCAGCCTAAAATTTCAATGCTATTGAAGAACATCATTACAATTTGCATGATTAATATAAAARGGTGGCTGTTGTATAAGCAGAATTTTTAAAAAACAGGATCTGCTAAGGATTGCTTACAGATGCTTATATATATTTAAATACAAATACAAGTAATGGAACAAAATTAAAGCCTGTAATTTTTAAAAGGCAAATCCAAACTCAGAATTGTTTACTGTAGTAATCATCTTTAACTGTAAACATTTGTACATTATGTGTTATATTAGTAAAAAGTTTTGGCTGTTTCTGATTGAGTGAGTCATTCATTTCAAACAAGAACTCAGTGAAGGAGAAGAGAAAGAAAACCTCATGATTCTGATTGTTTCAAGTATTACATGAGTGGAAGAAAGAAAAGGAAAAAAATCCTAAATAGCGTGCCCTTGTCTTCAATGAGAAAAGACAAAAGATCTGAAACCTTTCTTGTATTACTAGAAAATACACTTTTGTGTATTTCTAGATAATTAGCATTAATCACAGCTATTGTCTATCAATCTAAGTATTTAATATATATAATAATATAATAAGGAGGGCTGTAACCATGGACTTCAGGAAGACTGACTTTGGCCTCTCTAGGCCTTGGAAGATTCCTTGAAGAATCCCATGGGCTAGGGCCTTAGAAGGAAGGGGGGGACCTGACAGTGCTGGTTAGTTTTCAAGCATTACTTCCTCCATGCTCAGCAAAATTGCATCCCTATGAGTAAGAAGTCAGGCAGGAAGGGGCAGGAGGCCTGCATGGATGAACAGGGAGCTCCTGGCAAATCACAGACAGAAAAAGGCAGTATACAGAATGTGGAAGAAAGGACAGGTCCCTTGGGAGAAATACAGTAACAATGTCAGGGAATACAGGGATGCAACAAGGAAAGCTAAAACACACTTGGAACAAAATCTGGCAAGGGATATTAAAAATAACAGGAAGTGCTTCTTCAAATATATCAAAGGCAAAAGGAAGATTAYGGAGAATGTAGGTCCACTGGTGAACGGGGTGGGTTCCCTAGTTATGAAAAACACCGAAAAAAAAGAGTTATTGAATGCYTTCTTTTGCTTTGGTGTTTACCAAGGGCAGTCCTTGGGAATCGCAGACCCTAAGAACAAGAGAAGCCTAGAGAAAGGAATATTTTCCCTGAGYAGAGGAAGATTGGATCAGASAGCACTTAGGGCAGCTTGATACCAACAAATCCATGGGCCCTGATGGGATACATTCCAGAGCGCTGCATGAGCTGGCAGATGTTAAAGCTAAGCAACTTGTCATCATCTTTGAAAGGTCCTAGAGAACAGGGGAGGTCCCTGAGGACTGGATGAAAGCAGACATCTCCCCCATCTTCAAAAAGAGCAAAAAGGGGGAMCCAGGCCAGTCAGTCTCATCTCCATCACTGGAACAGCTCATGGATGTTCCAGGAACAGAACATGGAACCTGGCTTTTTTCCCCAAGCACATGGAGGACAAGAAGGTGCTCAGGACAAGAAGGTGCTCAGCAACAGTCAGCATGGAGGTAGCAAGGGGAAATCATGCTTGACTAACCTGATAGCCTTCTATGATGGAATGATTAGCTGGATAGATGAAGAGAGGGCAGTTGATGTCATCTATCTAGACTTCAGCAGGGGTTTTGACACCATCTCTTACAGCATCCTCCTCGTCAAGYGCCAGAGGTGTGGCATAGATGAGTGGACGGTGAGGTAGATTGAGTATTGGATGCATGGAGGAGCTCAGAGGGTAGTGATCAGTAGCGCCAAGTCTATTTGGAGGCCTGTAGTTAATGATGTCCCCCAGGGGTCAGTCCTCAGTCCAGTCCTGTTCAAATTATTTATGGATGAAGGGATGGAGTGTTCCCTCAGCAAGTTTGCTGATAATATGAAACTRGGAGGAGTAGCTGATACCCCACAGGTCTGCATCGCCATCCAGAGGGACCTGGACAGACTGGACAAGTGGGCAGTGAGAAATCTCATGAAGTTCCACAAGGGCAAGTGCMGGGTCCTGCACTTGGGGAGGAATAACCCCAGACACCAGTACAGGCTGGGGACTGACCTTCTGGAGAGCAGCCCTGCAGAGAGGGACCTGGGCATCATGGTGCAGGACAAGCTGACCATGAGGCAGCACTGTGCCCTCGTGGCCAAGAAAGCTAAGGGGATCATAGAATCATAGAATGTTCAAGGTGGGAAGGGACTTCTASAGATCATCTAGTCCAACCTTCCTGCTCAAGCAGGGACACCTAGAGCATGTGGCACAGGGTGGCATCCAGGCGGGTTTTGAAGACTCCCAGAGAAGGAGACTCCACAACCTCCCTGGGCAGCCTGTTCCAGGGCTCTGTCACCTTCACAGTAAAGAAGTTCTTCCTCACCTGGAGATGGGATCCTGAGGTGCATTAAGAAGAGCATCTCCAGCAGTTCAAGGGAGGTGATCGTCCTACACACACTCCTGGTGAGGCCACATCTGGAGTACTGCATGCAGTTCTGGGCTCCCCAGTACAAGAAGGATGTGGAACTGCTGGAAAGAGTCCAGCACAGAGCTACGGGAATGATCAGCRGCCTGGAACATCTGCCCTGTGAGCAAAGGCTGAGAGAGCTGGGCCTGTTCAGCCTGAAGAAGGGAAGGCTGAGGAGGGACCTGTATGTAAATACCATAAGGGAGGCCATGAGGAGGATGGGGCTGACATCCTTTCAGTAGTGGCCACTGATAGGACTAGAGGAAATGGCCACAAACTGAAGAACCAAAAGTTCCACAGGAACTTAAGGAAAAGTTTCTTAACAGTGAGGGTGACAGAACACTGGAACAGGTTGCCAAGAGAGGTTGTGGAGTCTCCTTTTCTTGAGATGTTCAAAATCCACTTGCCACATGCTCTAGGTGACCCTGCATGTGCAAGGGGGTTGGACTAGATGACCTCCCTCCAACCTTAAGGCTTCTAAGAATCTATGATTCTAACTCTTAGGCACCAGTGTAACATACATAATCAAAACTTCCTTTTTCCTTCCACAAGCTGCATGCAGTCCCACTTCATAGGCCTAAACAGGGATTTATCTGATTTATCTGATTTATCTGATTACTCTTTTAATTGTCCTCCAGCATGGAGGGGGACTGTGCTCCAGCATGGGACTGTGGGTCAGACTCTACCAGTGCAAGTCTAGTGGCTGTACATGCAGAAGCAGGCAGTCACAGTTTCCCTTGATTTTTTTCTCTATTTATAATGCAGAAGTTTCAAAAGAAATATCTCATTTCGTCAGATTTAAATTTTCAGATTCAAACACATTCAAACACTTGACTGAGCTATACTGTGTGACTTCCTAGATTTCATTGCTGCAGACTCCTGTGTGTCCTTGGACAGATTATGTAAGTTTGAGGCCTCCAAAGAGGTGTCTAAATCTAAAACTAACTTTGAAGATTTATAAAGTAGTTATTCATTGAAGAAGTTATAGAAAGTTACTATTTTTTTATTTATACAAAAATAATATTTGAAAAGAATATTTGAAAAGAATTGGTACATTTGGTACATTGGTACATTGGTACATTTTAAAAGTAGAATACGAAGTTTACAAGACTGCAAGAGTGAGAGCTTTATTTAAAAAAAAAAAAAAAAAAGCACACCTTACTGAATGCTGTGAGCACCATAAGCAGTATGTGCAGCCTGGCAGACTAGTTTCTGGAAGCTGGGAAAAGCATTTTAAAAAAAAAAGTGCTTAAAAAAGCTGTGGAAGTCCCAGCATATTCCTGGAAAAGATCTAGGCTCCCTGATGATTTTTGAAGTATCGAATCAGTATATTCTATTCCCAAGTCTAGACCATGATACCTGATAAGAAACATCACATTTCTGCAAATAGCAGAGCATCCTTGAGAACTACAAGTCATATTCTTTCACAGTATTATTGAACTACCTATCAAAGGATTGATTATATTCTAGGTTCCTTACATACCAAGACTCGCCTTATGATTTGCCATGTCAGAGCATCAGTGAGTGAAAGTGGTTATTACACAATACACTTCCATTAGCAGACAGCTCAATGAACGACTAGGAAATATCCAGCTGCTAATGTGTTTTAAATTACTACTCTTATTCTTTGTGACTTCTAATATTAGGAAAATTGATATCCTCCCCCAAAGTCAGTCAAAAAGAATTCATYTAATCTCACATTAGGCGTTTTAGTTTTTCTGAAGATTATCTGGAATAACAACTTTCTAATGAAAAAAAAATGAAGAATAAAGGGGTTAATATTCTAATACAGGAGAAACAGAAAATGCAGATATAGATAATTCAGATAATAAGGGGGAAAACTTCAGATAATAAGGGGGGAAAAAATTTAGACAAATAAAGCCAAGTTCCTTCAGTACTGTAAATCTTGTTGTGTTCCCCAGTTTGTTTCCCAATTGAGTGCTGTCTCTGATTCTATTTCCACAAGTACTAATAAGCTGTAGCACAGCTTTTCTCCATGGGTGTCTCTGGATCATCTTCTCAGCATTTTGTTTGCTTGTAACCTTTTCACAGTTATTGAGTTTCAAAGTACTGAATTCTCCAAAACTCCCAGTGAAATCTGCTGTACCCAAATGACAGTGGGATAGAAGGGCCTTGGACAACATTAGGTTTSTATAAGCTGTAAGGTAGCAAGGCCAGCCAAGGTCTTTCCCATAGAATCCACAAACCAGAAGTGGGCTCATCCAGAGACGACAGATTTGATCCATGGACTTGAGTACTCTTGGGCATCACCTGACCCCAAAAGTGAATAAGCCTTCTCTGTAGAGCAAAGATAGCAATAGTACCTTTCATTGAATTAGAATGGGGAAGCGGGGCACATGGTGCTTTCACATAAAGAAGAATAAATAGAAAGATTGCAGAAAGTACATGAAATTATGAAGGAGAAAAATAGAGAGGTTAGAGGGAGGCAAACAGTGAGATTGGAAGAGGATAAGACGTACTTATATGGCACCTTTAAATAAAATAACCCAGGCCGTTTTTTCCTGAACTGCTCCAATGTCCCACAAAGTCAATAAATTAGCTGAAATCACCAGAATCACAGAATAGTTAAGGTTGGAAGGGACCTCTAGAGATCATCTAGTCCAACCTTCCTGCTCAAGCAGGCACACCTACAGCATGTGGCACAGGGCGGCATCCAGGCGGGTTTTGAAGACCTCCAGAGAAGGAGACTCCACAACCCACCCTGGGTAGCCTGTTCCACTGCTCTGTCACCCTCACAGTAAAGAAGTTCCTCCTCACCTGGAGACGGAACTTCCTGTGCTCCAGCTTATGGCCATTACCCCTCGTCCTGTCGCTGGCCACAGCTTGTCCCCTTCCTCCCTGCATTCTCCCTTCCTGAACTTATACATATTAATCATATCCCCTCTGAGCCGTCTCTTCTCCAGAGAAAACAGGCCCAGCTCACTCAGCCTCTCTTCATACAAGAGATGTTCCATTCCCTTAATCATCCGGGTTGCTCTTCTCTGGACCCTCTCGAGAAGCTCCATGTCCCTCTTACACTGGGGAGCCCAGAACTGCACACAGTACTCCAGGTGCGGCCTCACCAGAGCTGAGTAGAGGGGCAGAATCACCTCCCTTGACCTGCTGGCAACACTCCTCCTGATGCAGSCCAGGATSCCATTGGCCTTCTTGGCCACGAGGGCACACTGCTGACTCATGGTTAACTTGGTGTCAACCAGGACTCCCAGGTCCCTCTCCGTGGAGCTACTCTCCAGCAGGTCCACCCCTAATCTGTACTGGTGCCTGGGGTTATTCCTCCCCAGGTGCAGGACCCTGCACTTGTCCTTGTTGAACCTCATGAGGTTCCTCTCTGCCCAACTCTCCAGCCTGTCCAGGTCCCTCTGGATGGCAGCACAGCCCTCCGGAGTGTTGGCCACTCCACCCAGCTTGGTGTCATCTGCAAACTTGCTAAGGGTGCGCTCCGTGCCCTTGTCCAGGTCATTGATGAACAAATTGAACAGCACCGGACCCAGTACTGACCCCTGGGGGACACCACTGGCTACAGGCCTCCAACTGGACTTGGCCCCATTTATCACCACCCTCTGAGCTCTGCCATCCAGCCAGCTCTCGATCCACCGCACCATGCACTCATCTAGCCCACTGTCCCGGAGCTTCCGTATGAGGATGTTATGGGAGACAGTGTCAAAAGCCTTGCTGAAGTCAAGGTAAACAACATCCATGGCTCTCCCCTCGTCCAGCCGGCCTATCATTCCATCATAGAAGGCTATGAGGTTCATCAGACATGACTTTCCCTTGGTGAATCCATGCTGACTGCTCCTCAGCAGCTTCTTCTCCTCCATATGCCTGGAGATTCTCTCTAGGATGAACCGCTCCATCACCTTTCCAGGGACAGAGGTGAGGCTGACAGGCCTGTAATTGCCCGGCTCCTCCCTCTTGCCCTTTTTGAAGACTGGAGTGACGTTGGCTCTCTTCCAGTCCTCGGGCACCTCCYCTGCTCTCCAGGACCTCTCAAAGATGATGGAGAGAGGCTGAGCAATAACCTCGGCCAATTCCCTCAGCACTCTTGGGTGCATCCCATCTGGGCCCATAGACTTTTGAGTGGCCAGTTTGCCTAAGTGATCCCTAACCCAGTCCTTCTCAACCCACAGAAGGTCTTCCTCTAGCCCATTTACGTCTCTTCCATTTGAGCCCTGCAGATCGTGGCGGGTCGCCTTAGCAGTAAAGACAGAGGCAAAGAAGTAAGGCATTTAGTAACTCTGCCTTCTTGGCATCCTCCGTCACCAATGCCCCTTCCCCATTCAGCAGTGCACTAACATTTTCCCTTGTCTTCCTCTTGCTATTGATATACTTATAGAAACCCTTCCTCTTGTCCCTGACATCCCTCGCCAACTCTAATTCCACCCGGGCTTTGGCCTTCCTCATTTCGCATCTGCATTCTCTGGCGATGCGCCTGTATTCCTCCCACGTGGCCTGTCCCTTCTTCCACAAGCTGTACACTCTTTTTTTCTCATTCACTTTGCCCAGCAATTCCTTACCCATCCATACAGGTCTCCTGCCCCGCTTACTTGACTTCTTTTTTGTGGGGATACACCGATCCTGAGCTTGGAGGAAGCGGTGCTTGAGTATCAGCCAGCTCTCCTGGACCCCCTTTCCTTCTAGGACCCTRAYCCAGGRGACTGCTCCAAGGAGCTTCCTGAAGAGGTCAAAGTCGGCTCTCTTGAAGTCCAGGGTAGCTATCCTACTTCTCGCCCCACCTCCTCCACACCGGATCGTGAATTCCAACATCTCGTGGTCGCTGCAGCCCAGACTGCCTCACATTTTTCACTAGACCATCTCTGTTTGTTAGTATTAGGTCTAGCAGCACCCCTCCCCTTGTTGGCTCCTCAACCACCTGCGTCAAGAAGTTATCTGCAATGTTCTGCAGGAACCTCCTGGACTGTCTGTTCCTGGCTATGTGGTTTTCCCAGCAGATATCAGGGTGGTTGAAGTCCCCCAGGAGGACCAGGGCCTGTGATCGGGAGGCTTCCCGCAGCTGCCCATAGAAGGCTTCRTCCACTTCCTCGTCCTGGTCAGGAGGCCTGTAGTAAACTCCCACCACCGTGTCSCCCSTGYTGGCTTGCCCCTTTATCCTCACCCACAGGCTCTCTACTCGCGTTCCATTCTCCCCTATGCTGAGCTCTATGCATTCCAGTTGCTCCCTCACATAAAGAGCAACTCGCCTTCCTGCCCTGTCCCTCCTGAAAAGCCTATAGCCCTCCATGGCCACATTCCAGTCATGGGAGCTGTCCCACCATGTCTCAGTAATTGCAATGAGATCATAGCCCTGTAGCCGCACGTGCATCTCCAGTTCCTCTTGTTTATTCCCCATGCTGCGTGCGTTTATGCAGAGGCATTTGAGCGGGGCTCCCAATGTGCCTCTGCTTCTTGTCGGGACAGCTGCCGCCTGACTGTGCGGGCTCACAGAAGTTCTCCTATTTTGCCCTAWGGCCTCTACAGTCCTAGAGGACCCTTCACAGGCCACAGCTCTAGATTGCTGTGGATGGTGTGAYAGGCCATCAGGCACCACCTCATTTGCCACCCCAAGGAYACCCCCCTCCCCCCTYGAATCTAGTTTAAAGCCCTCATGATGAGCCCAGCTAGCTCCTTACCCAGGGCCCTCTTCCCCCTTTGAGAAAGGTGGACCCCACWGGGTGCCATCATGCCTGGTGCCATGTGGGACTTCCTGTTACCAAAGAAGCCAAAGTTATGGCRATGACACCAGTCAYGGAGCCACATGTTAATAGACTGTACCTTATGATTTCTTTCTGTATTGCCAGCYGCACTGGGAAGTATCGAACAGAAGATTATCTGTGCRCCTGTGTCCCTGATCGTCCACCCCAACTCCCTAAAGTCYCTTTTAATTGCTCTCAGACTACGCGTTGCTGCCTCCTCTGCACCCACATGTAGGACCATTAAGGGATAATAGTCCGTGGGTCGGACCAGCCTGGGAAGTCATCTGGTGACATCTCTAATCCRGGCCCCAAGAAGACAACAGACCTCTCTTGAGAAAGGGTCGGGTCTAGCAATTGGTCCCTCTGTTCCCTGAATCTGGGAATCACCCACAACAATAACYCTCCTATTCTGSCTCCTGTCCACGGTGACAACCTGCACAGTTGGCCTTTCTGACTGCAGCACCTCCTCTGGAGGGGARGGAGCCACCCCCTCACYCTCCACCGACTGCCCTWCCTCCTTCAGGGCCTCATACSTGTTTGCCAGGGGGACCCTATAGGGTAGGGTGGGAGGAGGTTTCACCTTGSCACCTCGACCCTGGACTTTTGTCCATGCATTCCTCTGCTCTTTACCATCTTTGTGTCTTGTCTTGGGGTTGGAGCCTGTACCAACCTGTTGCTGCTGCTGAGCCCTCCCTGGTGCCTGCCCCCATTTCTCTCTCTCTGACCTTGAGATTTTCCTTAGCTTTTCCACCTCATCCTTTAGCTCAGCTACCATGTGGAGCAGGTCCTCCACCTGCTCACACCTCACACAGGTGCGCTCCCCCAGGCCGTCCATCGGAAGCGCCAGGCTGCAGCACTCCTTRCAGCCCGACACCTRGACGRCTGCATGCTGGAGCAGCCGCTCAGTCTGGGTGCCKAYCTCCTTCTTAACGGGTGCTAACGCAGCCCTCCRGCGGGTGATTACCATGGTGGGTRCGCCGAGGAACTGCTCGCTGCCCGCGCCAACTGCCGCGCCGCGCSATRCCGCGCTCCTAATCGCCCGCGCTCCCTGGGGGCGGCTCTTGTAGGCGGGGGCTCGGGCCGCCTCACCCTGCCGACTCCGCCCCCGCTGCGCCTGCGCCGCCTGGGGCTGGGGGCTGGCGCCGCACCTCGCTCGGCCTGCTCGGGTGCGTGCGCTGCGCTACGYGGCTTGGGGCCGCCGGTTTAGCTGCTCTCGGGTAGGTCTCACGGCGCTCCAAAGCCTCCGCTCCAAAGCCGTCACCTACGAGGATGAGCTAGAAAGGTGGAATGACGTCTATACTTAGTGCCAATATAATGTGTGCTCAAAATATAAAGATATGGAATAATATTTACAAGTAGATTGAAGGGATAATGGAAGGAGTGTGTATGTGAATTTCGTTTACAGCCTGAGCTGGTTCATGCCCTGTGTGCTTTTAAAACACTGTAATTGTTTAATTATTGTGTGTTGCTGAAAGTTATTTGAAAAAAAAAAGAAAGGTGTATTATCTATTAATAACAGACTTAAAATTATTTACAAAAAATAGTGGCATTTTTATCACATTTTCAGATTTTACAGAAGTAAATGACAAAACTGAAAACTAGWAAATGGAAACTAGACTGCAAGGAGATGAATAATGAAGCAAAATAAAAATGATTATTTTGAAAATATGACAAGTAGTGAATTCAAGAAATTCAATCTATTTAGTTAATATAGAGAAGGTTAAAGAGTAAAATCATGATCATATGCTATAAACACCTATAGAAGGAATAAAAATTTAATAATAAAAAGTTCTTCATTTTTTATCAAAGCTATAACAGGCTTCAAATGAAGCTAGATGTACAGTTTTAGATGAGTTTTCTTAGTCATTGCAACATTTCAAGAATTTTGGTGGATTTTCTATATCTGTTAACATTTACATCTAGATTGATAATTTATCTAATATATGCTTACTACCAGTTATGTGATTGCAAAAAATAAAGAAAAAAAAAAAAGAAATCAGTTATATATATGGTAGATGCTCCTAGTGTAGTCTATGAATGATGTGACTGTACAAGAAGTGGCTTGTTCAATACCATTGCAAAGGGATTAGAAACACTGGACCTTTAATAGTCTTTATTAATAATATCAGGATATGTATTCCCTGTACATAGTTTCCTGTTGATATATTAGACATTAGATGACAAAAAAAAAGTATTTTTTTTCTTACTGATTTGTTCCCCTGCTCAGTTCAAGACACCTTCTATAGGTGATTTCACATCCCATACATGCAGAAAGCTTTTACTTTAATTAATATTAATTTAACTTGAGGTTTACTGCCTAATGCTTTTTAATCCCATGTCTTAATTTTAAACAACAGGTATAACCTTTCAGAAATTGTGTTTCTTAGAAGTACCTTATAAAAAGGTAAACTCTGAGGAAAAAATGTTGATCTCTGTAGATAATTATTCGCTGGGAATCCTGCATTGGTGATATTATGAAGTTTAATTTATTTCCAATGCAAAGGGATTTTGAAGAAAATTTCAGGATAATCTGACTGGGGTAGACCCTGCACCTCATTTTAGGATTCTCTGATTTTCCTTCCATTTGAAGTTCTCAGTTGTTAGTGGATAAGATGTTCTAATCTGTGCATATACCTTTTTGCTGACTGTATAAATGGCCTACAATTAGATATTGCCAAAGGACCAAGGTTTCTGAGTACTGTGGGAATACTTCCAAAATAAAAATTAGCCAGCTATCAATAATTACATGAATTATTTCTTTTTTTTTTTTCTTTCTTTCATTTGCAAGCAAATTATTGTATGTCAGACAGGCGTATATGCCTTGAGTTCTAGTTTCAATGTATGGGTCCTTTCCCTGGAACAGAACCAGGTATTAATGCAGGGACAACAATCAGTCTTCAAGAAAAATATTGCCATCATTCAGCAGTGACTAATCTCACTTGTTAATTAAAGTAAGAAGTTAGTGATTTTGAAGACAGCGATATCGAATACGTTACTAACCTGACGTTATTTGTACAATARCTCACTAATGGAACAGCACAGAGCAGAAAAATAGCTCTTTCCCTTCCCTCTCAGCCTTGTTCTACCTCCTTCTCTTTTTATCATTCTTACAAAAAGCTTTATATCCTCACATTTTTTTAAAAGCATAGCTTATTGATTCTGTTCTATGAAAAGTTATTTTAGGTCAGTATTCAGAGTCTAAAGTTTTTTTTCAGATTCACATTCATAACTCCATTTTCTGTCATATAATTTCCCTGTGACAACCACATAATTGTGTGTGACATAGGCATCACATTCAATATATTGTACACTAAATTTTAATGAAATATTAATTGGCATAAAATGTATCTTTTTATTTGAAACAGTATCAGGGAAATTCTTTACGTTATTAATATATTTTCTTTCAGTTTAGGTGTTCAAGCGATTATCTGTGCAAACTTGCACAGTTGGTAATTTTTGTAGATGTGAATACAGTTTTAGCTCATTTTCTAAAAATATGATCCTAAGTTTTCGTAGGTAAAACATTAAATGTGATGAACAAAGAAAGGCCATGCATCTTCACAGATTAAATTCATTGTTTTCAAGAGTGAATTGTTTTGTTTTTCTTGTGAATTGAAGTAGGTACAGGGGCAAATTTTTAATAAAGGAAGTTATGGGTAGAAAATTAGGAATAACATCCTAAAATCAAAGATAATTAAAGAGTGGGATAGACTGCCACCCCAGTCTGCATCCGAGAGGTTATTCTTGACACTTGGGCAGATTTTGTAGGAATTTAGGAACTGAGGCTCCTTTGCAACTCAAAGACATAATTTAAACAACCACAGTGAGATTTTTCTTATTCTATTTACCCAAATTTTATTTGTTTTGTGATGTTAAAATGTCTAGAATTTCTGAGAGAATCAACAATGCTATCCAAGGATAAAATTCGGGTTACATATTGAAATCCCGTAGGAGACATCAATGGTGAATTTTCCATTACTATACAGCTAAATGCCACCAACTGTAGCTTAAAAAGACAAATAATAGATATCTATCATAAACTGAGAAACTATCAAGATTTCTTTATTATTATTTTAGCTGAACTGATAAAATTGGAAATGGTATTAACTAGCTGAAACAATTTGCAACAATGACAAAAAATCATTAATGAGAAGATTATAAATTAACAAAGTTCTGATGTCATTTTCAAATGACAGCAATGAAGGGGAAAATTGTTATACTAAGGAGAAGAAAGTGCACTTGTTCTGTAATAAATCATTCACTGAATATTATCACAGTCTAACTTAAAATCATTCATAATTAAGTTTTAAGGAATTTTGAACATACTGTTTGATTTCACAGAGAAACTTCTCTGATACAAATCSTAGTAATAGCTATCATTTAAAAGGATCCTTTATACTGAGGCTCAAGCATTGTTTTCAGTAACTCTGTGTGGGTTTGTTAGCCTTAGAAGAATTCAACTATGGGACATAGTCACACCCTACTTCTTACAGAAATAAGTAATTTTTGGAACTATTTTTTTAAAGATTACTCAGAAGATGAAAAATGCAGATAAAAATAAATGCATATTAAAAGCAGGTTGAAATAATGCTTGAAATATTATTGTAACCCTCAAATCCTTGTTGCATTCTATTCACTGTACATAGCCAATGTAATAAAAGGAGCAAAATGTTGTTCTTTCTCTCACAAAGACAGAACTGAATGACGTAACTAGATCGCTTGACCTTCAGGCAGTAATTACGGATTCCATAGAGACTAAGGCAAAAAGAAAAAATGTATTTATAGCACTAAGTAATAATTCCTTTCTGTAATAAAATGTGGAAATTACTTTATATATATTTAAAATTCTGTACAGTGGTCTGTCAAAAGTAATCCTGCTAAAAACCTTTAAGGACTTTGCACATATGCTCAAATCAAAATAAGTAAACAAATTGGTATTTTTACTAGCAAGAATTTAAAGACAGGCATAGGAAAGTTTTCTAAATTGCTTAATTATGCAATTTTCTGGGTGAACACTTCAAGATCAATGTAATTCTTCATAAAACCATAAAGATATTTCATAGTTTAACTGATTATTAAAGCAGAGCTACAATTTGCAAAGAATTTTTTTTTTTAACCTGATGACATTCTGTTAAAATATATGGTAATAGTGGTATATTTGCATATTATTATTAATTACCTTAGCATTGTTTATACCAAACAGTCACAGTGTATGTATATCATATACACACATAGCCATCTGGAATGTAGGAAAAAAAAGCTGTATTTCAGCAATAAACATTACGTTTTTGCTTACCTATGAAGAAAATGCTGAAAAATAGTTGCACAGCTTTTCATTATAGCATATTTTTCTTGAGACAATTAATAGAATAGAATCATAGAATCATTATGGTAGAAAAAGGCCTTCAAGACTGAGTCCACCTGTAAGTCCTTCGACACCATGCCATGTCCCTAAGTGCCTCATTCTTGAGGCACATTTCTTGAAAACCGCTAGGGACTCCACCACTTCCCTGGGCAGCCTGCATAATCTTGCAGATATATGTGCAATTGCAGCGTCACAGTCTCATTGCAATTCTTGAGACATGGTGGCACWACTCTCATGACTGGAACGTGGCCATGGAGTACTTTAGGCTTTTTAGGAAAGACAGGCCAGGAAGGCGAGGTGAGGGAGTTGCGGGAGTTGCACTTTACAGGAGAGAGCAACTGGAATGTATGAAGCTCAGCACAGAGGAGGACGAAGCATGAGTTGAAAGCCTGCAGGTGAGGATGAAAGTGCAGGCCAACATCGGCGATACTGTCATGGGAGTTTACGAAATACAAAAAGTTTCACTTCATATTTCCAGCTTTTCAAAGCTAGAACCCAACAACAGATGTTGTACTTGCCCCTCTCCACCCTTTAAATAACCAACACACAGCTTTTACTTCAGAGAAAATGCTACCCTACAAAATGTAAGGTATTAGCAAAAAGGAAACAGAGAACAAAATGGAAGCTGCAATTCTTTCACCACGTAAAACATAATGTTACTATACACTGCGTACTGTATGCAGTTTTGTATGCAGTATCTCCATCTCTCAAGACATCTTGCTGCTAAAGAGGAAGAATGACCACAGGTGGGAGCAGCTGCCTTTTGAAGAAACAAGCAGAAATGGAAAATGGTTAGACTACTCAGCTTTGAGATGACATGGGCAAGGGGACACAAGGTCAACATTTAAAAAATATGCTGAAATAAGCGCAACTGTTATTTACCAAATCCCACTGTGTGAGAACTGGCTTGCATGATGAAGCTAGTAGTAGACAAGCTTAAAGCAGATGAAAGAAAGAACTTAGCTCTGTGAATAGTGAAACTTGGGAATTTGCTTCTGTAGGTGACTATGGGGACAAACAGCTTAAAATAGTTAAGGCAACACATGAATAACCACAGACTGTAAGTATAGAACAGATGCCGTCTAACTGCCCATCTACAGCAATCCTGGATGCACGTGAGGTATGGTGGGGAATAAAAAAGAATTGGATATATGTGTGTGGTTGCAGGAACATGATCTCATTTCAATTATTGAGGCATGGTGGGACAGCTCKCATGACTGGAATGTGGCCACGAAGGGCTTTAGGCTTTTCAGGAAGGACAGACCAGGAAGGCAAGGTGGTGGAATTGCTCTTTTTGTGAGAGAGCAACTGGAATGTATGGAGCTCAGCATAGGGGAGAATGAAGCGTGGGTTGAAAGCCTGTGGGTGAGGATTAAAGGGCAGGCCAACAGGGGTTACACTGTGGTGAGAGTTTACTACAGGCCTCCTGACCAGGAAGAAGAAGCAGATGAAGCCTTCCACGGGCATCTGCAAGAAGCCTCCTGATCACAGGCCCTGGTCCTGCTGGGGAACTTCAACCATGCTGGTGTCTGCTGGGATAATCACACAGCCAAGAACAGACAGTCCAGGAGATTTGTGCAAAATATTGCAGATAACATCTTGACGCAGGTGGTTGAGGAGCCAACAAGGGGAGGGGTGCTGCTAGACCTGATACTAACAAACAGAGATGGTCTAGTGGGAAATGTGAGGGTTGGGGACAATCTTGGGTGCAGTGACCACGAGATGTTGGAATTCATGATCCCGTGTGGAGGAGGCTAGACGAGAAGTAGGATAGCTACCCTGGACTTCAAGAGAGCCAACTTCGACCTCTTCAGGGAGCTCCTTGGAGCAATACCCTGGATTAGGGTCCTAGAAGGAAAAGGGATCCAGGAAAACTGGCTAATATTCAAGCACTAATTTCTCCAAGCTCAGGGTCAGTGCATTCCTACCAGAAAGAAGTCAAGTAAGTGGGGCGGGAGACCTGTATGGATGTGCAAGGAGTTGCTGGGCAAAGTTAATGAGAAAAAAAGAGCATACATCAGGTGGAAGGGCCAGGCCATATGGGAAGAATATAGGCGCATTGTCAGACAATGAAGATGTGCAACRAGGAAGGCCAAAGCCCGTCTGGAATTAAAGTTAGCAAGGGATGTCAGGGACAATAAGAAGGGCTTCTATAAATACGTCAGCAGCAAGAGGAAGACTTGGGAAAATGTTGGTCCAATGCAGAATGGGGAGAGTGCCTTGGTGATGGAGGATGCAGAGAAGGCAGAGTTACTAAATGTCTCCTTTGCTTCGGTGTTTACTGATAAGGCTAGTCCCCAAGAACTACTGAGCCCAGACACAAGAGAGAGAACCAGGAGAGAGAGAGAATTTCCACTGGTTGAGTATTGAGTTGCGGATTAGGCAAACTGGCCACCCATAAATCTATTGGCCCAAATGGGATGCACCCAAGAGTGCTGAGGGAGTTGGCCTAGGTTATTGCTCAGCTGCTCTCAAACATCCTTGAGAGGTCATGGAAAATGGAGGACGTGCCAGAGGAGTGGGAGAGAGCCAACATCACTCCAGTCTGCAAAAACGGCAAGAGGGAGGAGCTGGGAAACTACAGACCAGTCAGCCTCATCTCTGTCCCTGGAAAGGTGATGGAGCAGCTCATCCTAGAGACCATATACATGTAGGCATGTACATATATATACGTAGGTGCTTGTCATTTTCACAGCCTCTTTAGAAGCTCAGTGGAAGACATTGAAGCATAGTGTTGTTGCATCAGCTATATGAATGTGTGCATAATGCAAAAGAGAAGTGTGCCTGGCACATGTTCTGGGATACTTGAATGTGGGCCAGATATACCATCTAGAAGCCATATAGACATTTTAAAATATATCTGCTCAACCAGCTATATTAGCTCGGTTTTACCACTAATACAGCCATACAGTTTCTGAGCTGATATTGACTAGCATCCAGCCCTGAGCCCAGAGCTCAGCTCTTATCTTTCCATACTGTGAAGAAATGGCTGACCTCATCTCTTCTCTAATCACTGGAAAAAATCACTGCCCACTTCTAGGCCCTTGTTTCTTATCTCTACGTGTCTCATCTGTTTGGACAGAAATCTCTTGCAGCCAGATATTGGTTTGTACTATGTATATATGTAAAATGTTTAACGTAATGGTTCCCAATTTGGCCTAGAATCTCTGGGCACTACTGCAATGCTTTTGATGGTGCTGCTAATAGCTTCTGGCCGGATGGGTTTTATTTTGTCTTTAATCTGAACCCTGAACATTGCTCTGCACTGTTATGCAAAGGTGCAGAAGTAACATTAATGTGTGTATTTGAACAGCATAATTCTCCAAATCTCAAATTTCACAGCATTTTTTTCTTGTTTGTCTTGTCTTGTTTGTCCAATTACCAAACTCAGTGACATCTATCAGAGTTAGACTTCGTTATTATTTTATGTAAAACTTAATTAGTTCATTTTCCTGCATCTCATACTGGCTGTTACGAGAAAAATTGTGTGTCAAGAATTATAGCAGCAAGGACGCTCTTTATGAATAAATTCACCCTATGCTCAGTTCGCCTGGTACTGGACAGGCTTTTTACTACCCAAGATGAGTCATGAACATAAAACCAAAAACTTCACATTTTGGATGCTTCTGACCTTATTTCTTGAATATTTTTTCAAACTATTCTTATTTTTAAATATATGCAAGTCTTGTCACATTTAGTTTCCTTGACACCAAGAGTAAATAGAAACTTTTTATTTTACTTACTTCCCCTCTTCCACCCACAAAATAAATAAATAAATTTATTTATTAATTAATTAATGGAGTGGAGGCAAAGCAAACATACTGTTTCATTTCACATATCTATTCTTTGATTGGTCATTATGAATAATTTTGTAAAAATTCTTTTTTTTTTCTTGAAAAATAAACTTTCTGTGGATTCTAATATCTTGTAGGTAAATCTCTTTCAAATCCTGAGAAAAATACAGCTTTATGAAGTCTTGTTTATTGAATGTTTTTCTTGCTATTACACAGATGTGCCCCTCTTGCCTACAGCAAAGACTTGCAGAGAATAGTTGCATATTTAAAGTTGCTTGCAGGTCGTAAATCAAAATAGGGATATTTCATCTTTCTCGCAAGTATTCACATAATATAACATAATTTGTTAGTATAACACAATATATTTATTATTATAACATTATAATATTTACAAAGATCGGTTCAAAACCACCAAAGGGTCAGACAAAATGTCTTGGAACAATCAAATGAGCTTTTAGAAAAATATAAAACTTAATAAAGCTTTTTGTTCTATCGCCATATCAGGTTTTGACAATTTGGATCTAGTAGGGGGCAAAGAAATTTTGCTTCAGCACAGCCTGAATTATATAATTATTAAAATATTTTTTAGTTCACAGGTTTTTTTATTCCATTTAGCAGTAATTTTAATAAGAGACTGCAATTACTTTAAAGGGATGATTTTATATTCTTATGCAAAATTTAGTTATGTTAGCACTTTGAAATATTAACTGAAATGTTCTGTGTGTGAAATAATGGATAGTGAAAATGAGAAATACCTTTAAGATTATTGCACTTAAAGAAAATATATCTTAAACCTATCTATATTCAGTTTAATTCTAGTGCACATGATTACTATACTCATATACCTAGTTCATGAAAAATCTCTTAAAAATAAATTTGTCATGCATATTTGCATAGCACAGAAGGATTTACCTGAGTGCCCCCATTCCTAGTGTTTCACATTGCATCATAGCCTGTTCCATCTTTACCAACAGTCCAATGTTTCTTGCATTTTTTTTTTATTGCTTTCCCAACCTTCCCACAACACTTTCCTCATGTCTTTTTCCTTCCTTGTACTTGCCAGATATGTAGTTAAGTTGCAGGAACAGTGTAAGGAATGCAGTAAAGAATAGAGAGAGTAATACAACCTTAAGTTACCATTATTTTCAAATAATTATTATTTTATGGTTGAACATTTACATTTGATGCCATTACATTGGGTCAATCACATTCTTACATCCTAGCTTTAAAGAACAGAGTTATCGTTCTTACATGAACCTGTGTATTTTTCTTACTTTTCTTTAAAATACATCGACTGTCTTAGCAAACATCTAGGTTTTCTTTATGTCCAAGGTTCATCTTTTCCACTAGTTATGCTTACAATTTAATACAGGATCCACTTAAAATAAATAAATAAATAAATAAATAAATAAATAAATAAATAAATAAATAAATAAGCTATCTAGATTTTCTCTTTTTGGTAAAATTGTATTGCCTCTTTTGTACAGAAACAAATGAACACAGACTTCTGATTCAATAACTATAACTTCTCAAATTTCTTTTTAAGGTCAAATTCACTTTGCTAATAGTATTTATGTTTGTTTTGTCTGTGTGTTAAATGGCCTTACCAAAACTATGTCCTTGAGAAGAAATTTTTGGTATATCCTGTTGTGATCCACATTACGCAGAGAGGGGAGATTATTATGAAATGAAATCAGTAGAGCTGAAAATAGCATTTGTGAGGGACTTTGACAAGAAAAAATATTAATTTCCTTAAACCAGTACTTTTTATAGGAATATGTCTGTTTTAGAAGAAGTATTTTTGAAATATTTTTCAAGTTCAGGATGAAGTCAAGTCTCTTTAAAAAAAGAGAACAAAACTAAAAATATGACTCATGTAAAGTAGTGAAAAGGCAGAGCACTCACTGAAAGGAAGATACTGTGACATTTATGGGAACCTGATTGTCTTTCATTCTCTTTCTCTCTATTGTAGTTCTGTCTCTCTACCTGTAATATATTACATATCTAGGTGCATTTTTAAATATGTATATGTAATATAAATAAAAATATGCACATATTTAGATAAATTTTGTTTCATGTGGCATACAGATTTACATCTTTCCTCAAATTCTTTTTTTTACATTTTGTGTGCTAGGTATATAACTGGGAGGAGAAGATGTTCCTGGATTGCACATTAAATGAATAAGGGAAATAATAAAGAACTACCCTTCCCAAGAAAAACGTTTTTGACATGTAAAAGCACATTAATATAGAAGAATCTCTTGTGCTTAGCGCAGAAAAAAAAGTAATGGAAGGTTTCCAAATTTTAATATTCATTTATTTGAAACACCAATGTAAAGAGACATGTAGAGAAATTTTAGTCTGAAATGACACAGACATAATTGATTTCGTCTTGGAACATGTATRTCTGCAGTCAGTACCACTACTTTCATTCTCTGATGAGTCTGGACTATTGGTCACCCAACAAAAATCAAGAGACAGAAAGAGAAACAAGTTAAGGATTAGAAGATATTTCAAGGCAGCTTAATACAGAAATTTGCTCAATGTTTAAGTAGAGGCAACAGAGCTTTCCACAAAAGGCAATGGAGGTGTCAGAGTTGCTTTTGTATATGTGATGTGTTATTGGCATAAAAGGCATAGTTGCAAAGCCTTCTGAAATGATAAAGCAAGAAAGATGAATTTGCTGAAGTAAGTTTAATTAGAAGAAATGTTCCACTTCCCACACATCACTGTAATACGTTAAATGAAAGGCACTTATCATAAAGGATAACTGTTTTTATTGTCTGCAAAGGAAAGGAACACATCATCATATTTAATTAGTTAATGTTTACAAAGCACTTTAGATCCTTGGATGAAAGGTACTAGATAAATGCTAAGTATGAACATCATTATGTGTGTTTCCATAAAGAGTATAGTAACATAATTATGATGTCTTCATGGTCTCTTCAACAAATAGGCTATGGCTAGTATTGAATTCTGAGATGTTCTTACTTGCTAGAGTTAGACATCACCAAGGCTGATTTATGTTGTTAGGTTCCTACCATTTACAAGATCATTTATCTTTGTCTTCTTTTCATTCAGTCGAGTGATTAAATCTTRCAGAATTTTCCTGCCAGCTGCATTTCCCATAATGTAGATACATGTTTTATTTCATCTTATTTACCCCAAAATACATATTCATATATAATTTTGGAAAACATTAATCTATTGAATCTATTTTTAGAAAGATTTATTCTTGATGGTGTCTTAGCTATTGACTGTGGCTTCTTGGGAACTAGATGGGGAAAAACAAATGCCACATATTATATACTATTCCATTTTTTTCAGTATGGTTTGTAGATATTTTTTTCAGAGATATATCCATTGATCCCACTGATGTTCTATGCTTTGGGCTTCTTTGAACTGTGTATGACTCATTGCATCATCCTAAATACAAATCTACTGCGGGATCCAAGGCTATAATTTACGGTTTTCTAAATCTGATCTGAGTAGGTCACCCAAAAGTCCTTGTCTAAAGATAAGTGATCCCACCTGACTTGGCTATCTCTTTTCCCTCTTCAGAAATCTGTGTGGGAAGGTGACCATTCTTTGAAATTAAAAAAAAGTAAGAAAGTACCACTTTTCTATTTTTAAAGTGTAACCAGAATAGCACGTAGTGTTTTCATAAAGTATTCTTTGAAATTTCAGCCTCAGGTGAAACGCTGAAGGAGGTTGTACCTATATTTTTCTCTCCCTAAAAGGCCATCTCCTTCAGATATATGTAAGTTTGATTCATGTGAAGAAGCCCTRTCTATGTCTCCTGAGGAAGCTTTGCCATTACAAAGAAAATAAATCAAGTTCAATAAGGAAATTGCAGTCAGATTTGGAGGAAGGATGAAGGAACAGTTGCAGAAAAAACAAAATGGAGCATGCTGACTAGAAAGTAGGACACTTGGTTGCAGGAAGGTTAAGGAAATCAGCATTTAAGTCTCCATTGTCTGTTTCTGTATTTTATCCAATGACAGTTTAATGCAAAAACTGGGACATTTTTGACTAACACAGTGATAAATCTATAGACACCTGTAGATAAGTAATGTAATTTTTACAATGGAATTAGGAACGTTAATTTCTTTAAGAACAAGTCATTTGTAGAACATTTTAATAGTGTGAGATGGTGTGCATGTCAAAAGGTAATTACTTTTTGATAAATGAAAATTTGAGCTTTGGGTTAAGTTTGCTACTAAATGAGATTGAAAAGCTGCTTTCCCACAAAATAAAAATTCTTGTGAAGCAAGAGTGAAACTGTCTATAATTTCCATTTCAATAATATTGATTTTTTTTTTCATTTCAGTGTCAAAACACCATCATCTTCTCTTTGGCTTTTTAYTGCTCTATTCTTTCTAAATTATTTTTGACTTTTATCCTAGATCTCCCCACTCCCCCTTTCTCAAAAAAAGAAAATAGGCCAATTAATCACTGACTGTGTAGTCTTAACCATTAGCTCAACTTTTCATACTGCTCATGGGATAGATTGTAATGCTTATAGCTAAAGAAATTTGATTCAATAACTAAAATTCTTCATACAGTTTTTGAAATTTATGTTGTTTTCACTAAATTTGCTTTGGGATATTTTGAGATATTTGAGATTGGCTTTGAGGAGGTGCTGAAATATATGACACAATGTGTTTGTATCTATATACAGATATATCTATATCTATTTACTTGAGATTTCTGTATTTTTCCCCTTTCAATCAAAGGGAATTTTAGGGAAAGCTATGCAATTTCTCAATCCCATTGAGAAAGGACAGTAAAGAGAAAGAGTGTTCTTTTTTCTTTTCTTTTTTTTTTTCTTTTTTGTTTTCCTTTTTTCCTCCAGGAACATCCACAGCAAAGTTTGTACTTTTAAAAGGACAGCTTGCATTGAAATGCAGTACTGTCTTGTGAATTGACTACTGACCTGCAAGTCATTAAATTTGCAAAATTCTAAAGATTTAATTCCATCTGTGAATTCCGATATGATCTAAAAGAAATGCCGTCACAGAATCCTTTGTTTCAATTTCCTTTCCATTCTCTTTTTGACTAGTGTTTTAAGGCTATAAATTCTAATTAGCTGCGTGCCAAATGGGGTCTTACTCTCATTTGGAATGCCAAGCTCTATGTTAATATAAATAACAAATAAACTTGATTATATTTCATGACAGAGTAGTATTTTGGAGCTTCAGACACTGCTGCAAAATTTCTTGTATTGGACTCACTTTTCTGTTGTATTGGTCATTTGTGAAACACACAGCATGCTCTTACTGACCACACTTATCAGAGCATATTAAGAGTTTCATTTTGGATTGGAATAACAAAAAAAAAAAAAAATGTACAACTTACAATTTAAAGTATGATTTCTTAAATCCAAAATTTTGGGAAAATTTAAATAGTATTGAATAAAAGAGCATGTTTGTTTTCACTTACTTTCACTCTTAGAGACTTTATTGAATGTTGAGTCACATTGTAGTGACTTAAAAATATAGTATGTGGTCTTAGGATAAACACTTAAGTCTCCCTGAGCATTTTGGAACAAAATGGGTCATTTGCACTCATCCCTTCCCATCTGAATAGCAAGAACTGTTCAGAAAAAGACACTGCACTATCCAAGCTCAAAGCATCTCTTCAATTAACAGAAAAAAATGCACACAGAAGTGCCTGATAAATCATTTAAATCATCTATGGCATTATCTTTATAAAAAAATTCCTCTATTACTGTTACAGTACTTATCCCATTCTCATTATGAGGATTTCAGTTTTAACTTCCTATCTCTTCAGAAGAATATTGCCCTTTGGCTTTCAATTCTATTCTCTTATTGTCACCCTTCATTGTAAAACAATTTCTCTATAATATATACAGTTTCTAGCTCGGAAAATACAGTCACAATGAGTCTTCAATCCATTTCTTGAAACATTTTACTTTTTTTGGCAGAAGCAGGTTGAAACTTGTTGTGTTTTAGTGTGAACAAGCACAATAAATAAATAAATAATCAAACAAACAAACAAAACAGTGCCTAAGTGCATATCACGAAAATTGCTACAACTCAGAAATAATAATAATAATAATAATAATAATAATAATAATAATAATAATAATAATAATAATAATAATAATAATTCAGCAGGATGAAGCTGAGGTTTTAGCTGTTATTACACCTCCCCAGTTAATTTGAATATGTATGAATAGAAAAACATGTTTCTTCTATATTTTAAATCCTAAGAGTTAACTTTTTTTTTTTCCATTTATTTTTGCTGTCTTCTGAAATCCACTAAATGAAGGCTAATTAACAAACGTAAAATACTTATTCTCTAGCCATATTTTTGATATGGATGATTAAAACTTAAGAATTCTACAGATAAAAGCTAGCTATGGATGAGGATGAAATACCTGTAGCTAAACTATTCCTACTCCATATAAAATATTGGTAATCCTTTGTAAAAAGCCTAATATATTTCCTCAGACTTTTAATTTTATGGTACTGTGATGAATAGAAATATTAATGCTCAAATAAAATACTAGTAGGAAGCATCATGATATCAGATATAAAATGCTATGTAGGTCAGATTAAACCTGTGGTTCAGAAAACACTTTGAAAATAAAATGCGAAATGGATTGTGGGACAACAATATCTTTCCTATTTTCTGATTACTGCTGATGAAGTCCCTGTGACTCCTGAGAGTATTATCTCTTTGCAGGAGGTGCTGCTCACCTTTTTCAAAATCCAAGGTTGTAGGTCTCATGGGTTGAATCATAGCACGACTAAACCAAAATAAAAGACCCAGTCATCTCAAAACTAAAGCCCATAGAACAGGGGCTCTGTAGAAAGGAGGCTCTGAGGGTCATTCTGTAGAAGGGTCCTTCTGTCCATTCCTGTCCTTGCTCACTCTAGCTGCCCTGAATACATTTCACTAATGTATCCTAGTCACAAAAACTGAGAGAATGAGTAAACTAAAGACATGATAACAGCAAGGATTACATGGCTTACCCTGATGGCTATGGTACAACCTTCACAAAAATAAGATTAAAGCATTCAGGATTGTAAGTACTTCAGACTTAGGTACTTCAGACTTAAGTACTTTTCAGATTTCTCCACTGATATTCAGAAAAGAGAAATGAGTTCAGCTTTTAAATTCCCAAAGATTTAAAAAAAAAAGAAAAAAAAAGACTGAATTTATTTTTGATGTAAACTCGAACTTTAAAACTGTCAGTAGAACTGAACTTTCACCTTCACATAAAATATAGAAAAAAAAAAAAAAAGAAATATACTTGGTGATGTAATAGAGGTGTAGAATATTGCAGAAAATATCATGCCAATGAAGGCGTTTCCAGTATATCTGAATTGAGAAATGGAGAAAAATAGCGAATGGAGAAAAAGGTAGTAATTTTTTCTGAAAACTGAATAAAATCAGAGAATAGGAAATAAAAGTACAAGGAAGAAATCAAAATGTTTGTTCACTATAATCAAAAGAAGGGTATTTGTGAAAGCTCAGATTGTTTGCTAAGTATTTAGGGAAAATGTTGAGGGTAGATAGAATAAAACATATAAAATGCTCTATATCTACAACCTCCAGGGAAAGAAAAAAAAGGAAAAAAAAAAGATCATAGTATTTGAAAAAGCAAAAACTTGTACAGAAAGAAAGTATAATAGGCTGCACAAAGCAGTTATGACATGGAGCCTATGGCTCTTGCTACAAAAAAGATAAATCTGATGGATAAGTAATATAGATTCTTCTGGTTTAGAAAACTGAGCATCAAAACAAGTGGTGTTTTAGTTGTTATACGTGTGCTTTTCTCCATTTGCCATGTCGTAAATCAAAGTGTTTTGTTCCTAAATCAGGAACTTTCTGCTCCTGAGCAAACTGCATTCATTCACAGGAGTGATGGACTCCATCCTATCTTCCTCTCTTGCATTTGGGGATGTTTCCTTCTGTAAGCAGGGAATGACGAGTGGAAGAGAAAGGAAGTGGCTGAGTTGTTTTCTCTTTGAGGCCTGCAAGCTGAACTTGATGCTTGATGAAATACTGGAAGACTGAAGGAACTGAGTTAAAAAATGTAACTTTTAAAGTAAAAAAGTTACCTGAAAATGGTACCCAGGATTCTTCCTTACTCTAGTCTCAGTTTGCCATGCAACTTGATCTTGAAACCAACTTTCTATTTATCAACTTACCTGTCTACATGTTTCCTCTCACCACTTCTCTTTAAAAAATGATAATTATACATAACTTAGAATAGAATAGAATAGAATAGAATAGAATAGAATAGAATAGAATAGAATAGAATAGAATATGGAGAAAATACAGTAGGTCATAATACAGCATAAATACAATAGTGCAATGCAAACACTGAAAAATATTCTCAGAAACCAGGTTGAGTCTGGAAAACCGTATTCCTGCAGTTTTGTGCCTTCTTTTAGGTTGTGATCTTTGCAAGTGCCATAGGGACATCCTGAATGTACTTTCAGTCAGGTAAATTCATGAATTTTGGAATCAAGGGAGGGGGCTTAGTGTATATATCCTAACATATTTGTGAGCACATTCATCTCCTCTGGAATTTATATTTGCATCACATTTCTTGATCCTTGAAAACTGTTCTGATTTGCACAGATCAAAATGACWGGAAAAACTCATAGAGTAGTCTCTCACAGAGAAAGATGTCTGAGGACATTTCTGAGGAAGTTTCAGTAAATTGAACAGAAAGTATGTAATTGTTTAAAACACAAATTTCAGGATATTTTCTTCAAATAAACACTTTTTATTTCTACTTTTATTTTTTTTAATTGTAATTTTAATTTTTATTGATCTATGGTTTTGAAAGTTTGCAGAGAAAACTGATAAAATTGAATTTTCTTTGTGCTAAAATACATGCTTTCTCCATGCTTTTAAAAAGACATGCAGAGAGAGGTGTAGGCACTTGCACCCATGCAGACGGCGTACACACACAGAACTTCATGTCAAAGAATTCAGTTGCCTCAGGGAGACCAGACGATTGTTTGTTAAATTATAAATGGCAATTACCTTGACAGCAGCCAAATCATTTTTCGGTAAAACAAGCATTTAAATTAGCAAAGGCCCCAGTTCTCCTTTTTTTGCATTTATGAAGTGCTAACTTACTCCTGGAAGTACTTCTGCTTACCACTGGAATTAGCTGGGGAGCCTCATATGATTTTAAATGAGTGAATGGTGAATTTGAACTGCTTCTGATTAAGTAGGTACTGGATAGATCAGGAATTACCAGGGCCTGCTAAGGCAATAAGATTTTTGGCTTTTTACTTTGTGTAGTTAGCTAATTTGTTCCACTAAAGGCTATCACATATAGACTAAAGGGCCATTCAAACAAATATAAAAGAGAAATAGCCACTAAATGAATGTAAATACCTATTTAAAAGTCAGAGAAAAGCTATCTTTTCTGAAAATTGTAGTCTTTGTTGGATTTCCATTTCTAGTGTGTTTAAATATCAAAGAGGCCAAGCATCACTATCATTTTTCTTCTGATACATAGGTTCAGCTCTTTTATTTTATCTAGAATATGTGAATCCAGAATAAAAGGAAGAAGGATCACACTGCTATATATTTTCAGTGAGAGGAGAGCCACTGAAATCATATTTCCTCCTTGAAAAATTTTATCATGCAACTCTAGCAATCATGATACACAGTTAAGTGAATCCATATCTAAGCGATCACTAGTATTGAGGCTCAGAGGCATCATCTGATGGTTATTTTCCAAAAGTGAAATGTAGTTTCTATGTATTTTATCCCCTTTCCTCCCCTTCCTCACTCAAGTTGCACTAGTTTCACAGAGGCTGCCAGGGCAGGAAGAAGCTATCCAGAATTTTCAAAGGAAAGTAAATGACTTTGCAGTTCAATAACATGATCAAAATATGTCTGTCTCTTCCAGAATCAGAGAATTCAACTTTTCTGCTTGCAGTCTACCCAGACAACTCCTTGTTAAGAGAGATACAAAGTAGGATCATAAAAAGCTAAGAGCTAAAAATTAAAAGGATATCTACATATGTAACTTTTTTTATACTTTGATTTTAGTCACACACATACACACACATCAACAAAAGCCCACTAGCTACTCATCTTTTCTCTGCTAAGTCACCCATATATGTGCAGGTTCTTAGCTAGGTTAATACAGCTAAACTCTTCAGTGTCTTTGGATGACTAAATAAGCTTTCTAGATGACTAAATAAGCTTTATTTAAGCTCTAGCTCACTCAAATTTGTAGAAGATGAAGTGTGAGCACATAGATATTATCTCCACGAATTTATTCCTCTTTTGGAATATGCAGATGTTTATTTTTTTAGGATTATAATGTTCTATATAGCTCTTTGGTAGAAAGACCAGAAAAATAGGAGTAAAATTGTATTTTATGCTCCTTAAATGTCCTCATTTTGTATATATTCTTCTGGATCTCTCTCTTTTTTTTTTTTTTTTTACATGTTTAAAAATTAAATATATAAAACTTTGCAAATGAACAAGTAATTTAAACCTACTTATAAATTTCCTTTTTTTGGGGGGGTGGATTTTCTGAATATTTCTGTAAGTCATACTGGAAATTTTCTGAAATGATCATCCCATTTTGGAAAACTATCTGTATAAAAGAATGGCTCATTGAATAGGAAATATCCTCATTTAGAAACGAGCAAATGCTTGACTTAACTTCCTTTGAAGCTCAATTTCTTCAGGTAAATTTAATCATGTCTGTTTTAGTAATTATCTGCTTCCTAATATTTAACAATAAGCAAGTATGTTTTCTCTAGTTTCACAGATTGCTTGATTTTGTAATCAGACACATAACAGCAGCCTTTTTAAAGGTTGTCTTTCCTTTTGTATTACCACAGCAGCACATAAAACAATATTATCATCATTCTATTTTGGGCTCCTAGTACAAGACGTCTCCTTCTAGCATTTCTATTTACCACAGTGTGAATGGTTCCTGAACTTTAGTTTATTTTCAGTCCTTTGCTTTGAAACGTGTTCTTTCATCTTAAACTTTGTGTTGTATAGTCTGTCTGAAAAAAAATAAAAAAATAAAACCAGGAAAATATCTGGAGGCTCTTGATGTTCAATAACTTGGATTTTATTTTCAAAGGGATCTAGCAGAGCTGTCACGACCTCAGTCCAATTTTGAACAATAACTTTTATTCATTTTAGAGAATCATATGCAATAAAGAATCTGTATTATCCAGTAGAAAGAAATAGATACATAAGTGCAGTAGAAAAGAAGATCATAATAACACAAGGTGCATCTGGGGTTTTTTTGTTTGTTTGTTTTTTGGTAAAATAGCAAAATTTAAATTCAAATTTCCAAAGAAACTTCARCCTGATACTCCAGATGGATATAAAAGTCTGGTTATCCTTATTTATTATAAAAAGTAATACTGATTCTAGGTCCAATATATTTTTATTTAGAAATATAAAATAGCAGACTCACTGAATGAATACGCTGGAAGAGACCTCTACTGTCTAGTCCAGCTCCCCTGCTCTAAGTGTCCAGACCATGTTGTCTATGACGATGTCCATCAGGTTTTGAATATCTACAAGCATGGAGATGCCACAGTCTGTATGGACAACCTGTTCCAGTTTTAAGTCATCCTTACTCTTTTTAATCTTATGTTTAGGTGGAATTTCCTGTATTTGAATTGGTCTCTTGTCATATATCCCTGGGCACTGCTGAGAAGAGTCTGGTTGCCTCTTCTTTACACCCTGCCATCATTTATTTACACAGCAGAGGGATAAGATCTCCCTGCCCCAGGCTTAAGCTCTCTCCTGAAGCTCTCTTAGCCTCAACTCTCTTATATGAATGGTGCACCAGGGGCTTAATCCTTTCTATGTCTCATTCTATGTCTGTCACTCCAGTGTGTCCATGTTTCTCTTGTGCTGGGGAGCCCAGCAGTGGACATAGTACTCCTGATGGATCTCACCAGAGTTTAACAAAGAAGATCACTTCCCTGGACTGGCTAGAAATGCATTGCTGAGAAAACTGTTTGCTTGTTTGTCACAGGAGAGCACTGCTACCACATGGACAATTTGCCATATGCTAGAACCTCCTGGACCTTTTTGGCAAATCTGTTCTGCAACCAGTCGGTCCTCAGCTTATAACTTGTGTCTGGAGTTAATTTCTACCTARGTGCAGGACTGGGCACTTGCCTGTCTTGAATGCCATGAGGTTCCTCACTGCCTGTCAAGGTCTCTCTGAAAGGCAGCACAGCCCTTTGGAGTATGAGCCACTCGTCCCTGCCGGGAATCACCTGCCGACTTGCTGAAAGTGCCGTGCTCTCTGTCCCATCATACCTTCAAGAATGTGCGTAGATCTCTTTAAGCTGTATAGGTAAATATTGGTGTTTGTAAAAAAAAAATATTATTTTTTGTTATTTATTATCGTTCGTAATAAAAGAAAATGGTTAACAGCGTGCTGTCTTAACAAATCAGTAGGATGCAAGCTTAAAAAAACAGAAACTATAGGATACAATAAAAGTATCTGCCACATGCCTGCATGATCTGTCAAGCCTGTCATTTTGATAACTAAAGTACCTTATGAAGAAAATAATCAGTTCTAAAGCTATTGGCTTTCCTAGAGGGAAAATAAAGCTGTCCACCTTATGTCTTTTAATCAGATGTTACTAAGTGAACTTTGCTAAGCAAGCTACTCAGAGTCTGGCATTCTCTTTCTAATTAAAAATGGTATCCCCATGAGTTCAGTGGAAGTCTTGTTGAGATTAAATTTTCAACGGTTGTCTGTTTCTGTTGCTGACTGTGTTTTGGAGAGTGTCAGAATGCTTACTATCCTGGAGCAGCTATTTGTAGACAGATTTACAGGGAACAGCTGTAGGTAACAATCAATCATATTTGGTTCAGTGACAGAATTTAATTAGCTGACAACAAAGTGAAATACTCTATAAAATAAATGAATTGTTATTCATGTACAAGTGTATTTCTTTTTCAGGTCTTTATTTAACATGCAACAGAGAAATGAAAGATCAGCATATAATTATGACCTGCGATTGCTGCAAAATCAGAGCTAAGGGTATCACCCCTTCCTCTGCCCACTGCCAAAATTCTTGGCTTGTAATTAATAATACTTTTTTTCACTGCTAATATTATTTCTGTTTCTTTCTGTCTCATATATATCTGTTTTTATACTGATTATTAATCTAATATGGGACAGATGATTCATAGATATATTAATTTTATGCAAGGCTTGCTGTCTCCATCTGCATGAGAGGTGGGTCATATAAACTCCCACAGTTAGAACAGCAGCTCATGAAAGGCAATGACAGTATTGAAGCATTTSTTTTCTGGACATTTGACTAGCTAGGTGACTTTACAACCCAGTTTGGGGGTTGAGGGTAGACAGGGTAAAACTGACATGCTAGAATGAAGATCCCTAAAATTTTGGATTGTAAGGTAGTTGTAATGGGAAGAACTCATTTGCATTCACAGATTAGAAAGGGCAAGAGAGGGTAGGGTAGAAAAGATCTTTTCTCTGATTAAGTTTTACATTGTGAATCTCTTCTGGAGAAAGATATCATTAAGTGAAATTTGCCTTTTCTTCAGGCAGGGAAGACAATAGTAAGAATTTTCTTTCTGTTCTATCACTCCAGTACTGAAACAAAGCAATATGTGGAAAACTGTATATCTTAGTATTTTAATCACTTTTACTGAACTATAGAGTACTTGGAAATGAGTTTTACTGGTGTTTTGCCATTGACCTTAGGAGATATCCAATTTAACTCTTTTGCTTTTGGACATGAAGGGCAAAAAAATGCATATGTCTGCAAAACCATATAGAACATACAGTGCAGATATTGTATGCATTTCTGGCAACGTAATTCTGCCAGATTAGTTACTCTGATTGCATATGCCAATCAAGGCATATGCAAGTAAACTGTAGGATCAAACATCTGTTCATATGTAAGTACAGCTTACCCAATCTACATAGATGATTACAGATAGATCATATGTAAATGAAATTCACATTTTGGCCTGTAAAAAGCACATGGGTTTGTATACTACCTCTATTTAAACATAAGTATTTTAGACAAAAAAAAAAAAAAAAAAAGACTTGTGGTTTATTTTATATTTATTTTAAATTGTGCAGATATAGAATGGCACAAAACAACCTAGAACACCTGCAAACATTTGGTTGTTTACATTTCTTGTAACAATTTTCTGTTTCACTTATGAGAGATACCTATGAGATGACACCTCTTTAGGTAGGTTTTACAGTGTGGATGAATTTGATCATGTGTTAGAACTGGAAAACAAATTAAAGCAAAATTATAGACACAGAGAAAGAATATATAATCAATACATGTAAAATACAACTGAACTTCACTGATATTTGAATCAAGAGTTCTATCTGAAGTAGTTAAAATATGGAGAATTACCAAGAATAAGTTGTATCCTTATGAACGCTGCTTGAGAATAAGCATCACTATACTTTCTTAGCCATACAACTTTAGTTTTAGTCCTTTAGTTTTAGAACTGTACGGAGGAAGACACAAGACATACTGGATAATTACAGAAGAGTAGTTACAGCTGAATCAGTATCTTTCTAACATTATGAATTTAAGAATGCCATTTGCCTGTTTTTGTAGCCTGAGTATTTATGTGCATTAAAAAAGACATATTGCTTAAAAGTTTTCTTTTACCTATATTAAATATGATCTATTTCTGGTTATAAATCTTCTTTGAAGAATGTATAAACAATAAATCTTCTACACAAGTGGCAGATAAAGAAATAGTGAATTAGTTCAGTGACATAAGCTGAAAAGAGAGTATTATCCTTTCGGAATAGTGTACACTATCCATAAGCCACAAACTTTCGTAATGAAAGCCTAATACTGCAGTGCTCACAAACATGATTCAGGTTCAAGACCAAAAATTGGATCAATCTAAATCTTATAATAATAATTATATTATATTATATTATATTATATTACATTATATTATATTATATCATATCATATCATATCATATCATATCATATTTTATATTATATTATATTATATTATATTATATTATATTATATTATATTATATTATATTATATTATATTATATTATATTATTATAAGTATTGCAGGAGGCAAAAAAAAAAAATCCCAATAGGCGGATTTGGTCAGAGATAGATCTAATTCTTTCTCCAGAGCTGCCATACCATTTAACTGAGGCCAGTAGTATTGTGTCTGTCTGCTGGGAGAATGACAAGAGACCAAGGATTTGTGAAAATTTTTCTCCCCTCTTTTCTATGCAGGAATGAGCAATTTTCTTTTTTTAACTTTCTCCATTTGATATCAGGTGACTGATTTATTTAAAGTACTTCTCTCTCTCTCTCTCTCATTTTTTTTTTTTTTACAGTTACATGTTTTCCTTTGGCTTAATATGCAGCAGAGTTCATCATCATGTATACATCATGTATACAGGAGAGTTCCTCTGCATTATAGGGATTAAATGCAATATTGACAGTTAACTCCCAGGTGACAAAGTATCTGTCTYCCTTCTTAATCAAAAGGGCAATGTACTTTCACTTCAAGCAGCAACAGGATGAAACCCTTGGACATTTTTTTCTCTTTGTGCTCTTTTCTATTAAGGGTCCTTGACATTCTCTGAAAATTAAGAAATTTTATATGATTGGGGAGTTTTAGAGTTGCCCAGCTGGCAAAGGTAAAATGTTTATTTCAACAGTGTAATGAAGAAGGAGGTAGTGAGACTGCAGCGCTGCGAGAAGGCTGCCCTGGGACATACGGAGCCAGGGCCACGTGGGAGGGCAAGAGCCCCATAGCCTTCCCAGGTGGCCCTTGGCAAGGYCTTGGTGTCTTCAGTGGCTCTTGGCAGGCAGCCTGGAAGACATAAGCAGGTCAAGGTCAAGCTGCAAAACTTGTGCAAACCTTTACTAGGCTGCTCATACTGAAAACTAAATTGAGTGTATCTTGTATCTGACCAGTGACTCCTTGGGTAAGAATAGTAAAATAAATAAATGTAATTATCGCCCTAAACAGGAGGCTAGTCTTTCAGGGTTATACATATGTTACTTAGAAAGGGAACCAGAAAAGAAGCTCAACTAATGTTCCCTGAATTACTCTCTGAACAAATCTTTCTTTTTCTCTTTCTTTTCCTTCTCTTCTGACCTGAATATCTAATAATATTATTCCAAAATAGCAGCAATCAATATGAGGTAGGCAAAGATTTTCTTCTAATGGCTAAAATTGATGGATGGGCTGGAACTAAAGTCATCTTAGTACTTTCTTATTACTCAAAACCCAAAAGCTTAGGAAAAAAAAAAAAACAGATCATCTTCCAATACTTCACTATTTTGCACTTTTTAGCTCAACAGATTCCCCATTGACCTGATTAAAAGTAACTGAAGAAACATGTGGCAGAATTTGGAAATTAAACCATAAGTCTGAAATGATTTCTCTCTTGAAGTTTTCTGCTTGAATGGAACAATTAGTTCATTATTGTTTAACAGCTTGTTTTCTAAAGTGCTATTTGATGAAATTTTAAAATTCTCCTTCAGATTGCTTCAAGAAGCTGTTTTGTTTTACAAAAGCTCTCAATATTTAATGATTTGTAATCACAATCCTACAGGAAACCCAAACACTGAAATGCCATTAGAAAATGAAGTATTACATGAAAAGAATTTAAGTGACTCCCTCTATTATTAAATGAAATCTCAAATGGTGAGACTTCACAAAGAGTTGGTCTTTTGCCTTGCAGTACACATTCTAACTTAATTATATTCCTGGCCATCATATTTATGAACACTTCCTTTATAAGTATGCAATAAGTATGCATTGGATCAATTTCAGTGAAAAAATATTTTTAAAAGTTTTTTTTTTTTTTCAGAAAGAAAAAATCCATGTTCAATTGATTTAGAAGTAATCATGTAACTCCTAAGGAAGCTAGCTCAGAAATCTCTGTTGAGCTCAGTTTACAATTGAGCTCAATTATGTACAACTGATAAAAGGTTCCTGATGTAGCCCTATGTTTTGGCGGGTAATTTGTCAGAATGTAGTCTTCAAGAGCTGACCCTATACTTTATTTTCATTTCTTATGGATGAATATTTGTAGTAAACTAAAARTAAACTTATTGAAAAGTTCTTCTGGTATTTAGAGATAACACCAGCTTTTCACATTTTAGTGAAATACTTGCTACAGCTCATCCTTGTAGCTCTGCAGCTGAGCAAGAGCAAGCATAAATATATCTTAAATGTTCRTTTTTGAGATACTTTCTGATGGTAGCTGAACTCAGATTCACTTTGGAAAGGGTTTAGAGACTCTAAGATATGCCAAATAAAATGTTGACAACCTGGGAGGGAATTATATTTTTTTATGCTTTATTTGAAGGAAAAACAGAAATAAAGATTTCTCTCTTAATCATTCTTTTTTACTGATTGGAACAAGAAAGAAAGAGATATAAAATGCTGTCTTTTAACAAATTAAGCTTTAAAAAGTGAATCATTAAAAAAAAAAAAGCAAGACTAGAAGCAGTCTAGATCAAATGCTCACATTTATGGAGTCATGTGACTTATACAAAGAAAGTAGGAAAGTAGGAAAGGAAAACAAAAATAAAAACATAAAACTTTTAGCGGATGAGCACTGCCTCATAGTGCTCATAGGAACTGGAACATGCCCCTTTTTAACCTGTAACACACAAGACAGAATCTCAAGTTTGTATTAGATACCTATATGTCATGTATATGTAGCAGGCTCCCAGACAACCAATATAGTTAAGAAAAAGCCATTAAGATCTACCAGGAGTTTGGGAATTTGGGAAACAGAATTTGGGGGCACAAATGGGATGTGGGAGATATAGGTTAGTGGCTTTGGTCTCCAGTATCTTGTCTCCAATAACTTGGAGAATAACCTGATTTATCAGAGAAAGGAGGTGGAGACTGGCAGTGCAATTTGTGAGTTTCCATCTTCTGCCAGGTGTAGTAGGGGTCTTGTGGGATTAAAYGCATTAGGAGACCTGGGGAATAACACTTTACCTGGATTTCAGTCAGGATTAGTACCGTGCTGGGTTGCTGGAGCTTGTCAAGCCAGGAGAAGTCTTAGGCACCTGCTACTGATTGCACCTTTTTGTTCTCAAGTTGTTTTATGCAAATGTTTTATCTGACTACTGGACATGTAGTATCTGTATATGAAGCTCACCAATTTCCAGTTTAATCAAAAATCTCTCAGGAGATTAGAACTACTTTTGCTGTTGAATACATTTGCTCCACAAAAAGGATACAGTTAGCACTCTTTTGGAGTGCTGACACAGGATCCTGTAACAGTGTTCAGGGATGCTCACCCCTAGGAATCTGGCACTATCACCAAATGTAGATCTTAGGCTTAGACAGACGATAGGATGGAAGGGGATTTTTCATGATCACTATTTTAAAACAGAAGACTTCTTATCTAAATCAAACTTTAAGTGCTGATTGTATAGCCAAATGTATAGAGCAGCTAGGCTATATTCATTAAAAATCTTAAGGCCTTTTTTTTTTTTTTTTTTTTCATGATCACTATTTTAAAACAGAAGACTTCTTATCTAAATCAAACTTTAAGTGCTGATTGTATAGCCAAATGTATAGAGCAGCTAGGCTATATTCATTAAAAATCTTAAGGCCTTTTTTTTTTTTTTTTTTTAAGACTAGAAAGAAAACCAGGGAATCCCCAACTCTGAAACTGTAAATTCAGGAAAGAGGCTGCTTTGTTTATTTTTGTTTATTTTTCTTTTAGTTTAGTTTATTTAGTTTTATTATTTTTTTCTTAAAACTGCTTTATTCTTCTTCTCTGAATAATGCTAAATTTGTTTTGGGGTTGGTGTTTTTGTTTGCTTTTGATTTTTGAAATACTACTCATTTTTTGAGTAGTTTCTAAGCTTACATGTTTCAATAGTATTGAATTTGGGAGTGTTACAGAATGTTTAGTARTACGGTCTTTAAAATAGCTATACTGTTTCTCTATTTCTGCAAAATTTCAAAGGACAGCACAATAGTGAATCATGTCAGGTTTTGCACATTAGTTGCATGGTTTGGCTTATTATTTTCATTTTCTGCTAAAAATAAAGTAGAAGATSAAAATAGTTCTGATTTTACATACTTTTTTTTCTCTTTGTGATATATTGATAGTGGTTTTAGTACCTTATATGGATATAATAAAAATAATGGAAAAAAATCATGTCTTCCAGAAACAAATTATTTTGATTAAAATAAATATTCTATGTGAAAATTTAATATTTTTCACTTTCAAATTGATTCAGATATTATATTCTTAAATTTCCAGCATTCTGAAAATAGTCAAAACTTCTCCATATACAGCTGTATATCTTTCATCATATCAAGCTTCAGATTATGCTCTCTTTAGATTTCTTGTTATTATAAAAGACTATTCTACTACATAAAATACGTCTTTAGCTGCTGAGTTCATTAACCATATCTAATTTCTGTATCTTGGCTTAATTCTTTCTTAATTTACCTGTTATATTTTTGTGTGAACTCAGTGAACTTATCACATAGTCTGTTCCTATGAACAGTGAGAAGTTATCTACAAATCTATAATCTACCTGCATTTGGCTGCATATGGTATCAATCTACTGGTAGCAGTCTGCTGGTTCTGTGGACCTATGTAAACCCACCTTAGGAGCTAAGAAAACTATATATTTCCTTAATATATAGTTTTCATAGAAACTATATATTCCATAGTAAATAAAATAAATTTCAGTGAAATAATAACAACAACAACAACAGGAGTATGCTGAAGAACATCTCCAAGTGCTACTTCCTTTTTTGCTCCATTTTGCTATTGCAGCATATTTGGTTTCAAGTCAGTGGGCAATGGAATGGTTTTCGAGTACTGGGCAATGGAAATATTGAAAATGTTTTTTTCCTCTTGTATGCTATTTTGTATTTATTCCTCTCCTGCCTTTCTGATAGATGTTATGTTGTCCTCAGGGTTATCTTTCACCCTCTTCTCCACACCCTGATTACTTCAAAAATATTACTTGGCTGCTTGTGGTCACCTAACTGTGCAGCAATATTCTACCAATGTGAGCCTCTGTCAAATATATGTTCAACATACTGTTCTCAACTGGAAAAGCTTTAGGCTATCACTATGAGGCTGAGCATTATGGATTAGAACATTTCCATTTCACATCATTCCAGCAAATGCCTCAGCTGTTGATTTGGATTTATTTTGTGGCCTGTTTTGTGCAAAAAAGTCTCTTTACTGCAGCCCTTTTTTTGTGCTTTTTATGGAAAATGACACAGAATATATCTTTAAGCATAGTAAATACATAAACAATTTAATACATCTTAGTGTTTCTTAATTTACTTGTTAAATGTGTGACAAGAAAAAAAAAAATCTTAAATATTATTTTTCCCCCTAAAACGTTATTTTAAGTCCATGCTATATATTTTGAAGCAGATAAATGTTATAGATATAACCTAGTGCTTAAAAGTACTTGAATGTTGTTCCCACATATTGTCATGTAGAGTTTCTGTTAACATCYAAGAGTTGACCAAATTTTCCCATAGTATTTCTGGCCTGGAAATATTAACTTATTTAATGATATAAACAGGGACCAATCATGATTCATATCCTTTTGAAGTTTACAATAGTATTTTTAAAGTATTTGGAAAATGTAGGAAATAAAGTGTACAAGGAGGTTAAGATGAAAGCAGAAAATACAATTGACACCATCAGTGTACTTTAGAAAGAGTTGTTTTATTTTCTTGCTCTCACTACAATATGAATGTGTGTATCAGTCTCTATTCCATTGTTGATATACATCTATACAAGTAAATGAGATGTTGCACACTAATCAAAGAAAAGCTTTAAGCCAAAAAGATTCAGTAAAAAGTAACAAGAGATATTATCTTGCTCATACGCATGTTGATATTGCAATATTTCATTATCAAAAAATGAAATGCAGAAATCAGAAAACATTCATATAAACCTGACATATACATATACGAATTTATATAAGTATTTTTTACTTCTTGTTGAAGTTATTTCTGCACATCTCATTTACCCTTGCTTCACTGAAACTTAGTAATATAAATATAATAGTTAAAATTCATACATATAGTATGTAGGTTTAAACAACAAGTATGTCTAAGTTTCAGTGAATTTATTATTATTATTATTACTATACTACTGCTATACTATTTATATCACTATAAATCAGTAAAGTATTGATATAGAGTACTGATACCATTCACTCATGTTATGCCAAAGGATGCATGYATTTGAATCAGTATTTATGCACATTTCTTTGTCTTTAGTTTTCAAGACTTTTCATGCCACTTGTTTATCACTCAAGCTGTCTGCATTTGTGTAYAGGCATTTCAGAGAAGCATTTCCTAAGCTGTGTGTGTACACTTTGGACAATTCTACTTCAGACCTGTTGTTTACTATTTCTGTTCACATCATCCAAACAACCTCATCCAGCATTTCCTCATTTGATCCTGTCATTTCTAGTTTAAAGCTCTTTTTACTAGAGTAGCCAACCTGTCAAGAATATTTTGCCTCACTTAGTCAGGCAAAATCAGGTGGATCCCACTTCTTCCAAGACTTAGTCAGACCTAAAAGAGAGTCCCCTAGTTAGGGAAACCAAAGCCATTTTACTGACCCCAGCTGCACGAAGAGTTGTTGAGTTGTAGGGTCCATCCTGTCTTCCTGAACCCTTCTACTTACTAGCAGCACCGAGGAGAAAACTTTCTGAACCTCCATGGCCTTGACCATCATGCCCAAAGCTGGGTAGGCACATTTGATATAGACAGAAGAGACCTGGGAAATATCTTTGTTGCCCATGTGGAAGAGAAGCAGAAATCGTAGTCCAAGGCTGGATAAACCACAACAGCCTCTACACTGTCCAACTCCTCTCAATCCTGAATTTTCTTTAGATCTGAGCCTATGATAAGCATCACATTAGTTTGGGACAAGGGACTCWTCCACTACTAGTGACAGACAAATCATTTGACAGTAGATCCACCTGCTTGTCAGCTACAAGGGCAGTGCAACTGTTCCACAGATGCAGTCATTCAAGATGCAAGAAACAGAAGTCTTTCTCCTGGTGGCAGGATTCAGCAACTTCCATGAACATGCCAGTGTCCACTTTCCAACTTGATAGATACCGACTCTGCCTGTCCCCCTGCTACAGTTTCAGATTTTTAAGCTGAATGATCACAGAGAAAATCTGATCTTTTTCACTACCTGTGATGCTACACTTTCTGCTGATCCCCCACAGTTCCTGAACATGGCAGCCAAGATTCTCAGAAACCACAGACCTCCTGCAGGCGAAAAGACCATCAGCCTTGGCCAAAGGCCAAGTCATTGCCTGCAACCTGAGACTTTTGGAGTTTTATCCTCCTTCTGAAGCTCCACATGAGTTAAAGCCTCTGTTTCAGCAGGGCCAGCTGCTCCAATGACTCCTGAGGACCGTGTCCTGAGGCACATCACCATCATAGTCAGGCTCCATATGCTGGCCTGAGCAGAGGTCTTGGCCCCTTCTTTGTGTCATGCTGTGCAAGCTCCTGTTGTTTCTAAGAAGAGAAGTGTTTAGGACCTGGCTTTTATATCAACCTCTCCCTAGCACAGAATAAAATCCCCCTAATCAGGGGGGAAAAAAAAAAAAAGTTATCATCACCAGCTACTGGATGAAAGGATGCTATCAGCATCTTCTCTAAAATATTTTTTTCTTCCTGTTTACAAGGTCATATATGCTGGAGGTTGGCAGGCACAGGAACATTTATCTTGGTATTTATCTTAATAACATTTTAAAGGAATTTTTTTTTAATCAACACTCAAAAAATTTGAGAAGTATAGAAATAGAAGGAAATTTATTGGCAGCAAATCTGATGCTAAGACCAACTGTGAAAGGATAATGAGTGTATTTCTTACTAATCAAACTTGAAGCTATTCATGAGATGTCTAGGAAAGTCACTCACTTTTTGGTRAGATTAGTCAGAAATTAGACCACAAATTATTCCTGATTTAAGAAAAATGAGATACAGCTCTTCTCTGTAGCAGTTTCATATCCACATTTCATAGGACAGGAGAAAGTTATAGCTCTGGATATGCTGTCATAAAATCTTTTCCTTTTTACAAAAGTAACTTTATAGCAGTGAAAAGGGGAAAAATGAATCTGCAGCTTCATCTTAGAATTCTCTTGGCCTAGAGAGTGTAGGGTTTTGGAGTTCTGTGATTATCTGATGCCTAATACAGCCCAGAACAAAATAAAAGCCTTTTAAATTCCTTTTTGTTTGGTCAGTTTTCTGCCTATACTTACTGAAACTGATACACAGATTGCACTAGTTAATTATTTTTATAGCATTTTTTTTTGTTGAAAATTATAATTAGATTTTGGTTGTAAAACTGTGCAAATATTGAAGTTACAAATTGATACAGAAAATTATTGATGTGTTCTCTAAGGAAAGAAAAAAAAATTTTTTTTTCCTTTTAGGATTTATTTTAGTGGGAAAGTAAACATTTGTCAGAGTCTAAAAGAAAATCTCAAGTAATTTCTAAGCAAAAACACAAGACCTCTAAAATCATCAGGCTCTCTGTTAYTGTTACAGAATCTGCTTATTTTTTAGTCAGAGCTACATATATTTATATTGTTAAATGGACTCAATAAATCTATTTCTATTGACTGTAAGGATTGTTTCAGAAGTTAGCATATTCTGTAGCTGCTGACTTGATACTCATTTTTTTTATAGCTATAGCCCATCAGCACTTCATATTATTATACAAGTACTATTTTTTTTTCTGTAATAATTCAAAATGACATAATGGAACAGGTAATTGCAACCATGAGAGCTGTTTTATTCTACTTTTTCTAGTACAGATACCTTCCCCTGTCTGCACACTGTTGTAATTATTTTTGGTTTGTTTTCTCCCGAATCTGGGAGGTAGCAGGAATCTGGCCATAACTAATAAGTGTATGATTAGTTTAGAACCTTTTAATCCATATACTCCTTTTACTGACATCCTTAGTAATATTTCCAGAGGTCCTTCTGGGATTCTGAATGATGTAATCAGTTTAATACATCCACAAATTACATTCAAGTAATCCAACATTTATTAAGGAGGATTCCCATTAGAAGAATAAATGCAACTATTCTCATATTTTGCAGATTTTAAAGAACAAATCATTTTCATAGGAATGTAAGATTCATGCAATACAGACAATACTTTTTCTGAACTTGAATGTAATTTCTAATCTCATGTTCATACACTTAAAGGCACTTACTGAATTTAATTTAGTGATTTGGGTGATAATTGTACACAAATCTATAGTAGTGAGGTCTTTTTCAGTTCTATTCCAAATTAGTGTATGTAGTAGAGCACAACTACCTCCCCATTTTGCCATTTTCTTGAGCCCTTCTGCAAGTAAGTGACAGTACCCAGGGCTGACCAGGAGGACTAGGTGACCCTGGTTATAACTGGGGAGGTCAGAATCAGGCATGAGGTCAGCAAAATGGTATATTTTCCCCACCACATYATGATACCAGCAAAAGGTACATCTGCACATCAAAGACTGTATGAGCACAAGTGAAACTCCATGCCTAATAATATCGCTGCAGCCCAGGAAGCATTCCTGCGTGTTTCAGGCTGCATGGTGCTCAATCTCTCCTTTGGCTGGGACACCTCCCAAGGCTACTCTGCTGGAATGAAGGGAAACTCTAACAGGAAAACATTGGAATGGTAAGACTTGGGTAACATCAAAAGTGCAGTAMGATTCGCTTGTTATGACTACACTGTATAGCTATCTTCAATAAATATGCAATAAACCCAGAGTTARTATCATCCCCCCTGCAACAGAATGAAATGTTTTACTTACTATCACTGCAGTTCAGAATATACAGTGGAGACGCATGCTTTTAGAGGTAGAAAATCTCAATGAAAGAATGTCCTTGCACTGAAAAGTTTTGAATAGAAAAAGAAATACATTAAAGACAGGAGTTTAGAAAAAAGTTAAGTAACTCACTCAAGGTTAAAGAAGAAGCCTAGAGCAGCCCCTTAACTGCAAAACTATTTTTTATCATCTGACCAGTGCGTTTGGACAGTTAAAAGTAGCTTTACTCTAAGGTATGTCCTTGGTGTTTCTTCTGTGCAGGTAGAGTAATACACTTTATTATTGTTGTTATTATTATTATTAGTAGTAGTAGTAATAGTAGTAGTAGTAGTAGTTTGAGCATCAGTACTTATAGCCTCTGTCACATAGCACATTCCAGTTAGAGTATAGTTAGTTTTAGGCCTACCTCGTCTCGGAGAGTGATTTTTCATTTATCTGTCAAATGACTTCTGGTCTGACTGCAGAACTAGCTTCATTTTTTCACTTATATTCCCAGCTTTCACAGTTCCTTTTGACACATAGAATGTGTAAGATTTCACAGAATCATCTGCAAGGCTGCTTCATGCTTTCTTTTCTAGAAGCTCTTGTTTAAAAAAAAAAAAAAAAAGAGAGAGAGATTTGATTAATTGCTGATTATTAACACTGTCTCCCTCTTCCTGAAGTCTTGAGAATTCAGGAAATCCAAACCAAAATATAGATGAATAAAAGTGGAGTTTCTCAAATTCTGTGTCCAAGGGATGCTACAATGTTGTTGAAGGAACTTTCGAATGCATTTCCTTAGTTCCTTAAGAATGTGGTGTTCAATTCTGCTGTGAAAAGTTTTCATAGTTGCCAGCCCTAATCYACCTCTCAGTGTGAATGCTGACAATTACTTTCTATGCCAACCACTTTTGTGAACAGTTTCTATAAAGTTAAGCACAATGCTTGATGTAGTATATTTGTCTATTTATACCTAATAGGTTTTATACACTCTGCTAGGTGAGCTTCTATAGAAGAAAAGGTAAGTTTTGCAACTTGGTGATGATTCTCCTGGGTGCCTTGAGAAACAGACAGTGAAGGCCAATAGATAAAAGTGGTTCACTGTAGTAAGAAATTCCTTGTGAAGGTAGTGCTCTGAGAGATAAGATTCCATTATGCTGTAAAAGTAATAAGAAATGGTGTTGCAGCAGGAATTTTGATGAAAGAAAAAGAAAAGAAAAGAAAAGAAAAGAAAAGAAAAGAAAAGAAAAGAAAAGAAAAGAAAAGAAAA
>NW_020455193.1:647487-677157 GCF_003342845.1 Nothoprocta perdicaria | reverse complement strand
AAAGAAAGAAAGAAAGAAAGAAAGAAAGAAAGAAAGAAAGAAAGAAAGAAAGAAAGAAAGAAAGAAAGAAAGAAAGAAAGAAAGAAAGAAAGAAATTGTTRAAAGAATAATGGAAATAATAAAACCTTGTTTCCCCTAAATGTGTATTCTGTGGCTGATGAACTTTTCAGTTGAGCTACCTTAAAGCTGTAGAAAAATAGTCATTGAAGAAATCATTAACCACAACACAAGCAAAGCAACAACTCTGCAAGGAATTGTGTGGAAGTTGAATAACAGAATTCATGTGTGATTGCAGCTTTGATTAAATACATATTCTCTGGTGACTAAAGGAATAAGAAGAGAATATTTTTTTTCAGCCAGTAGGCCACATTTTTTCTCTTTGTTGTTTATCAGAAACCTATGAAGGGTTGGACTCACTACTTGCTAAAGTGTAACACAGTAAAGAGGCTTGTTTTTTTCTTTTTATTTCTTTTTTTCGTTGTTTTGTTTTCTTCTCTCATACATTCTTCTTTGTAGAAGGTTAGTAACTTGGAAATCCTAATTATGTTAGGTATTATCAGAGGCAAATTTCCCCAAAGTATCCCCGCTTGAGTATGGAAACATTTTGAAAAGCAAAGTCTGAGGGTCATCTGTACAGTGAGTTAATTGGCTGCCATTGTTGGGAATTTTACTGGAGTATTTCATCCCATGAATGTATAGTTACAATAGGTTATTATTCTCTTCATTGTGGAGGTTCTGCCCCTCTTATTATTGCATATAATACACACATACAAAAATAAACATGCATTTTTAAAAGTCCTGATTGGAAAATTTAGAAGTATGACAACCGTTCTTCCTATACACATTTGAAAACTGTCAGTACACAGATTCCATGCTCCAAAAAAGGAATTGTACAGCCTGTCATTATCTTGCAATGCATTTAATCATTAAATATGTGAGTTTATACCTATTGACAAACAGGCATATTTAATCAAGGTTAAAACATATGCCTTCATTTTTTGATAATAATATTCCATTATTCATATCAGACAAATGGATATTATTAATGTATCTTAAGAAGGAACCTTTTGGTAGTTGAAGAAGAGACAGGAAGTCACAGAAATATACTCACTGCTTCTGCAAATCTACCTAACCTTGAACAAGGTAAAGAAAAGTGCTAGATTAGACTGTGCTTAGTCTGCCAGTTAGGTTTTGCACCATAGCTATACTTGTGCAGTTTGTGGTTTGAGCCCTTAAAGTTTGTTAATTGTAGTCTTCTGATAATGCTAGTGTCAAGAAATTAAGGAGGTGCTTGTTCCCTACATAACACTCTGACAATAATCTAGTTACCCTCACACTACATTCCAGATGTCACTTGTCACAGGCTTCGCCCCACTGTGGCAACTATATGCATTGAAAATATGCTGCAAGATGACTCTGCTTCTCCATGTATCCTCAAATACATTCAGAGCTTAGATCTTAGAGCAGAATCTAATGAAAGAAAACAAGAATAATAGATTTTAGATAAAAGTGTCACTTTAGTGTGACAATTTTATTGTGGTTCATCTTTGGAAGGCTGTCCTTTGTTTTCACAAATAATTTTTATGTCAATTATTTCAACGTGATGCTGTTTTGTTCCAAATATACTAAAATCCAAGCATGATGTCTAGAAGTGGAATAAATTTCTATAGCTTCAAAGTAACAGCCATTTCACAGTTACATTTTATTTCTCCTTTTTTTTTTTTTTTTTTTTTTTTTTTTTTTTGTGCTTCAAATGAAAATATCTTCTATTTCGGTATGTGGCTTATTTTTTTTTTTTTTTTTTTTTCCATGCATATTGTTTTATCAACTCAGTTTCAGTTCAGTGGTTCACAATACTGTCTTAACCTTGGCTTTTGTGTGGTTGCTACTTATGACTTGGATAAAACCATGAATGACACATAATGCATGTAGCCCAGATAGAMGTATGTTTTTATTTGCTTCATGTTGTGAGTTAGATTATTATAATAGGATAATAATGAGATGTATTAAAATGCCATCTTATTGCACATCTTTCCATGATAGATGATAAGCAATCACAGTTTCAATTGTTGCTTGTGTTCCAGCAAGATGCCTATGCTGTAAACGTCTAGATAAGAAAGTTTACTGTTTTCAATCTGTTTCTTGGGGAACAAAAAAAAAAAAAAAAAAAAAAAAAAAAAAAAAAGCAAAGCTTTCTTTTATATTTCTACAGAGAATAGAAATGAATCTACAGAGAACAGAAATGAAATTTAGGAAGAATATTGTTTGGGCATTAGCTCTTCATTTGCAAAGAAATACAAATATATATTTATAGTACTTAGTACAAGACAAAAGTCCTGATCTTCGTGTACAATGTTAGTCTCATTTTTTATCTTTAGTGAAGTGAATTAACTACAGCTTATCTTCTTCAGTACTTCCATAAAGTAAAATGGTAAGCATCTGAGAGAACTACAGAGAACTATTTTAATGAYTGCATTTTTTACGTTCCTCAGTATGCTTTAAAATTAAATAAGGAATTTTGATTTTTTTTTTCTTTCAGTGAATATTAACTAGTAACCACATTTTGGCATGCCTCCTGTTCATCTTAAAAGGTTCAGTGAAATTTCATTCTAATGTATACTTCTCATCAAAGAAGTACAAAATATGAACAGGGGTAAATCTTGCATGCCAGAAGTTGGTTAAGACAACTGATAATCAGAATTCCAGCTAACTTTCTAGCGAATAGCTAGCTATTCAGGCTAAATTCCACCACAATATCCATTAGTTTGAGGAACTAATTTGGAGTGTAATCCAGTAGGTGACTGTAAGCTGCAACTGTACCTCTGCATATTATTCCACCATAGTTTTCAGAGGCAATGGTATCTGTTTAGCTATCTAGTTAAGCTATCTGTTTAKCTATCTAGTAGTTAAATAAAATCACAGTCCTGGAGCTCAGCAATCACAATTTGATAGATTAGATCAGTTCTATAGATTAGAAATCTATTCTGTACAATTTCATTTCTATTGAGGATATCTCAGGGAAGAGAATAGAAAAAAATGAAGGCTTTGGAAATTAGTCGAGCCTATCTGTTCTATTTGAAAAGAGCTTAAAAGAAAGCAAAAACATGGCTATGAATGGGCAAGTAAATGAACAAAGTCCATATTTTTTTTTATGTACTGTCAAATGAGATATATCAGTGGTTACTTGTGAATGAAAAAAAATGCTGAACTGTCAGTTTTCCACCTTAATTTTGTTGATCCAGAAAACGTGCAGCTCTGTAYGCTAACAGGCAAATGGAATGCCTCCCATCTCCTCCTTTCAGTAAATACAAAAATAATTCTAGAAGTCTACACTTGAATTTTGAAACACTGCAATTTTCTCTAGCTGTCTGTAAAACAGCATGCAGCTTGTTCTTTCTTTTTTTCTCATCTAATACACCTTTGCTGCACAGAATATCAGCACAATGAAACCCTGCTGTAGAAATGCTACTTAGCAATTGTTTTTCCCTGAGGTTGCCAACAAGATGACAGCRGTCCCTGGAATGTACATACCGCTTTCTTGACTACTATCTTTATCTAATCAATGCCTTCCTATGGTTAATCATCAGATAAAGCAGCTTAATTTATTTAAAACTCATAGTGCTTTGTGCCATCGATTTCCTTCTCCACTTTTTTGTCCCATTACAAAATAATAAACTGAGTAACTACTGCCAGCTTGCAGCATCTTTCCCCAAAAGCCCATTAACTTTCACTTTTAGAGGTAAATATTGTGCCTTTACTTCAGGGTGGATTTTTTTTTTTTTTTTTATACAGGGATCAGGGAAATCCCAGGGATGATTTTACCTGTGCTACTCTTTAACATATTTTATTTGCTAGTGATATGTTATTGAAGCACAATACCTCCTCACCAATTAATTAGGATCTAGGAATTTAGAAGATATCATTTTCTCCAATATTTTTAAACCAAAGGGTGCTGTGAAATATCAATATACTTTTCCTGGTGATTCTCATCATTAAGTTTGACCCTAGAGCCAGATCAAGATAGTTGCCTAGAGTAACAAAATAAAAAGAAAATGAAAAGCTCCAACTCTTCCAATTAAAATGTTTAAATCTCTCTCAGTGGTCCATTTTTTCTCATTCTCGCTGCTGTCTTGGTACATTTAACTGAAATTTTGATGCTGCTTTAGGATTGCTCTATCATCTGCTACAAGGTTTCTATGACCAGAAAAAGTTAAGGAAAAGTAATCTCAATGGATGTACAGAGTCTTTTCTTCAGCTACTCGGAGCAGCTGGTGAGTACAGGACTGGGATAATAAGGAAAGGCAAGGCAGGCTTTCCTCCMATGTTCCAACTATTAGATCTGTCACAGTGAATTTTTTAGATCCTGCTAGAGTAATAAATAAATTAAATTCAGGTAGGGTATGGTCTTGATTTTTTATTGCCTATCAGGTTACCAAAAGTAGTGCAGCTAATCATGAGAGATATTCACTATATCAAACATTTTTGTAGCAGAGGCAGCATGATATATGTCATAGAACTTGGATGTYTGCAAGTAATGCAAATGTTTGAAATATAGAAAAATCTTTATTTTTGGATAATTTTGCAGTATTTACAGCAATACGTATACATACATACAAACAAGACAGAGTAACTAGAGGAGATTTTTCACAAGTTCATGCAGTAAATGAGGATAAAAACTTTTCCAAGAGGTGATACTGTGGTTGTGCTTCCTGATATCTGATCAGATGAATTTATATCATACAGATTTTCTTTAATATTCTTTTCCTACTGGTTCTCTCGATCAGTCACTGTAATAGACGTAGAGACATGCACAGTTCTTCTCTCTTAGTACCAGAACCTGATAACACTTTGCTCTATCTTATCTGAAACACAAGGTTTGGGGCTTGTTTGTCAGGCAGAAAGTGGCATAACTCTCCATAGAATCCTATGGCTTTTCACTTCTTTAATGATAGGATCTTTCTGAAAGTAGTACAAAAATGTTATTTCCTAACTCCATTTCACACTAAGTTAGTCTCGGCTTTTAATATGTATGAGAGTATCCACACACAAATCATCTAAGTGCCTTTGTCAGTTGTATAATCATTGAAACAATGGATCAGGGTGCCTCTTTTAGCATATCTGATTAAAAAAATAAAGCAGAATAGGATCTTCAAAAATTCTGAAAGTCTAAACTAATTATACTTCTCACAGTTACTACACATAGCAGCATGTAACAAGTCTATGTACAGYGCACATAATTACATTTACTTTACAACATCAGTTTTTTTTCTAAGGTGAAGTTTGTGTTTTCCTATAGCTGATATCTAAAACTGATCAGATAAATACTTTTTTTTTTTTTTTTAATTTTACATTTAAATTAATGTTACTTTTGCTGAACTATTTAATGAAAGTAGTTAGGGAATGATGAATATAATTTATATTTATGGCTAAGGGAATAATATAACCTTCAGTATTGCTTGTTAGCCAAGACACTAAGCTGCAGCTGATGATGATATTGCTAATAACAAAGAATCCTGAGACAATAACTTTAGGAAACATTTCAATTCCCACTTCAGATTTTTAAGCTCCTAGTATGCTATTAATAATTTATTAGTGTGAAAATACTTACAAACTCCCTTTCATTTCCAGAGAAATCTTTTTCTTTTTTTTTTTTCTTTCAACAAGGCTGTCTATACAGAGCACTCACAGAAGCAAAGAGGGAACCTTTAAATATGACCATTAAATGCAGACTTTTTACTCTTCCAAAAATATTGTAATTCAAAATTCATGGAGTTCTCTGAAAGGTAATTGAGTTGGATTCCTATGCTATGCTYGAATATTAGCACATGTCAATTACAAAAAGTAATATCTTGACAAAATAGAGAATTGTCAAAATCAGTTTTAATTTTTACAGTGAATTCAGGACAACTTGCTCTCAATGGATTTACAGAAACAAGGGTATACTGGACTTACTAGCCCAAATTCTTCAAGATTAATTTCAGAAAGTATTTAAATAATTAGAGATATTTGTGGTTTACAAAACGTTTGTCTTGCAGTTGGCTATCTCTTCCAGAAACAAATTATGTTTTGTTTAGCTAAGGGATAGTAAATATTCTCAGACTATTTAAATGTAAAATTAAAACACAATAGTTTGAACTACTTTCAGTAACACTATCTTTAACAAGAAAAGGATATCTATTCATTGAAGCATTATTAACATTGAAGCAGTRTAACACTAGTTCTTAAACCACTCCAGTGTGATCTTCAAGGACATTTCAAACAAATCCTCGAAAACTCTTACTTAACTTGGTCCATTTTTATAACATCTACACAAATACATGTCATTGTGTTTCTGCAATTGCACGCCTACTCAAAGTACTACAAATAAATAATAAAATAACAAAGCATCTGGGTGAAGGAGTAGGAGRAATTCAAAGCATGAGTATGTGGAGGAAGATTTTGAGTCATACGTCACTGTAAATTTGGGTTGTTTCAGAGTTGTTGAATATCCTCATGGACTCTAATATACATATGGCTTCACATAGTGCTGACTATTATTGCAAAACTTTGCTATATTTGGTATTCACTTTAGTAAAATTCTGTAAGAACCTACATTCTGGCTTAGAATTATTTTTAAATTTGCTCCAGTAGCAATGTGTCTATCAATGTGTTTACAATTAGATAGCTCTAACATCTTGGCTGAAGCTACATGAAGTATTGCCGAGACACAGATATTCAGAATCAGCTCATGCTTGAGGAGTTTATAAGACAGCCTTTAATATCTTTACACTTGGGAAAAGGAAAAAAAAATACCTTCTCCCTTGCAGATGCTTCAGTGTGTGCTCCTCTGCATGGTTTCTCTTTCTTTCTTCCTTTTTTTTTTTTTTTTTTTCAATTTTTTTTTTTCTTCCTGAGAGAGAATATGCTTTCACCAGTTAGAGATAAATTTGGGAAAAAAATACACCTATTATGAGTGACTAGTTGTACAATAAAGATCACACCGGCTTTAATAAGTCTTTGGTAACTTTCTGGAAATGGAAAAAAAAATGAAAATAAGGGCAAAATATCCTTAATCCTTAAACATGTTTTTCAACTAACGGTTGAGATGAGTATTCTTTCTTATTGTGACTCTGGGATAATTCAATAATGAGAATACTGAAGAGAGGAAACACTAAAGCAATAGTATTCGAAAAAGTGATATAATAATAATAATAAGATTTACTTAGGTCTGATGTGTTTCCTGTCTTCAGTATTCTCATTATTGAATTATACCAGAGTCACACATTTCTCCTCATAATTTTTTTACAGCTAGAAAATCTTAGCTTTTTTWAAAAAAATTGTGACTGTTAACAATCCTTACATGTAAATGCCATGCCACTGCTTCTTTCATCTCAACTGTGATGACCTTATTTTGCCTTTAATTAATCATGACTGAGAATATTTTAACCCTTTCTGTTCCTTTAAAAACACCTATTCTTAACCATAAAATATACTAAGAAATCAGTAAAAATTGCAATGCTAAATCTATGCAACCCTTSAAAGTAACTAAATTTCCACCTAATCATCTATTAATTTAATCTGAAACAATGTATAATTACACTGATGATTAGAGAAAATGTTTTTTTTCAATCATTTCTCCTCCTCTATCTATAGCTAGTAGCCATAGAATCATAGAATGCTTAAGGTTGGAAGGGAACTCCAGAGGTCATCTAGTCTAACMCCCTGCACACGCAGGGTCACCTAGAACACATGGCACAGGGCTGCATCCAAGCAGGTTTTGAAGATCTCCAAAAGAAGGAAACTCCACAACCTCTCTGGGCAGCCTGTTCCAAGGCTCTGTCACCCTCACTGTCAAGAATTTTTTCCTTAAGTTCCTGTGGAACTTTTGGTGCCTCAGCTTGTGGCCGTTTCCTCTAGTCCTATCACTGTCCACCACTGAAAAGAGGAAGGCCCCATCCTCCTCACTCCCTCCAYTGAGATATTTATAGGCACTAACCAGATCTCCTCTCAGCCTTCTCTTCTCTAGGCTGAACAGGCCCAGCTCTCTCAACTTTTGCTCACAGGGCAGATGTTCCAGGCCTCTGATCATCCTTGTAGCCCTGCGCTGGACTCTCTSCAGCAGCTCCACATCCCTCTTGTACTGGGAAGCCCAGAACTGGACACAGGACTCCAGATGTGGCCTTACCAGGGCTGTGTATAGGGAGACATCACCTACCTTGACCGGCTGGAGATGCTCTTCTTAATGCACCCCAGGATCCCMTTGGCCTTCTTGGCCACCAGGGCACACTGCTGCCTCATGGTCAAGTCATCACCATGACACCGAGGTCCCTCTCTGCGGGGCTGCTMTCCAGGTCAATCCCCAGCCTGTACTGGTGTCTGGAGCTATTCCTCCCCAAGGGCAGGACCCTGCACTTGTCCTTGTTGAACTTCATGAGRTTTCTCACCGCCCAGTCCTCCAGTCTGTCCAGGTCCTTCTGGATGGCAGCACAGCCCTGAGGGCTATCAGCTACTCCACCCAGGTTGGTATCATTGGCAAACTTGCTGAGGGAGCACTCCAGCCCTTCATCCAGGTCRTTAATGAATAAGTTGAACAGGACCGGACCGAGGACCGACCCCTAGGGGACACCGCTGACTTCAGGYTTCCAACTGGAYTCAGCGCCACTGATCACCACTCTGAGCCCTGCCATTGAGCCAATTCCTAATCCGCGTCACCATCCACTCATCTATCCCACACTTCCGAACCTTGCTCAGGAAAATGTTGTGAGGGACGGTGTCAAAAGCCTTACTGAAGTCCAGATAGATGACATCYACCGCTCTGACCTCATCTATCCAGCTAGATATTCCTTCGTAGAAGGTGATCAGGTTAGTCAAACACGATTTTCCCTTGGTGAATGCATGCTGGCTACTCCTGAGGACCTTCTTCTCCTCCRYGTGTCTGGAGACAGCAGCCAGGATGACCTGTTCCATCACTTTTCCAGGGATGGAGGTGAGGCTCACCAGCCTGTAGTTTGCCCAGGTCCTCCTTCTCGCCTTTTTTGAATATCGGAGTGACATTGGCTTTCTTCCAGTCCTCCGTCACCTGCCCCGTTCTCCACATTTCGAAGATGATGGCAAGCGGCTTAGCTACAATATCCGCCAGTTAAATAGAATCCCTAAGATTGGAAGAGACCTCTGCAGGTCATCTAGTCCAATCCCTTCTAATCAATGTAGAAGTCTGCAGAAAAGTATGGTAGTGTCTGCAGAAAGTGGGGAATATATATAATATGATTTTTTCCTAACATATACTTTAAACAATAAAATATTTGTTGGAAAATTCTGAGCCAGAAGTTATACAGAGATGATACTCATTAATGTTTACTAATGGAATTATTAATAAATTTGTCTATTCCCATTTTGAATCCATCTACATTTTTATACTAAGTAATACTCTGAGCAATTTACTTTTAATAAATTAATAGCRATCAGTTCTACTTGTTTTTGAACATGATTTCGCTGCTCTTCAGTTATGAGAAATAATAAATGGTCATTCCCTGTTTTCCTTTTCCCTGTTTCCTTCCCATTCTGCTTGTACTTTTATAAAGTTTTGTCATAACACTTCTCTGTTATCTTTCTTTTTTTTTTCAAAGTGAAGTGCACCAACATCTATTTATTTTCTTCTAATATAATCATTATTTTACTGCTATCTCTTAATCCCTGATAGGGGTTACGTGTTCCTTTTCACTTCTGTTTTTTCGTAAATGAAGTGACCGGAATTTTGCTCAGTATTGAAGCTGGCTGAAGCCTTTGGAATACAGTAGAGAAATTATCCTTCATTTTTGTTTTTCTTCAGTTTCCTATTTCTGTTGCGTATTCATCATTGGTTTTTGGACACTGACCTTTGAGCTAGTGTTTTCAGAGCATAGTTTTCAAAGATTTGTTTTTTTCCTCAATGGAAATAATTATTTGAAAGCCTCCCAAAACATATTTATAATTGCTGTTTTTATTTATTCTGATATTTATTATTTTTCAACTATCAACATTCAGCTCCAGTGACTTTTTGCATTGCTGAAGCAGTATTGTGAAATTATTCTAAAGGTCCTATAGTCAGCTTTTGAGGTGAATAATTTTATATGATCTCTCTTCAAATTTGTCTCCTCAATATGACTGCTTTGCTTGGACAATACAGAAGCTCACTCAGATCCTTGGCAGATCTCTCTATTGTAAAAACTGTCCATTTTTTCAGTCATTGGTTCCAATCATTTAATATATAAGAGTTTATCTGGTATTTGTCTGTCACATTCTGATGTTTTAAGAGGTTYTGACAGATGTCCTTGCTAAAATCTTTCAGCATTGTAAAATACAATACATTACCTTAATTAAAACCCATTGCCTATTGCAAATAATGAATTTTTTGACATTATTCTCTACAAAAATCATATYATCTGTCTTCTGGTATATTTACTTTATTTGTCATTTAATAGCATTTCTCCTACCAGTTCTCTAGAAAATATTAAAAGATCTTTATGATCRCTCATTTTATTTGCCACATTATGCTTCTCTGCTTTTGAGGCTAATTTAAAAGATAATTTGTACATCATAGTTTGTAGTTCACTGAGTTCATGTTCTTCTTTCTTGAGTGTCTATAATCAAGTGGTGACAACTTGTTATTATGTGAATTATTATTTCTGAGTGCTTTCCATTGGCAGCTCTGTCTGAAGCATTTCTTCACACTTGTCTATTTTATGCTCTATGCCTGTAGTAAACACTGAAATTATGAGTATTTTGAGTATGTTCTTTCTTACATATGCTGCTTCTCATCTTGATCATATATAAGGGTAGTGTAAGCCTATAGAAATCTGTTTATTATAAGTTGAAACATCTTATTTTTAATGCCTTTGGGAAATATGAATCTCAAAATATCTTTGAGCATTCTCTTCTGTTTCATTAATTTTGATGTGGTTTCTACTTTTTTTTCTTTTTTTTTTAGCCACTAGTGGCTTCTTCTAAACTTCTGTCTCACCATACTGAGGAACTGTTTATTTATCTTCTCCCTCCATCATGAGAAAGCTCTGTGTTTCCATCCTATGCACTTCTCAAGATAAAATGAGATTTTTTTCTTTACATATATTTTCTGAGTAATTACTTCAGGAAAGGTTGATTGACGATTGTCAAACACTTAGAATCTTCATCATGTCCTGATGTGCAATTTTCTGATCTGCATAGTGCCAGTTTACAGTTATTACTTTGTTTTCTATTTTGACAGACTGCTTGATCTCCTGTAGTGTGCTTCATAGTCCTTGCACTATGGAGTCCACACCACCAGAGAATCCCACCAGGTTCCTTCATGCCATGAAATCTGTTCCAACACACATACAGAGGGCAGGGTAGTTTACTGCCCTTTTCCAACCTTCCACAYTCAGATGCAGGATCTGCAGGACATGACTGTCAAATACAACTGACTGCATGATTTACTACCCCTTATATATGGATGTATTTCCTCCCTTTTCTCCCCCTAGGTTCTCCCCCTTACCACCCTCATCCCCTCCCAAACTAACCTCCTCCTCATAATCACTTTCCGCCATTTATCACAGATTCAGTACCTCCATATCTAGGTTTGGGCTTTCTGGAACCACTAAATGCATGGCTGCACACAGGTGGTATGGACACCCTGGCGTTGCTGCCCTTGCATGAACACACTCCACATTGAGCCCCAGCACCACTTCCGGATGCCTGTGGCCCTTTCATGGCCCTTTCCCACACAGCTCCTAGAAGCACGATGATATCCAGCCATCCCTGACAGTCCTGTCTAACCTTTGTCAGCTTTTCAGACTGATATCCTCTACATACAGTAGTTTTCTCATATCATAGTTTCCCATAGTTTCTCTTGTCCAGTTCAGTTAACCTCAGTAGCAGGCCAAGTCATCTGTCTACTCATCTGCCTGCAGCTCTGCCACTGTAAAGCAGAGCTCAATGATGTTGATGCTTTCCAAAGCTTTAAAACAAAGGCTTGAACTGCTCTCAAAGAAGTGTCAGAACTGTCACTGCCCTGTGCTGGAGTTTGAGATTTTCATTTCAATTCATTTCAGATTTTAAGGATCGGATAGTTTGTTTAATTAAACTTGTTTCTTCTAAAAGACTACAGAAAATATAGCCAGCTCTTGAACAAATGTCTAAGCAATGTATGCATGTATTGGGTCATATGTACCAGCACCGATGGAAGAAAAGAAATAACAGAAAATGAAATGAATTATTCTTTGTCTGACACATAGAAACAATRTCACTACAAAAAGTCTCAAGCTGAAGAAGAGATCAAAAAATTATTAACAGATAAAAAAGCTAAGGTCTCTCTATTGCTTTAAGGAATCTTTGAAATTGGAAACGAACACACTAAAAAACAGTTTGTAAGAATATATCAAGTGAATTTTGAGAATTTCTATCTTTGAAATCATTAAAGATGAAAATAGAATGAGTCTGGTATATAGAAGATGTACAAGAACTCTTCTAGTAAAAATCTATTTAATTGAAAATTAAGCTGAACAAGATAACTAGAATTAATTTGGACTTTTTTCTCCAACTCAGAGTTCCCCAAAAAGTCAGTATCAATGTTTCACTAGTATTTAATACATTGCAGGTATATGTCATATCAGTGTAGATTAGATTTCAGTGGATTTCTGATAAATAAAAGGGTGGTTGCTATTTCTGTAGCATCAATGGCAGTGAAGCAAATCTATACTAAGATAGATAACTTCAAGTTAGTAGCTACTAAACTGTGGCTCAAGAAATGACCATAGGAATCCCTTTTTGAGGCAGCAAAATCTATGCATATAGGACGCTTATACTTTCTATGTGCTTGGAATTAAATCTCGGGAATAGAAACACAGACACTGCAGGCTGGCAAAATGAGTGCAGTTAGTGCAAGAGCCCTTAAATATGGATGGCCCCAGTCCTTTTTGATAGTTTTTATTCACAACATCATGTCCACATGACTTATGAGGCATTATCTTTACTGTTTTTACTCCTCTTTTCAGTTTTCTAGCTTAGGCAATCCCTTGTCATTTCCTAACATAGCTCCTTCTCTGCAATTTAAAAATGAAAACAAAACTCATCACTTATTTTCTGTGTAATTGTCTCACTCTGTTTCTACATTCTGTCACTTTTCCTTTGTCCGTTTAAAGTGTTATGTGCAAAAGAAGCATGCCTTGCATGTGAAGCCAAGAATACATTTTTTGTCTATGTAAAATTTTAGCAATATAACCAAAATGAAACAAATAGTTATTAGCCCAAGCACAGTTATGTTAAAATTCAACACCTAAATTATCAATACAAAACAAATCCCATAAATACATTATATTTAAAAGCTGCTATACAAAGAACTTCTCCTAATATCTTCTTGGGTTTTTTTGCTGGTATTTCAGTCAGCCTTCCACTGCTACACTGGGTCTTAAGGTCAACTGTTTCAGCCAGGRGTGAGGTATCCCGAGGTTCTTCAGTGGGAAGATTGTGCACATGGTAGGGGTTTTCCTCCTTTTTGCCAGGATGAATATGATGCTGATAATGACAATTTCTTCTTGCTAATAATGACASTTCTTCTAGTACAGATTAGGGGATGACTTGCTGGAAAGGTGCTCTATATAGAGGGATTTGAGAGTCTTGGTTGACAACAAGTTAACCATGAGGCAAGAAAGCCAATGGGATCCTGGCCTACATGAGAAAGAGTGTTGCCAGCAGGTCGAGGGAGGTAATCTGTCCCCTCTACTCAGCTCTGGTGAGGCCACACCTTGAGTATTGTGTGCTCTTCTACTGAGCCCAGTAGAAGAGGGAGGTGGAACTTCTGGAGAGAGTCCAGTGTAGAGCAAAGAAGCTCATTAAGGGAGTCCAGCATCTGTCTTACAAGGAAAGACTAAGTGATCTGGACCTGTTTAACCTGGAGAAGAGAAGATAGAGAGGAGATCTGATCAATATGTATAAATACCTGAAGGGTAAATGCAGGGAGGAGGGGGCAAACTCTTTGTTGGTGGCCAGTGACAGGACAAGATAATAGGTATAAATTAAAACACARGACGTTCCATGTGAGGAAAAATTTCTTTCCTATGAGGGTGGAAGCCTTTCTTTCCTGTGGGGGGATTTCTTTCCTATGAGGGTGAGCTTTGAAATAGGCTGCCCACTCTTCTCTGGAGATCTCCTTCTGTGGAGTCTCCACCTTTGGAGATCTTCCAAACCTGCCTGAATGAGACCCTGTACCACATGCTCTAGGTGTCCCTGCTTAAGCAGGAGGTTGGACTAAATGATCTGTAGAGGTCCCTTCCAACTTCAATCGTTCTGTGAGGCTATGATTCTGTGATCCTTCCTTACCTTAGGGTCTGCTTAGGAACAATATGAGTAATATTGTGTGATAAAGAAGAMACTGTTGGATAAAGAAGATATTGATGCCCTACATTCATTTTAATAATGTAATTTTGTAAGCATTTTTTCTGTTTTGATTCCTAAGCTAAGATTGATGGAATAAAGAATAAGTACGTGAGACTGCAAAAGATCTGCAGCAATCCATCTGTTGTTATTTTAAGCCACGGCATTACACAATCATCTCAGCCAGAAGTTCAAAGTCAATTTGCAATTAGTCTTCAATGCTCCTAACTGGAGGATTTTCCAGATAGTCATTTAAATGTCCATATATTTTCTTGTATTAATCAGGTTAAATACAATCCCAGAAAACTTSTTCTTATACCAGAATTGGCCTTCAGCTTAGGCAAAACTGCCTCCTAAATAAATTTCTAGAGAGATGCGATTAACTAGTTGTCTTTTGTCTCTTTTCCATTTTGAATTTATTGCTCAAGAACAGAGTACAAATTCAAGCTTCAGAAAACATCATATAACACAATCAATATTTTTAATTTGTATTATTTTTTCCAGGTCCTCTTTATAATTTTATTATATGAACAATTCATAGTTATAATATGATCAAACATTCATATTTCCTTCCTCCTCACTTTTCAAAAAGTGAGTTTTCAGTCTATCTGAGAAATATTACTAGTCTGTAAAGCAATAGATGTTCACTTTTATTTTATTTTACTAAATATGTTTATTCTACCTATTCTAWTATTCTTTTATTGGTTTTCAATTGCAGCTAATTCTTTAAAGTTACTCTGTCTTGATCTTCTTTTATACTTGATGTTCTTTTATACTGGTAATGTATTCTTTCTGTAGGATCATTAATGGAATTTTATACTATATCATATTCTAAGCAGTCCTTGAGGAAAAACAACCTTCCATTTGCTACAGATCTCAAGGTTTTGATTAGATGCCACAAAAGATATATATATCCCAGCCAGTAAGCTATGTAAATATTCCTTTGATTTTCGTTTGACAGGTTACATATTTTTCAAACTTCTTTAGCACATCTTTACATTTTCTTCCAAATATTTCAAGTTAACTCTCCTTTCTGTGAACACCTGCATATCATTGGTTTTGCTTTCTTTTAGAAATCTTGAACAATTTTGGGAAGTAGGGTAACTAAAGTTTCAATTACTAAGGTAATACTGCATCAAAGATTATAAACAGGACAGAATCACAGAATAATCACAGAATATTCAAGGTTGGAAGGGACCTCTAGAGATCATCTAGCCCAACCTTCCTGCTCAAGCAGGGATACCTGGAGCATGTGGCACGGGGCAGCATCCAGGCAGATTTAGAAGACCTCCAGAGAAGGAGACTCCACAACCTCCTTGGGCACCTTATTCCTTGTTCTGGCACCCTCACAGTAAAGAAGTTCCTCCTCACCTGGAGATGGAACTTCCTGTGTTTCAGCTTATGSMCATTACCCCTCGTCCTATCGCTGGCCACCAGTGAAAACAGCTTGTCCCCTTCTTCCCTGCATTCTCCCTTCCTGAACTTATACATGTTAATCAGATCCCCTCTCAGACTTCTCTTCCCCAGGCTAAACAGGCCCAGCTCACTCAGTCTCTCCTCATACGTGAGATGTTACAGTCCCTTAATCATCTTAGTTGCTCTTCCCTGGACACTCTCGAGAAGCTCCACATCCCTCTTATACTGGGGAGCCCAGAACTTCAGACAATACTCCAGGTGCAGCCTCACCAGAGCTGAGGAGAAGGGCAAAATCACCTCCCTTGACCTGTTGGCAACACTCCTCCTGAGGCAGGCCAGGATGTGGTTTTCCCAGCAGATATCAGGGTGGTTGAAGTCCCCCAGGAGGACCAGGGCCTGTGATCGGGAGGCTTCCCGCAGCTGCCCGTAGAAGGCTTTGTCCACTTCCTCGTTCTGGTCAGGAGACCTGTAGTAAACTCCCACCACCGTGTCGCCCCTGTTGGCTTGCCCCTTTATCTTCACCCACAGRCTCTCTACTTGTGTTCCGTCCTCTYCTATGCTGAGCTCTATGCATTCCAGTTGCTCTCTCACATAAAGAGCAACTCCGTCACCTYGCCTTCCTGCCCTGTCCCTCCTGAATAGCCTATAACCCTCTGTGGCCACATTCCAGTCATGGGAGTTGTCCCACCATGTCTCAGTAATTGCAATGAGATCATGGCCCTGTAACTGCACGCCCATCTCCAATTCCCCATGCTCCGTGCGTTTATGTAGAGGCATTTGAGCGGGGCTCCCAATGTGCCTCTGCTTCTTGTCAGGACAGCTGCAGCCTGACTGTGTGGGCTCACAGAAGTTCTCCTATTTTGCCCTAAGGCCTCTACAGTCCTAGAGGACCCTTCACAGGCCACAGCTCTAGATTGCTGTGGATGGTGTGATGGGCCATCAGGCACCATCTCATCTACCACCCCACAGATACCCCCCTGCCCCCTCGAATCTAGTTTAAAGCCCTCATGATGAGCCCAGCCAGCTCCTGACCCAGGGCCCTCTTCCCCCTTTGAGAAAGGTGGACCCCACAGGGTGCCATCAAGCCTGGTGCCACGTAAGGCTTCCTGTTACCAAAGAAGCCAAAGTTATGGCGATGACACCATTCTGTATTGCTGCTGACATCTTTCTGTATTGCTGGCAGCGCTGGGAAGTATCGAACAGAAGATTATCTGTGCACCTGTGTCCCTGATCGTCCGCCCCAACTCCCTAAAGTCTCTTTTGATTGCCCTCAGGCTACGCGTTGCCGCTTCCTCTGCACCCACATGTAGGACCATTAAGGGATAATAGTCCGTGGGTCGGACCAGCCTGGGAAGTCATCTGGTGACATCTCTAATCCGGGCCCCAAGAAGACAACAGACCTCTCTTGAGAGAGGGTCGGGTCTAGCAATYGGTCCCTCTGTTCCCTGAATCTGGGAATCACCCACAACAATAACTCTCCTATTCCGCCTCCTGTCCACGGTGACAACCTGCACAGCTGGCCTTTCCGACCGCAGCACCTCCTCTGGAGGGGAAGGAGCCACCCCCTCACCCTCCACCGACTGCCCTACCTCCTTCAGGGCCTCATACCTGTTTGCCAGGGGGACCCTCTGGGTAGGGTGGGAGGAGGTTTCACCTTGCCACCTCGACCCTGGACTTTTGTCCATGCATTCCTCTGCTCTTTACCATCTTTGTGTCTTGTCTTGGGGTTGGAGCCTGTACCAACCTGTTGCTGCTGCTGAGCCCTCCCTGGTGCCTGCCCCCATTTCTCTCTCCCTGACCTTGAGATTTTCCTTAGCTTTTCCACCTCATCCTTTAGCTCAGCTACCATGTGGAGCAGGTCCTCCACCTGCTCACACCTCACACAGGTGCACTCCCCCAGGCCATCCATCGGAAGCGCCAGGCTGCAGCACTCCTTGCAGCCCGACACCTGGACGGCTGCATGCTGGAGCAGCCGCTCAGTCTGGGTGCCTATCTCCTTCTTAGCGGGTGCTAACGCAGCCCTCCAGCGGGTGATTACCATAGTGGGTACGCCGAGGAACTGCTCGCTGCCCGCGCAAACTGCCGCGCCGCGCCGCGCCGCGCCGCGCCGCGCCGCGCCGTGCCGTGCCGCGCTCCTAATCGCCCGCGTTCCCTGGGGACGGCTCTTGTAGGCGGGGGCTCGGGCCGCCTCACCCTGCCGACTCCGCCCCCGCTGCGCCTGCGCCGCCTGGGGCTGGGGGTGCCTCGCTCGGCCTGCTCGGGTTCGTGCGCTGCGCTACGCGGCCTGGGGCCGCCGGTTTAGCTGCTCTCGGGTAGGTCTCACGGCGCGAGCCTCCGCTCCAAAGCCGTCACCTACGAGGATGAGCTAGAAAGGTGGAATGACAAAGAAAACATCTCATTTTTAATTTACCATAATATCAAAAAAGCTGAAAAATATATCACATAGCATCAAGTGTTTTATAAATATATCTTCAAGTGTGTAAACCCAGTTTATAGAAATAAAAATATTCAGAGAAGGATGTTTCTTCTCTGAAAGATTTATCTGAAAAGAAACAGATAATGTTTCTGTATTTTTTTATCCTTTTCTTACTTTATGTTTCAGAACTCAATCATGCATTCTGCTCACRACCCAGAATATTGTTGTCCTGTGGGTGAGAAACTAGGATTTTTTTTTCCAGTGTGATTTACTGTCATCCTGTTGGTAATTTACCTTTTTAAATTCTACACATTAAAATACACTGTTTGCATAGCTGTTATATGTTTAGTGGTGTGTTTGGTTGTTTGTTTGTTTGGTTTGGTTTTTTTTTTCTTTCAGGGAAGTACCACTTGACATACTCCATTGCTATTTTTCATGGGCAAAGTTGTGATGTTTACTAGCATGCATGTGAAGGAGCCAAAGATGAGAGACTGAAAAACAATAAAAGGACTAGTCTCATAGTAGTTAAAAAGGTGCATAGGGATTTACAATAAGGAATCCATGCCTATAATGCTGTAACTGATGCACATTTAATAATGGAAGAAATAACGTGTTAACAAGCTAGCAGGTAATGAAGAGGAAATAACTGATAAAAATGGGGGAAGAATACCTAGATATCATGATTTCTTTGTCAGAAGGAGTGTGATATTGGTGGTAGGGTTTCTTCTTTCTCACTCTGGAATCCACTTGGGGTTATGTTTATATATTTTTCTTACACATTTCATACTTAGTTCTCTTTTTCTTTGGTCAGTGATTCCACTGATTAGACTATTAGATTCTAATTAGACCATTAGATTCCTAATTCAYCAAATAAGATGTATTTTACATTTGCATATGTCTGTACACGTTTGCATATGTCTGTACACACTTGTTCTGTGTTATCCTTAAGACTAATATTACCCAGCAACCAAGACTGTGTTCCTGTAATGACCAGTAATTGATCACTAATGATTTATTTCCTGTGGTTTCAAGGTTTCTGCTATCATACCATACCTGTACTCCTGCATACTGTATGATTATTCTTGAGTTATAAATAAGTCATCCTATAGACTCACAAAACCACAGAGTAGCTGGGATTGGAAGGCATGTCTGGAGACTGGTCCACCACTGTTCAGAGCAGGGTCAGCCAGAGCATATTGCAGAGGACTATGTTCAGTCAGTCTGTGAAGATCTCCAAGAATGGAGAAACCATAACCTCTTCTGGTTTCCATTCACACTCTCAATGCAGAAGTTATTTTATTATTTTTAAGTGCAGTTTCTTGTATTCTAATTTGTTACCCATGTCCTGTCACTGGGCACCACTGAAGGGAGCCTGGYGCTGTGAGATTCTTTTGTTGTTCCCTTTAGCCGCAGTATAAATACTTACGATACCTCCTCAATCTTCTCCAGACTGAACAGTTCCAACTCTCCATTCCTCTTCTCATATGAGTGATGCTCCAGAACCTAAATCATTTTTGGGACCACTTCCTGGACTCAGTGCAGTAGCTCCATGTCTCTCTTGTATGGTAGAGCCTAGGCCTGAACACAGCACTCCAGGCAGAACACACTATAACTCAGAATATACAGAATAGTCTCTACACGAAATAGTAATCAGTTATTACTATTTATTAGTTACAGAAATACATCAAAATTATCATAACAGTAGATGTTACATCACAAAATTGCTCAAAGTTACACCAAAACTCTAACAGTTAATACTTAACTGTTCAATTAACAGTGAAACAAGCAAGATCCAGGCAGCCCAGTATAAATACAGGTGAAGGAAGCCTGACTGATCCTATTTGCAAAGTCAATAAGGAATATGGTTGTTGTTGTTGGTTGTTGTTTTAACAACTATGGTGATATCATGATAYAGACAGAGAGTTCATTACAGGCACAGGATATTCATTGGTCTTATAGATGGAATGTGCCTCAAATTATTTCAGTAATGTATATCAGTATGAGATGATGTCCTAGACCAGTGCCTCTTGCTCAGCAGAACTTTGTCCAGCTATATCAAAGAAGTGACGACATATATGTCAYTGGAACAAATTAGAAAAGTATATATCCATTATAAGCAATTATTTTTAGGCTACAAGAGTCTTGAAAAGCAACAAGAATAACAAGTTTGAAGTAAGTATTATGGGAAAAAAGTAGGGCTTCCCAAAAGTATGGGAAAAATAGTGTATCAAAAATTATATTGACAGCTATATATATTCTTTTCAGTTTATACTATTTCTTTTCTTAATATTTCATCTGTAAAATGCCAGGCTGATCTTCAGTATTCTCTGTTTTGACAATTGTGTCAGAACTTCTATGTCCAGTTTTCTATTTAATCACCTGTTTAAATATGGATTTGCTTCCAACTCTATTCCAGCAAGCAACCAGTAGAAAAACTTGTTAAACAGTGATCTACATAGTTCTGCTTGCCAAGCCTCTCCAGAGCTTCCATCATTAGAGCCAACCCAGAACTTAATCCTCATTTAAAGACTAAATTGCTCTTCACATTTTTGTGGCAAAGCTCCAGCTGGGATTCCTTCCTTTTCCTACTGCAGAATAACAAATTGAGAAGTCACTGTTTATCTTAGAAAGATTGTGTACAGCTGCAGAGATCAATTCAGAAAGAACCCTAAAGCAAAATTACTTTTGAAAACTGAATGTATTAATTCCTGCTGCCTATGATATTACCATGTATTTGTCTTCCTAAAAATTTGCTGTGAGAAAGTTCTATGCCGGTGCAGACACTTACAGTGGGGCTCTCTTCCAGCTATACAGAAACTAAAACTAGGAGGAAAAAAAAGGGGGAAAAAAAGAGAGAAAAGCTTTTCATACCACAACATGTTACAGAAGAGTGCCTTTTGAAAATTAGCCACTTACAGATATCCCCAATTGGCCAGGTTAATCATTTCTTTACTGCAATTTYTTTTAACTGGGAATCAAGCTGCCTGCCTTCTCTAAACAAGATCATATTGCCTGACAATACACTTAGGAATGGTTTTTGTTTTCACTTTAATATTTTCTTTAATATCATCTTTTTCTTGACCTCATACTAGCTGTATAACACACTCAGATCGAGGAGAGAAAGTGTCTTTTTTGTTTATTTCAGAATATGTAATAGACCTTCTGTATGTATCTATGCCCCATTAAAACCACAGGGCATAGTACCCTGTGTTCAGACATTCAGTACTTACAGCTCTTTGTCTGGTACTTTACATCTTCAGGCAAAAGCAGATCTTGTTTTATGGACTCTGTCAATTCCAGTTTATTTCATAGTACTCTTGTCTGTCATAAATTGCTTGCAAACAGACTGCCTTAGGATGTATGCTCATGTCACATATGTTCAAATATCATAATTGTTCTTCCTGCTGTAGTCAAACTTGCTAAGGGGCAGTCACAAGTGACCAACAAATTTATTTCTTTTCTTTTACTTACTGTCAAATACTCTACATTTGCAAATGAAAGATAAAAATGCCTCCTTGCTATTTATCTTAACCATATATATTATCAAGTAGTGTGAAAGCAACCTGACAGTGCTCATAGTATTTGTTACATGTATTATAGGAAAAAAAAAAGGCTTATTTATGTTCAATTATGTCAAATATCCAGKAGTAAAATTCATGCAAAGATATCTGTGCATGATACTCTTGAAAATATATCTTTCAAGAGAATTATATTGTTGTATAAATAGTACTGGAAGACTTGGCAGTGTATTTCACAGGTAAAATTAGACTTGCACTGTTGCCCTGTCATGGAAATTAACCTAAATTTGCCAGATTTTTTTTTCAGAAATATGGCTGTGTTAGAAGTATCCATATGCATGGCCCTCCAGGCCTGTATCAGGCATAAATTGTTAGCAGGAGATTGTGAAAATTTAAAGAAAAGTCCCATAATTGTCCATGCTTATTTCATCTCTTCTTAACTCTTGCTTAGTTAAACAGTCTGCTTCCTTAAGGACACTCTACCAGTGCTTTGCAACTGTTAATGATGAGTTGTTTAATTCTATGTGCAAATTTTGGCACAGAGATGTGGATAAATTGAACTGCACTCAACAGCAATGATATTTTCTTCTTTTTCAGTACCTTCAGCACCTTAATGTGCATAATTACTAATGAAGTCACACAACATCATTCCCACCGCAAGAACAGTCCCTAATGCAACTACATGAGGTGGGTCTCAGATGATTTTCTGTTCAAAGTTCATTGCAAAATCAATTCATTAGAAACATGTAGCAGTAAAAAAAGCTTGAGAAAACAAATATTATCTCATAGCAAATGTTACAGATTGTTAATAAAACTTTTCTCTCTCTATGATTTTTATCGTAGATGCTTTATGTAGTATAAAGCACATAGAGCTGGCAATTATCTGTGTTCTAAGAAAAACAGCAGTATCAAATAAATAAATCTTGAATTTTTCTACTGCAACCCTAGTACCTGCAATACTACACGTAATACTACAAATACATGGAAGAAAGAATCAAATGTAAATCAAAGCATAATGGGAGAAACACAGGCAGTTATGGTGATGTAGTATGTATCCTAATGTTAAAAAAAAAAAAAAAAAAGTAATCTGAGTATTTTGACATAAGAAAAGTATGTGACCTTTTTATTTCTTTTCCACCTCTTGCAAAATTCATGTGGATGGGGAGAACGAACTCCAGAAACATCAGACATTAGAAATTATCTTCTTATATGGGGCAAACTTAGAGAATGAAACATTTTAGTGTCAATTTGTCTTTGTCTTTCCAAAGACAAAATAAAGATAAAATTTAAGTTATACCTTTATGACATGAGTTTTGTTTTCAAGCTTCTTGCAAGCTATGTAATGACAACAGCAGACTAAAATAGTCTATAACGAATGTTAATAAAATTTATAAATCCATATGAAATTAAATCATCATGATGATTTACTGAAGRTTTATTATAAACTCTGTCTAGCATTTTTATTGTTGGTAGAAGTCGGAGCTAAGATTTTCTTGTTGATATATAAAAGGATACTAAAGAAAACAGGCGTGCATATGGATTGYATTTGAAAAGGAGTTTATGAAATTGTCTAGTCATCTATAGCCTCTGTTCTGTTCTCTGCAGGTGATCAACAGCTAATTAACATCAACAGTGTAAACTACCATATGGTAAAATTTGAGAAATTGTCTTGTGTAGGGTGGCAGTTATTTAAAATAAAATAATTAACAAGGCTTTATTAATTGTAAGGTATTGAATGCAATAAATAAAAAAATCTACTCAGAATTTCATGAAATATTAAAATCTTGATTACTTTCAAAAAGCATTTTGTCTTTTTTTGTGCTAATATTCATGAATTTTGGGTGAATATATACCATATTAAATTGCAGTTGTCATTACTTCAGATTGAAAAGCTTTCTGTAAAATAACAATAATATTTTAGCTTTCTCTTTGCTCCTTCTCACATAATACAAGAATAATTTTAAAGAAAAATGGCATTAATGTAATAAKAAAAATAGAAAGATACACAGGAATAGAAGTATGATTGCATTTTTACTTTGATTAGTTTGCATACAGTTTCATTTATTTTACTCAAATGTTTTCATTTTTATTCAGTTATAGTATGCATGACAATGAATGAAAACTGAAATTGGATTTTTTTTTCCACATTAGTATGTGGAAGTATTATTTTTAAGGAGATATGAAATGTTATGGTTTAAATTAAAACTATCCATAATATAAAGCTCTTTTATAGAAGATATGTATTAATAAATTTAAGACCTACTCTGCAAAACTAAATTACACAATTCAGACAAAATTAAACATATATTCATGCAATTTATAAGCATACACAAATATTTTTTCACAACTTAAATATTAAAATAACATCAAAATACAACTATACATGAATGGATCAGCTAAACAATGTCATTATATAATGCAGTAAATATGAATATTCAAAGCTGTTGCACAACAGTTTTGTTATTTGGAAAGGATTAGGACATGACGTACAGGATTACATAAGTATATGAATGTGCTTGATGGGAAAAAGTGTTGTTCTATGTACATATTTAATTTGGTATCTGCATTTCCAACTTCAAGGTCTTTTTCTTCAATAGCTTTATTTTCCTTTTTTTTTTTTTAAATCATAATTAAGTGTATGAAAATACTTCAGCTAAAACAACTATAATGTTATAAGTTCATGAAATTAAGGTTATAGATTTACCTTCTGAGAAGCTAAATGCAAATAAGTCATAATATTCATTCTGTGATTTATGTTTTTGAGTCTGAAAGGAAGATAAAAATAAAAATTCCTTTTTTATTTTTCAGCTCAGCCCAGCTCATTCAACCTTTGCTCACAGGGCAGATATTCCAGGCCCTTGATCATCCTTGTAGCCCTGCGCTGGACTCTCTSCAGCAGCTCCACATCCCTCTTGTACTGAGGAGCCCAGAACTGGACACAGGACTCCAGATGTGGCTGTGTACAGGGGAACAATCACCTCTCTCGACTTGCTGGAGACRCTCTTCTTAATGCACCCCAGGATYCCATTGGCCTTTTTGGCCACCAGGGCACACTGCTGCCTCATGGTCAACTCATCACCATGACACCGAGGTCCCTCTCTGTGGGGCTGCTCTCCMGAAGGTCAGTCCCCAGCCTGTACTGGTGTCCAGGGGTATTTCTCCCCAAGTGCAGGACCCTGCACTTGCCCTTGTTGAACTTCATGAGATTTCTCACCGCCCAGTCYTCCAGTCTATCCAGGTCCCTCTGGATGGCAGCACAGCCCTGAGGTCTATCAGCTACTCCGCCCAGTTTGGTATCATCGGCAAACTTGCTGAGGGAGCACTCCATCCCTTCATCCAGGTCATTAATGAATAAGTTGAACAGGTCCGGACCGAGGACCGACCCCTGGGAGACACCGCTAACTACAGGCCTCCAACTGGTCTCCGTGCCACTGACTACCACTCTCTGCACCCTGCCACTGAGCCAATTCCTAATCCACCTCCCCGTCCACTCATTTWTCCCACACCCACACCTTCGGAGCTTGCCCAGGAGGATGCTGTGAGGTGTCAAAAAGCCTTGCTCAAGTCCAGATAGATGACATCCACCGCTCTGACCTCATCTATCCAGCTAGTCACTCCTGCATAGAAGGCAATCAGGTTAGTCAAGCATAATTTCCCCTTGGTGAATGCATGCTGGCTACTCCTGAGCACCTTCTTCTCCTCCACRTGTCTGGACACGTTCCATCACTTTTCTGGGGATGGAGGTGAGGCTCACTGGCCTGTAGTTKCCCGGGTCCTCCTTCTTGCCCTTTTTGAAGACTGGAGTGACGCTGGCTTTCTTCCAGTCCTCCGTCACCTCCCCTGTTCTCCAGGACCTTCCAAAGATGATGACGAGCGGCTTGGCTAGGACATCTGCCAGTTCCCGCAACACYCTGGGGTGCATCCCATCAGGGCCCATGGATTTGTGGGTATGGAGTTTCCTTAGGTGCTCTCTGACCCACTCTTCCTCTACCCAGGACAAGCCTTCCTCTCTCCAGCTCACTTCTTGTGTMCCTAGGGCCTGGGATTCTAGAGGGCTGCCCCTGACAAACACMGAAGCAAAGGTGGCGTTCAGCAGCTCTGCTTTCTCCGTGTTTTCCGTAACCAGGGTACCCACCCCGTTCACTAGTGGACCCACATTCTCCCTGACCTTCCTTTTGCTGTTAATATATTTGATAAAGCTTTTCTTGTTGGTCTTAACATCCCTTGCCAGATTTAGTTCCAAGCGTGCCTTGGCTTTCCTCATAGCATCCCTGCATTCCCTGACAATGCGCCTGTATTTCTCCCAAGGGGCCTATCCTTTCTTCCACATTCTCTATACTGCCTTCTTCTGCTGGTGTTTTGCCAGGAGCTCCCTGCTCATCCACGCAGGTCTCCTGCCCCCTCTGCCTGACTTCTTGCGCACAGGGATGCACTGTTGCTGGGCATGGAGGAAGTGCCGCTTGAAAACTAACCAGCTCTCCWGGGCCCCTCTTCCTTCTAGAGCCCTASCCCATGGGATCTTTCCCAGCAGGTCTCTGAAGAGGCTAAAGTTGGCCCTCCTGAAGTCCAGGGTGGCAAGGCTACTTACTGCCCTGCCTCCTCCTCGTTGGATCCTTAACTCCACCAACTCGTGATCACTGCAGCCAAGGCTCCCTCCCACCTTCACATCTTCAACCAGGCCCTCKCTGTTTGTYAGTACGAGGTCCAGCAGCCCACCTCTCCTCGTCGGYTCCTCCACAACCTGCGTCAAAAAGTTGTCATCGATGCATTGCAGAAACTTCCAGGACCATTTGTGCCTAGCTGTGCTGTCTTTCCAGCTGATGTCAGGGAAGTTAAAGTCCCCCATGAGAACCAGGGCCTGTGACCGTGAGGCTACTTCCAGCTGCCTGTGGAAGGCCTCGTCAACCTCCTCCTCCTGGTCAGATGGCCTGTAGCAGACACCCACCATGGTGTCTCCTACGTTGGSCTGCCCTTTAACCCTTACCCACAAGCTCTCCACGCGCTCATCATCCACTCCCAGGCTGAGCTCCATGCATTCCAGTTGCTCTCTCACATACAGAGCAACTCCACCACCTCGCCTTCCCMGCCTGTCCTTCCTAAAGAGCACATAGCCCTCCATGACAGCACTCCAATCGTTTGAGCTATYCCACCACGTTTCTGTGATTCCTATGAGATTGTGGTGCTGGGACCGCATACAGATCTCCAGCTCGTCTTGCTTATTCCCCATGCTTCGCGCATTAGTGTATAAGCACTTCAGGGAGGTAATCGAGCCTGAGCTTTTCCCAGGAGGCATGAGAGCGGACCCTCTACAATCACGCCCTAGCTGTACTTCCCCACCACCATAGGCCTGTTGGACGGCCATTGACTTAGGTCGTATGGGGTTGATTGCCCAGTCCATATGACTCTCCCCTTCCCCCTTCTTGCTCAGTTTAAAGTTAAAGAATTAGGCATGTGACCTTATAATATTTATTTGGAGGCCAGCTGATCCAGATTTGTTCTCTCAGTGACGCACAGGCATGCAGAATCCTCACTTATCTATGCGGATAGAACTGTTTGGGTGAACAAATTGTTTAGGAGCCTTTCTTCAAGACAGTCTTGCCATCTGACARCTCATTTAGGTGGAAAAAATATTTAGTCCTGCTAACCTGGAAAGGGCTCMACTGATGATATCCTGTCTTTTATATGTCCTCTCTGTATTTTTGCTGATATAGCAAATTTATACAAAAGTGACTATATTTATGAACACAGTTGTTCAGTTACCTGCCTGGCCTCTGATGGCTTTCTTAATTGGCCTCAGACCTTCTCTAACTCTCTTGGGTCACAAGCGGGTATGTGCAGGTTTGTAAAATGCACATTTCCCAATTCATTGTTCTTGCCTACAGTCTAAGAGTACCCAGTAGCCAGCCTGCTCTCCTAAGGAAAAATATTATTACCTAATCTGATTGTCATACAACACAAATTTACAATGATAAGCAGCTTCTTTTTCTGTAATGTGCAGCAGAGCTCAGCTGTCTCATAGTCTTCACTCTGCCATTGAAATTCTTAGTAGTTCTAGGGAATTTCATGTTCTTTCCAAGATCCTTAAGAGCTGGGAGTGTAACTCTGTTAATTCCTGGATGGACTGTGAAGGCAGGATTTTTGATTTATATAACCTAAATTTTTGCCCCTTTTCTTGGAGACGAGAGGGGATACAATGTTAAAAAGTGTATTATTTGACATTATTGCAGTACTGAATATTTTTGATTGTCTCCAACTGATTTTAATTCTGTAGGAAAAAAATATCAATTGCTACAAGATTCCAATCACTCATATCATTTAAAAACATATAACTCTGTAATTTAAAATATTAGTACTGTAGTCTGAATATTGCAGAATTTCTTAATGTCAGTCACACATTCCTCTTCAGTTTCCATTGAGAATTTAACTGTGAACAGAGGTCTGAATATAGATATGTATTATTCTTTTTGGAAAGAATTTTGCGTCTTTCACTGAAACTCAGAAATAAAACTGTGTTAATGATGTATTTTTAAATAAAAGCAGTGACACTGACCTTTTTTACAAAATATCTTAAGATCTACTTATAAAAAAAAATCCATAACTGCTAACTATTATTATGATCTACTTTGTTTGTCAAGGAGGTTCCTAGAAATGCAAGGAAAGTTAATGTGAAGTCACTGCTATTTATGGGATTATGAAACATCACTTTTTAAGATTAGGAAAGACTTTATTCTAATTCTTACTTTACCATGAGTAATTCTATATTTGGATTAATCTCTCAGTCTCAGAGTTTTTAAAACCTTTAAAAACATGACTACTAAAAGATTAATGATTCTCGGCCATGCTCCCCATGGAATATACTTTAAATATTGAGTAAGTCATCATCATGTCTGTGAATGTTCCTTGGAGAGGAAAAAAAAAAAAAAAAAAAAAAAACTTGTCAATTCAGCAACATATCATAGCCACCAGGAGCGTCTTAGAGTCCCTGCCAGAAGTTGCGAGTGCTATAAATACATATGCTCTGTAAGGCTTGTTCTTCAGTCTTCAGTAACAGCCAACATTTCCCAGATGATGGCAATATTAAAGTTTGCTAAGCATTCTCCTTTAACCACCAGACATTGCCAGCTGCAATCTAAGCAGTCTGATCCTTCAAACTTGTCAGTTCCTTTTGCTCAGAATATTTATGCAATCTTTTGCATGAATCATTTTGTAAAACAAACAAAACAACAACAACAGCAAACATTTAAAGCAATATTTAAATATATGTGTGATAGATAGACCTTACTTTTCTAATTCCCTTGCAAATGTGGTACCTGGAATAGGAAGGTGAGGCCATGAAAGAAGTTTTAGAAATAATTCTGGTATTACTTTGATTGTGGCATACTACTATTTATTGAGCAAAAACAGGAGAAAAGCCAGAAATTAGTTTTTTTTTTTTTTTTTTTTTTTTTTTTTTTTTTTGCAAGGATAGGGTTATTGTTATCTCTCCTTCTTTTGTACTCAAGATAATTTTTATTTAGCACACCTAACTTCATGACCTTCAACAAACATGAATTCTGTCAAATGAACAGCAAAGTCTGGCCTGAAATGCCTACTGTATTATGGTCCTCAGAAAGTAGACAACCAACCAAGATGATACAGACGGAAGACTCTGTTGAAAAAAAATATAAAATCATTTATTTTCATGTATCATATTTATGATGTACATCCATAGGTAAGTTACTTCTCAAAACTAGAGTAGGAACCTACAATTTCATTTAGCAAATGGATTTATGTTACCTCAGTCTCASCTCCGCAGTGCCTAAATGTTAGATGACTGAAGATCCTCTATAAAAAGAATGGGAGATGTTTTCAATGTGATTTACAGCACCTGCAAGCTAGTTTAAAAAAAGAAAAAAGAAAAAAGATTATAAATAAACTAATAAATGAGAGCGAGAGAAAGAAAAAGAAAAAGAAAAA
>NW_020455193.1:610028-647452 GCF_003342845.1 Nothoprocta perdicaria | reverse complement strand
AAAGAAAAAAAAGAGAACGGGCTCTCTTTTGTTATGTTTTCTTTTTGAAAATGTGATTGAATCTCAGTAATTGTTATTGACTTAGACACAGTTTACTATTTTAATCTAAAGTAGCGGTTTACATAATGGCCTAAACAGGTTGTTGTTGCCACTTTATGCAGCTGCCTACCATATGYATACCCTGAAGCTGAGGTTATAACCAAAATGAAAAGTATTCCTAGTCTTTCTCAATAAAGCAGCATTGTAACAAATCCAGCATGGCAAATTTCATGGAGAACAGAAAAAATGTCATATTAATAGCTCTGTGAGAGTCTGGCCAGAGGTCCTGTAGAATCACTACCCTTGCAGATATTCAAAATTGAGTTAGACGATGCCCTGAGCTGCCTGATCTACCTTCAGAGTTTATTTTAATTTGGCCAGATGATTTCCTTACACCCTGAATTATACTTTGATTCTGAATAGGCTCTCCAATAAAAGTTTGAAGTCCTGATATACTTGTTTTCAGGATTCTAAATGACTCTTAGTAGGAAATAGATGTCTACTCAGCAATAGCAGCAACCATGAGCATTTGAGGAACCTCTGCACACTACGCAAGGCTTTTATAAGCTGTACGCCAGAAGTGAGGAAGATATATTTTGGCTAAACAGCAGCTTATGTAATATAGAAGTGTACATGTCCAGTCTAAGCACTTTTTCAGACTACCCCTTAATGTTTGCATTCACTAAATAAATGAGAGGAATATGTCTTCCTCAGAAGACATTGTAGAAGGAGAATTGCAGAGAAGTCTGCAATAGCTGTGTCACTGAAGAGGGATCCACCTAGCTAACAGCTAGCCAACAGAGAATGGAGAAGAAAAGATATATATGCATCATCCTTCATCATATATAAATAATAAATTATAGGATGTTAAAGGATGGCTATTTCAATTGAGATTTATTCTCCACACATAAAAGCAAATAACTATTCTAAAAAGAGGATTGAACATCATTCTTTTGAAAAACAGCAAAAGAAGATACAGTAGATAATTTACAAARTGTGGGAGATTTGCAGATAATGCCATTTCTACTTCTAGGACTTATATCTTTATTTTTATTTCTTAGAAATGTATTTTATTTCTTAGCAACGAATTTATGTTTTACTACACTAGAGAGAAAAGAAGCATGACTGAGCTTAATGGATACTCTTTGTTTGTTGCAAACACTGCTTCTGAGAGTGAATTTCCAGATGCTGTAAACATATCATGTGTGAGACTCTCCAATACTGGAGAAAAAAAAAAGAAAAAGAAAATACAAATTTAAAAGACTGTGGAAAAAACAAACTTTCATCTTAGCTACAATATTTCTCTTACTCTGGAATAAAAATTGGACTACATCAATTTATTCATACAAAATGTATTAATCAGCAAAAAGGAAAAGAAAATGATTGTGTGAAGCAAAATATAATTTTTGGCATAATTTAATACATTATTAGAAAGAAATAGAAAACATATTAAAAGCTATCTTCCCAAAGAAGTAAGGTGCCATAAATGTTTCACCTGTGCAAGAAATATTCTCCTAGATCTTCAGCAACACAGGTAGTTGTTAAATAAACATTTTGAAATCAGTTCTCCTCCATATCTTGAAGTCATGTGTCTTAAAATAAGCAGGCTGGACATCTCTGATATGCATTTTTATGTAAAGCACAATAAAATAAAATAAAATAAAATAAAATAAAATAAAATAAAATAAAATAAAATAAAATAAAATAAAAGCAATAGAAGCACCTTTTCCTAAGTATTTTGGTTATATCATACACTTGAATTTCAAATATGTCCGAAAACTATAGGTTAAATCCAAAGCTTATTGATTTTAATGTCAGATTTTCTATCATCAGCTTCAATGTTCTCTGTATCACACTGGAGTTACCCCAGAGACTACTAAAAAAATCTGATAGATTAAAAATCCAGCAGCTATTTATAAATTTATGCCTGCCAAATCCATATTTTGATCTGATTTATATCTAGTACAGGCCAAAATCCATTGGGAAGTACATGGAATAAGTAAGAATKGAGAGAATTCATTTGAAAACTTATTATCTTAGAGCTGCAAGCTATTTTTTTTTCACAACATTTTATTTCTGATTCTAAAACTTGTGTAGTTTTAACTCTGGAGGAACATTTAGAGCTTTTTAGAAAGTGTTAAAATTGTTTTTTAATGTTAACTAGTATTAGATAACATTAATTGTTTCTCAGACTTTTCAAAGTCTGCTAATATCTGAAAAAGTCAGAAAATGGGCTTGTCATTATCATGGTAAGCACAAGTCTTCCTGTGCATATTCTAGTCTTAACTTTTAACTAGTTATGTACAGACAGCATCTTTTATTATCCATATTATACTTTCTCAGCTGTATTCATTGCTGAAGAGGATGACTTAGACAAACAATGTATATTAAATGTAGTTATATTTTAAAAATGGCTAGAGGACTATAGCATTTCTATATACTACATCTATAGTTCAGTGAATTCCTTAAGTTCATAGAATCATAGAATGCTCAAGGTTGGAACGGATCTCAGAGGTCATCTAGTCCAACCCCCCTGCWCACGCAGGGTCACCTAGAGCAAGTGGCACAGGGCTGCGTCCAAGCAGGTTTTAAAGATCTCCAAAGAAGGAGACTCCACAACCTCTCTGGGCAGCCTGTTCCACGGCTCTGTCACCCTCACTGTCAAAAAGTGTTTTCTCAAGAGCCTGTGGAACTTCTGGTGCCTCAGCTTGTGGCCATTTCCTCTAGTCCTATTGCTGGCCACCACTGAAAAGAGGCCGCCTCACTGCCTCCCTTGAGGTATTTATAGACACTGATCAGGTCCCCCCTCAGCCTYCTCTTCTCCAGGCTGAACAGACCCAGCTCTYTCAKCCTTTGCTCATAGCRCAGATGTTCCCGGCCCCTGATCATCCTGGTAGCCTTGCGCTGGACTCTCTCCAGCAGCTCCACATCCCTCTTGTACTGAGGAGCCCAGAACTGGACGCAGTACTCTAGATGTGGCCTCACCAGGGCTGAGTAGAGGGGGATGATCACCTCCCTTGACCTGCTGGAGACGCTCTTCTTAATGCACCCCAGGATCCCCTTGGCCTTTTTGGCCACCAGGGCACACTGCTGTCTCATGGTCAACTTGTCGTCCACCATGACACCCAGGTCCCTCTCTGCAGGTCTGCTCTCCAGCAGGTCCACCCCTAATCTGTACTGGTGTCCAGGGGTATTTCTCCCCAAGTGCAGGACCCTGCACTTGCCCTTGTTGAACTTCATGAGATTTCTCACCGCCCAGTCCTCCAGTCTRTCCAGGTCCCKCYGGATGGCAGCACAGYCCTSAGGGCTATCAGCTACTCCACCCAGTTTGGTATCATCGGCAAACTTGCTGAGGGAGCACTCCAGCCCTTCATCCAGGTCGTTAATGAATAAGTTGAAMWGGACCGGACCGAGAACTGACCCCTGGGGGACACCACTAAATACAGGCCTCCAGCTGGACTCCVCACCATTGACAACCACTCTCTGCACCCTGCCATCGAGCCAATTCCTAATCCACCTCCCCGTCCACTCATCTAACCCACACCTTCGGAGCTTGCCCAGGAGGATGCTGTGAGGGACAGTGTCAAAAGCCTTGCTGAAGTCCAGATAGACCACATCTACCGCTCTGCCCTCATCTATCCAATTAGATATTCCTTCGTAGAAGGTGATCAGGTTAGTCAAGCAGGATTTCCTCTTGGTGAATCCATGCTGGCTACTCCTGAGCACTTTCTTCTCCTCCATGTGTCTGGAGAGAGCAGCCAGGATGAGCTGCTCCATCACTTTCCCGGWCATCTGCCAGTTCCCGCAACACTCTGGGGTGCATCCCATCAGGGCCCATGGATTTGTGGGTRTSRAGKYTCCYTAGRTGCTCTCTGACCCACTCTTCCTCTACCCAGGGCAAGCCTTCCTCTCTCTGGCTCTCTTCGTGTGTCCCTAGGGCCTGAGATTCTAGAGGGCTGCCCCTGACAAACACAGAAGCAAAGGCAGCATTCAGCAGCTTTGCTTTSTCCGTGTTTTYCGTAACCAGGGTACCCACCCCATTCACTAGTGGACCCACGTTCTCCCTGACCTTCCTTTTGTTGTTGGTATATTTGAAGAAGTTTTTCTTTTTACTCTTAACATCCCGTGCCAGATTTAATTCCAATTGTGCCTTAGCTTTCCTTCTTGCATCCCTGCATTCCCTGACAGCATTCCTGTATTTATCCCAAAGGGACTGTCCTTTTTTCCACATTCTATATATTGCATTTTTTTGCTGGAGTTTTGCCAGGAGCTCTCTGCTCATCCACGCAGGTCTCCTGCCCCCTCTGCCTGACTTCTTGCGCACAGGGAAAAAGTTCAGCATGCTCCACATTTCTCAGTCAGAATAGCTAAGATGAAGTGATAGAATCAAAACATAATGGATAGAGAATACATTGGCTATGCCTCCACCCTTTTATTTTTTATTTTTTTTTTTTTTTGCTTACGTATTTTGCATATAGGATATATAAAGCCCTAGAGTTGATATGTAGTCAGAGGTCTGGATCTACTGCAGTAAACTTGTCATGCTTGATAAATGCTAGTTAAGATTAATATTGTTTCATCTTGGTAATAGAGATAGATTTCTGTATAATGGCATATTGGACTATAGTTCAGCATGCTTTCTTTTCTGAAGTAGAAGTATCAAATGAATTAGAGAAAATAACCGTAAAAAGATTCATTATTTTTATTATTATTTTAATTACATAACCCCTTGACATATTTCCTTGACATATTGCAAATAGCAATCTTCAGCTTCAGTGCTAGGCACTTGTACATTTTTCACAAACTATGCAGCAAAGGAAAAAATAGTGAATAAAATAGCATTACGTAGTACAATATATCAGTGGACTGGGCATTTCTTCTTGTTTATCAAGACTGAATACACCCTGAAAGCTAAATTACTTATCAATCAAATCAGCTGATGTTTTGATTATGAACATAATACACATCCTTATGCCTAGTTAATATGTATTCACAGCAAAACATGTGCTTACAGCCATTTGTTAAGTGTTACTCAAATCACCTGGGTCTCTAGAGAACCTTTTCCAAAGACATTCTTTGCAATCAAAACTTAAAATTAAACTAGCTCTTTACTTGCCACATTTTCATTCTTGAAAATGAATTGCTTGAAATTCATGAAATTCATGACATGAAATGAAATCTTGAAAAAATATTTATAGAGACCATTTTGTTCCCAAATACTAATCGACATTTATTCAAATATTTTGTTGGGCAGATTTTGAAAGTAATAGTACAGTGTTATCTTCTAGTTAAACTATGAAAATGGCAACACTCAACAAAATAAAATATGGCTCATAAGAAAATTTGGTCAAGCAGGGTATTTCATTTGTAAAGTGCATTTATTTTTCCTTTAGAAACCTATACTCTCTTCATTACATTTCAGCTTGTAATAGTTTAGTTTTAATGATTTTCCATTTTTCTTTGTAGTTTTCTACCCAAATCTATCATTTTTTCTTATTTTTTTGCTGATATACAGACATATCTCTTGATTCCTCAAAATATTTTACTGCAATAGCCTTTTGACATGTCTCTTTCTATCAAACTCTACCACATCTACTAATATTTTTACCGTTAGGTATGCTGTTATATTCAGTCTTGTAGGTGTTTTTCTTTGTTTACTTTTTTTTTAACCTGGAGAGCCTTCTCCACTCAAGCTGTTTTCAGTGGTTTTGTTCAGTTAGATTTCTGATCCCTTTCTCTTCATTCATTTTGAATTTACTTAAGAACTGCATTTTCTATGGTTTGTCATTCTGTTTTATGTTTCAAAGATATATCTTGAAGCTCAAGCTGTGAACATGTTTATGTTAAATATAGTAGGGGAAAATATATGTAAATTCTTTTAATTTACTTCTTTTGGGGGGGAAAACTGTAGCAATATTTGTTTGTTTTTTTCAAAGTAGGAACTGAATAAGTGAATAAAGGAAAGAAGACATTTCGTCAAGTTGACTCTCCCCAGGAAAATCATCCTGTTTATGATTAAGAAAGTCAAACTTATCCATTTCAGCCAATTTTTGTTAGAACATCKCTGATAGGTTAACCCCTGAGGCCATGCAGACTAGACAGACTCCAGCAAAGAAATGAGCAGAACCTTTTGTTCATTTGCTACACAAAACAGAAGCTTTGAACAAAAAATGACAGTAGGCTGTTGGAGCCGTCTGTGTTCCAACACTACAGGAATGGAATTCACCAATGACCTGAGCTGGACACAGGCGGTAGATGAAGTGAGAAGACTTGGCAGAATTGTGGATATAGGGGAAACACGGAATGGTGCTGGGGAAGCATTCTCTGAACTATACCCARAAGCAAAAACAGTAAGCTAAAAGGAATACTATGGTTGACTCATTAAAGACATGCTGAAATTCGACAACAAAAACAACAAAAATCATTAAAAAAATGAGTTTTATCAATCTTTTTGCAGCCAGCTCTGTATTTATGTTAATCTCTCTGTCTCTTCTCACCATTTATGGAACTGGAAAAATAACTGTCAGTGATGTATAATTATACTTATTACTTCTATGAATTAAAAATAATATATATTTAATATATTAAATTTATAATAATTTATATATAATAATATATATTTAATTTATTTTTAAAAAATAAGTCCCTTAATAGTGAACACTGACTTAAAATATGCATCTTGTTACTGAGATTTTACAAGATTATAGGGAAAATTCTTGAATTCAGATGTTATAGCTTACATGCTCACAGTTTTCCTATGTGCTTCAAAACAAAGGAGAGGTGATGGAAGATGGACTTCCTGAAGGCCCTTCTATTACAGTCAATATTGTATAAGCTGTAACTTTGATCCTTGAACCCACATCCTTGGCAGCTCTTTGTCCGTCAGATCTCGATCTCTGCAGTAACAGAAATCACCTATATGGTGAGGTTTAGGGAAAAAAAAAAAAGAAAGAAAAATGTGTGGGACCTGCTGAATAGCATGCTGAAGAGCAGAGAAAATGATTCAGGTGGCATCCTGGACAATAAATAGTATACATTCGTTTTAACCCTATAAGGCCTGGAAGAATCAGTATAAGAATGGTCACYATGTAGCAAAAATGAAAACTGAAAAGGCCAACACTCAGCTGTTGCTTAAAACTTYGATATCTCGGGTAAAATTACTGAAAGATTGAAGACAATATATAAAAGTGATGACACAATATCTCAAAACCTGGAAAAAAAAAAAGCCTTATTGTCTCAGAGAAGAGAATCTGTGGTGCAGAATGGTTCTTTAGTGTAGGAAAGAAAAGGGTAATGAGATCTAAAAGTTGAGTGCTGTATCTCTTGCCTGATGTATGCCACTTCTCATGAAATGCCTATTTTACAAGAAAATAAATTTAACTGATCTGAGACGAATGGTGTAATGTCTAGTATTACCCATATCATTCACACTATTTATTCTCTAAGAAAGCATATTTCTATGTAGTCCGAGCACAGGTGGATTACCAATATTTTTTCTTTGGTATGCTTAAAATCCCTTTTTATTTTTCTTTTTTTGTAATGGTACATAAGGGAAAAATATCCTCAGATTTAAACATGTTTTAACTGACAATAAAATTAGAAGAACATCTTTGTATGAAGCTTAGAGCACTACCCATTAAAGAGACAACACCTGTAACATGTAACATGGCAGATGTATCATATACTATGTTGTGGACATTGATATCTAGAATGACTTTAGAAGAATTCTTTCTGTTGGCATTCAGAATAAAGTCTGACTTTGCAATAGCCTTTATTTGCTATAAGAATTGAAGAATTGAATAAGAATTGAATTCTGCTTTCACTGTATCTCAAGACTGAACCAGGCCTAAACTGTATGCAAGATAAAAACTTCAGTCTTGGACAAAAAGAATGTGAAGAAAAAGAAACAAACAAACAAAAACACCAGTAGGGGTAGCAGCATCTGGTGAATGTTTGTGGCAGTTTTGAAAGTCATGGTGCTGGTGGGGGAGGAGATATCAAATACTGTGTTAGTTATACACTCAGCTCTGGTGAATTCAGTACTCTCATTATCGGATTCACAAACACTCTGTCAACTGTAGATCCAATCACCTTCCTAACAAGCAGTCAATTTCATGAATAGCATGATTTATTCAAATGCAACATTTACAAAGCAGGCTCTGGATGTCAGTACAGGAAATTCTCTCCTACAATGTGGGATGTTTTAGCTATCTCTGATGTGCAAAGGTGCAATTATCACTCACCCCAGAAGATGGGAGAGGACTCTAAATCTCCAGTCTCCTCAGGTGATGTCCTGATCTGAGGGGAGGAAAGGAGGTTCGACCAGTTGACTGATCCCAGAAGTTATGATGGAATCTTCCCTCTTATTTCTGAGTCTCCTCAGGCAGTGTCCTGTCCCAGGGGAAGCAAAGGGGATAATCTCATCGACTAATCCAAAATTTATGGTGGAATCTTCCTCTCTCCTGAATTTTCTTTGCATTCAGGTGGAGATTGAGTGACTGTAGTCATACTTAATATTGTTATTCATTGGTGAAAAGGTTTCTCACTTTCATTTAAATGTACAGTCAGTCGAAAATCTAGAGTACATGCTGAGTGAGGAGTGGTTGTACCTTGAAGGCAGGTAACTTTTGGGATGGAGGTGTGTTTTGACATTATAATGAACTTATAATGAGCGAAGTTCAAGCAAAGATCATACGAAAGGAGTGATTTGCCACCCTTGCTGGCTCAACACCGGACATTTCATACATCTCTCATTGGGCAGCTACTGTGCACTTTGTCAGCAGCCCAGCACAGGGAGTACAATAGAGTTTGGCCACGGTGTCTTCACTTCGCGCCATCCTCCGTTAGCTGTGAGGAGGGCAGAGTACGTTGCCAAGCGAACCATGGAGGAGCAGAGTCTGTGCCTACCAGCCATGCTGGAGATGGTGACTGTGTTTCACCCTAAGCAAGATTCTGTAGAACCAAAACTTCTGTTCGGCCCTAGTTTTTCTCTAAGTTTCTCCTTTTCAAGCAATTCTGCCACAAGATTCTACAGGAATATTTCTAACTTCTAAACAAAATAGTTTTCTAGTTGTGATAGAACAAAGTAGTTTTCTAGTTGTGATGGTCCACACATGGCTGTAAGCAGCAAAATGTGGATTTGATAGCAGGATCCGATGACACTTTTTGATAACAAGTATCATTAAAAAGGATACTGCAGTGTGGTTGGCCTAAACCTTCACTCATTACCCAAATTTTTGATTTTTAATTTTTTTTCAGACAGAAATAATAGAAACAGGAAATATGAATTCTTTTTAACTGCTTTAGTGAACACACATTATTATGCCATTATTTGTATTTAACAGAAAGAATGACTGATAACATTTGTTGTCTAGAAATTGGAAGCAAGTGATCAATTGCATAGCAAAGTATGACATTTATAAATTTCAATGCAGTTTAGCTTAAACTCCCAGACTATGAAGGTACTCAAATATTTTTTGAGTTTCTGTAAGCCTGTAGATGATTTGAGAAGAGAAAATTTTATTTCTACTGTCTTACACTGTGAGTCTGGCAAATCTAAGATGCAGCTTTTTTTCATTAGTGTTTTGGTGAATAGCAGTTATGAAAAATGCAATATGCTTCTGGAGTTGTTAATTAGAGAATCTTGTGGTCTTCAATACCCAAATCAAAACTCCTGCAGTGTTTACAGATGCTGTGTGTCTTTCAAATCAGAGATGATATTATGTCATGATGTAATGAAGAGTCTACTTGTGGAGTTAGTCTTTCAGATTATAGGTTCAGTGATTGTACTTAGTCTGCCTTCAGTTTTATTTGGAAATGATGAATTAATAGTCTAGAAAATAAAATATTTTTTGTCTCTCCCAGTGCTCGGGTATTGCGCACTCCTGTTCAATAATCTGTTATTGTATGTGATCCAGAGACAAAGACTTGCATCTCCAAGGCAACTGGATGCCCTTTATTCAGTCTATGAACTTGTGACCTTCAAATGTGCTGAGATTTCAGGAAACAAAAACACATGAAAAGAGATTTGAATTATGTGTGTGAAGATAGTAATTAGACATCAGTGATGGAAAGAGGCTTTATATGCTTTCAAATGAAAATAATTTCTATTCCTTTCCTTTGAAAAATTAATGTCTTTTATATAATGCTTTGCCAAACACTAATTCCATCTGAATTAAGAAATGGTTGTCATTAGTGTTAAGAATTAACCATTGTATGTGTTGTTTTAAGAATAAGAATATAAAAGACATGAATTTGTGTGAGTGAATAAGACAGTTATTAACCTAGATTAAGAAAACTGCCTTGTTAATTAATTTTCTAGTTAGCATATAGAGAAATTATTGATGTTGCAGCAATAAAACACACATTGCTGGAAATAAATTTCTTTTTTTTTGTTGTCTATATTTTTACCAAAAAGATGGTTCATTCCACAGTTATAAAAATAATTTCATTGTATTTGATATAAAAATATCMGTGTATTATACAACAAGTAATAGGTAATAAAATGCTATATTCAAATATTATATAAAATAAATATTTATTAAAATATATATTAAGATATTTTATATAAATATGACATTTGAAATCTTATATTTGTATATAATCTGAGTTTTGTTTGAAGAAACTTTTTTGTGTTTGAAATGAAGTGAATTAGGGAATACTACAGAAAAGATAGCCAAAAAAAAACCTGTCTGTGATCCATTTCACTGTGTGTTTTAAAGCTTGAATATATAGTTCCTCTTTCATCCTATCATTATGTATTAAGGAAATTKGTTAATTACAAATCTCTAAATAATATATATAAACATATGAATGCAAAAACATACATAGATATGCAGTCATGATACCTATTAATAGTTTAAAATGAAGAGTCATAATTATTATTTTGAAAGATCTTCTGATTGTTTCTATATGCTCTGCAATATATCGTGAATCTGTAAAAGCCCGTCATTCACACCAGAGATCATCACATAAAAGTTTTGAACGTAATTGATTTAAAAAGAAATCTATTAATCAACATTTTGTGTGATAATTATTTTAATTATGTTTACTTTGAATATTACATCCCTTATTTGATCAAATTTATTTTTATATCATCACTGTCCACTAAATGTCTTTGAAAAAATTTTGTCAGTTCATGTTTAGTTTTAGTAATCATTCATTACTGAAATCAGGACACAGAACTGGAATCTTTAATTGTGTCTTCAGATTGAATGGTCTTAGATTCATCTTGTCATAGATTTAATATTATTATTTAACATTTTTATTTTCACACTCCTTCTTGCAAACTTGCTACCAAATTTTTGATGAACATGACCATGGCTGGAGTGAATTAATTGCATCCAATTATGTATCTTATTATCAGATTTATATAGTATTTATACAGTAAAGTATTTATACAGTAAAGTATTTATATTATAATATATGCTCTGAAATATCTTGAATTGTCCTACTGTGGTTTATGAAGTACAATCTACAGCTAGTTTGATGAGTACATCAAATGTGGTCTATAAAGTACTCTGCAGCTATAAAACACTGCATGGATAAGCAGTAAAGGACATCGCATTGAGACACCTGTAAGAAAAAGAACTTTTGTGCTGTTTGTACTGCTATAATGGAGGAGAAGAAAACTAAACAAAAAAAAAGACTTTCTTACTGTAGTGATATCTATTTTTTCAGTTTTGGAAACTTCTACATTTTTGATCTCAAGTTTTGTTTCTAGATAAACATTTTCAGAAAACTTTTTTTCTTAATAAGATTTGCTCTATAGACCTAGGAGGCTTTGAGGATCAACCTATGAATCATATCTAATCAATGATTACTTAATAATGAATTAATTTAATTAATAATAAAATGCACAACACTTCACAAGATGATAAATCTCAGCTAGCAAGTACCATTTTTTTTTCTGATCGTCTAACTTAAAATGTAGGCAATGCTCAGAAAGCAAAGATTAAATGTTTTCTTGTAACAAGGTGAACTTTTATGAAAAGTACAGTATAGGGTCTGTACAATATGAGTTAGGAATATGGCCCAGGGATATCCTGACAGAGCAAAGTCAGGGTAACACACTGCCTCAACACAGTGAACGTCTGGAGAATACAGGCTGATCAAGTGCCAAGATAAATTGGCTGGACATATCAAAATGATGCCTTCTAGCATAGCAATGACTCAAAACACTTTTCTGAAGGGATTTATTAAATTGTGAAAGGCCAATATGTATAGGCTAATGCTCATGTATTGGATTGTCAGTGTAAGGATGAAAAATATCTTTGGGAAGGATTTTTCCTTTACTGTAACATAGACAAAAATATTCATGCTGCAAATATTCAAATGTAATGCCAACTACTACATTATACCTCCTTAGATATTAGAAATCCTCCGTAATCCTTAGAAAAGAAGGATTAACTATATGAATGAAAAAAAAACCTATATCATCTACTGAATGTCAGTCACCTTGGCAGAAAGCAAACTTCCCWGATAAAGCCCTTTAAATTTGGTATATCATAAAATATATTTTTGTATATTATTCTTGCATTTTATAATAATATATACAATATATGATGTTCTCCAMACACAACCTCACCACATGGAACAAAACTATTATTTTTCCTGTGCAGGAACTGGTAAGGATCAAAATGGTTCCCTTCTAGTTATAAAACTCTCTTCTAGTTATAAAATGGTATTCAAATCTTTGTAACAAGAGAGTCTAGCATCTGTTTTCTTATCATCTCTGTCTGGTGTCTTAGTCCACAAAGATGCTCTCACTCTTCTTTAAATGATGCAGAATCATTGAAACCTTTCTCTGCTCTCTCTGAGAGAATTAGTTACGCTAGAATTAGTTCAGGTTCATTATTTTCTGTATTTACTCATCTGTTAAATATTTTGCCTAGAATTCTTACGCAAGAGCCACGCTTATGTCTCATGTAAGGAACATAAACCAGATTGTTGCTTTCATGAGAAACTACAAGTCAATGAATGAGGGGGGCCTAAAATATACATGACAATAACAAATGGCACTGACAAAAATAGAATCAATTTGGCTRGATAAGCAGTAACACAAGTCCCCATGATATATCTATTTTGGTAAGCAGGCAGCTAGGTCTGCCAAATGTTAGCTTAGTGGCTTATTGTAGAGTATGGATTAGTGTCTCAATACCATTAGGAAGGTTTGTTGAGCTAATGGAAGCAGAGGCAGATAAGAGCATGGTAACTAGACTAAAAATTAGGAAGGGTGACCTAGCCTGCCTGGCAATTACAACTCCTTTGCTAGTGGAGTTGAAACATAAAATAAATATTCTTCCAGAAGATTAATGCAGCTTTGGAAAGTCTTGTCTTTTGGCATATTTAAAACATTACTTGTAAAATGGGTTACTGTATGCCAAATTGAAATAGGACTGTAGATTTTGCTGTTAGAGAGAACTAGAAAAACAAGAAAAAAAGCTCTAAWACAAATTAGACTGAGTAAATGAGTAGTGTGAAGGCTGATCTTAAATTTCTGTTGAGAAATTGGAAGGATGGCTCCAATAGTTTTTCATTTTTAATTTTTGATTATTACATGTGAAGATAGAAAAGAGTCAAGAGTATTAATCTCATTCAGGTACTAAAGCAAAGCCACTTAGTGCTGCTCACCTCTTAAGAAATGACTTTACTAACCACTCCCTGAGGAAACAGAATCTTAGAGAATATTTGCAAAACAAAACAAAACAAAACAAAACAACAAACAAAAAAAAAAATCAAAAAAAAGTAAAGAAACAGTCTTGTACACTTGCCTCCTTGATTGCAGTGACACAAACATGGTAGAAATATCATGACCGATTACTCAGAGAATCTTATACTGGAAAGTTACAGGGAAATGAATCAAGCAAGCTAAAAGGGCAATGTTGCTGAGCACTGAGCTCATTTTGTGTTGAGCTCTCAAGCTCCTTCTAACATCTAGAATCTAATTTTACAAAAATGCCTCAGTCAATGCAACCACACTAGAATATGACTATTAAAATAAATAATCAAGATAAAATTAAAAAAAAAAAAAGCTAAAAAAACCAGTATAATCTCTGGAACAGAAGTACAACTGAGGAGTGATCTAGGATCAAACTGGTAGGGGAAAAATAGTCTGTGTCAGGTAGTATGTGTGCGTTTTTATGGAAGTTTAGTTAAACAAAACCCATATTATTTATCTTCTCCAGAATAAATGTAGAAAGAATTTTAGTCAGTACAATACATTAGTAAGTAAACAGGAAATAAAGTTGAATATTTTAAAGGAAGGAGAAGAAATCTGTACATTTCCATTAAAACGGCTAATGAAGAAAAATGCTTCTACTTATATCTATTTCGGATAGGATCTTAACAGCTGTTGAACAACATAAGTAAGAGTACTACAGCTAGGGAAATCACTTCTGTGGTGCAGTTAGGATAAAAAGGGCTACGTAAAAAGGAGTGGGAAATCACTATTTAGTAATAATAATGCTACCTTCTGCCTATGATATCTGTTGTCAGAATAGCATGTATTTTCATTTGATTTTGAATGGATAGAGAGGTGGTACCTTCCTTTGAACAGTGCATGTAATTTTTTCCTTATCCAGCTTCCCTGCATGTCCTGTGCTTACAATATGATTTTAAAGTACATGCCAATTAGGAAACAGAACTCTGGTCGCATGTTAACTTGTGAACAACAATTACTTGTTAAAAAGGCTTTCAGGCAAATTATTTGTAATAAAAGAAAATAATGCTGAGAAGGATGGGAGATATCTTTAGCCATTCCATTCCCTGGAAGTTCTCAAGCACAAGTAATTTTCCACCAAATTTTGAGAAAAGGAAATTTTAAATCAAGCTATGAAAAATATCCACAGGCAAATAAATTAAAGCCAAGATGTTTTAGAATGATGAGTAAAGAAAGAACAACTGCAGAAAAGCAGTCCCCTTTTAAAGTCAGGAAAGACTCCTACAGATTGAGATGCCCAAGAATCATAGCTACTCTGATATGTTATTTGTTATTCTAATATGTTATTCTAAGATGTTGATCTAAGAATCTAAGTAGACATTTGGAGAAAGGCTGATGCATAGAACTCATTTATTATGCATAATACTGTGTCAGAGCTAATATATTCTGGCAGTTTCGAGTAATAAACCTTTTTTKGGGGGAGGATTTTAGGGGGAAAGAAAAGCTAGAATAAATGCCATATTTTTGAATATGTGCCCATAGTATGAAGATTGAAGCAAGTCACTTCATAAAGTAAGTCTGTTTGCATTTATTTTTATTTTGCAATTATAACACTAGACTGTCCTATGCAGGCCAATTATCGTATTGGTAGCTAAAGGCATGTTACCAATTAGACAGCATTAGCATGAAATATAGGCCTTTTGATTTCCACTATTAATATAAGTTAAATTAACCATGAAAATATCTATGCTTTACAGGATTTTTTTTAAAAAGAGAAAATCATATGAATTACTAAATTTATGCTTCATTAAGTGTTAGTTATTTTCATTAATGTATGAGTTTGACTTTCTTGTCTTTGTCTACAGTATCTTTARTGTGCATGCAACTCATTGCCAAATATTAACATTATAATTTATTAAGCATTCACAATGAGCAATTTATACCCTTTCTAAGACACTTCTAATTAAGTTATTATAATATTCAGTATAGTAATAACAAGCATTTATTTAGGATTGATTTCAGCATAGGTGAATTTTGTAAGCATTAAGACAACTTCAGCCTTTACCCTCTCCAGGTTCCACAGATTCACATGCAGAAACAACACAGCCAGCCAGTCACATCTAGTCAGCATCTGGAATAGTGCTCATGACCTTCATCTCTCAAAACATAGACATCTCACCTAGTGAGATAAGGGAACAACTTCACTAACTCAGCTAATAGAGTGCACTGATGTATGTATGAGTCAGTTGGACATTCTGTTCAACAGAGGACAAAATACTGCAAGCATTTGCATTGATTYCTCAGAACAGTTGCTATTTTCAGGGCCAGTACATATGCACACATTACTTCAGGTAGAGGCCGTATGTGATAACTGAGCTGTAATCAAAGGGAGGAGGGATAATAAGTCATTACTTATGAAACAGGAAAGTCAAAAAAAAGAAAACATTAAGAAAAATATGTTTTTTAGTAAGCACAAGGCTTTAGAAATCACAGAATGACTACAGTTGGAAGGGACTTTTGGAGATCGCCTAYTTCAACTGTCCTATAAAAGCAGGGTCACCTAAGCGTGTTGCCTAGGAGCACATCCATGTGGATTTTGAGTATCTCCAGAGAAGGAGACTTTSCAGCCTCATAAGGAGCTTGTTCCAGTGCTCTGTCATCCTCACAGAAAAGAAGATTTTTCTTCATATTCAGGTGGAACTTGCTGTGTTTCAGTTTGTGTTAATCGTCTCTTGTCCTCTTGACACTCTCCCTTTAGATATTTGTATAAATTAATAAGATCCTAGGGACAGGGCCAAGAAGCTCTTCATGAAGTTCATCCCAGCCCATCTCTCCAGCCTATCTGGGCCCCTCTGAATGACAGCGCAGCCCTCATGAGTATCAGTCACTCCTCCCAGTCTTGTATCATAGAATCATAGAATCATAGAATGCCAAAGGTTGGAAGGGACCTCAGAGGTCATCGAGTCCAAGCCCCCTGCTCACGCAGGGTCACCTAGAGCAYGTGGCACAGGGCTGCATCCAAGCGGCTTTTAAAGATCTCCAAAGAAGGAGACTCCACAACCTCTCTGGGCAGCCTGTTCCAGTGCTTTGTCACCCTCACAGTGAAGAAATGCTTCCTTAAGTTCCTGTGGAACTTCTGATGCTTCAGTTTGAAGCCATTTCCTCTAGTCCTATCACTGTCCACCACTGAAAAGAGGCCGCCCCMCTCCTCCTCACTGCCTCCCTTGAGGTATTTATACACGCTGATCARGTCCCCCCTCAGCCTCCTCTTCTCCAGGCTGAACAGACCCAGCTCTTTCAGCCTTTGCTCATAGCGCAGATGTTCCAGGCCTCTGATCATACTGGTAGCCCTACGCTGGACTCTCTCCAGCAGCTCCACATCCCTCTTGTACTGGGGAGCCCAGAACTGGACGCAGGACTCCAGATGTGGCCTCACCAGGGCTGAGTAGAGGGGGATGATCACCTCCCTTGACCTGCTGGAGACGCTCTTCTTAATGCACCCCAGGATCCCGTTGGCCTTCTTGGCCACCAGGGCACACTGCTGCCTCATGGTCATGTCGTCCACCATGACACCCAGGTCCCTCTCTGCGGGGCTGCTCTCCAGCAGGTCAACCCCTAATCTGTACTGGTGTCCAGGGTTATTCCTCCCCAAGTGCAGGACCCTGCACTTGCCCTTGTTGAACCTCATGAGGTTTCTCGCCGCCCAGTCCTCCAGTCTGTCCAGGTCCCTCTGGATGGCAGCACAGCCCTCAGGGGTGTCAGGGGTGTCAGCCATCAGCAACCTTACTGAGGGGACACCCTATCCTTTCATTTAGGTCTCTGATGAGTATATTGACCAAGATAATCCAGTACTGATCCGTGAGTCACTGCTAGCTGCAGGCCTCCACCTAAACTTTGTGTCACCGATCACAATCCTCTGAGCTATGCCATCCGTCCAGCTTACAATCCACCTTACTGCCATCTAACCCACACTTCCTGAGCTTGCTTGTGAGGATGTCATAGGTGAGAGCATCAAAAGCCTTACTGAAGTCACGGTAGACAGTATCCACTGCTTTCGTCTCATCTACCCATCCAGTTATTCAGACTGGTTAATTAGATTGGTTAAGCATGATTTTAAGATTTCACTAGAATACTAGCATGCAGAGAGCTCAACATTTGTGGAATCTCTGAAACTTGAATTGTCTGTAGCCTACCAGCAAAGAATTATTTTATTTTATTTTATTTTATTTTATTTTATTTTATTTTATTTTATTTTATTTTATTTTATTTTGAGATTATCCAGCACAATTCCTGGAATGGTGCAAATAGTAACACAGAGACCGCAAATGAATAAATTTGTTGTTTTGTCTTTTTTCATTTTTTTTTTCCAAAGAAGTTTTTTAAGATACTTACAAAACTGATATATCTCATTGGTTGAATATGTATGAAGTGAGTTGGCACTGCAGATTTTAAGATTTTGATATTAAATATCAGAATAAAAAAAATACTGCTGGGTGCTCCTCATATTTTAAATTATCTAAATATTTCATGATGTTGATCAGTAGTGCATAAAAGAAAGCACTTTTATTCTAAGAAGAGGCAATTTTAAATGAGCTAAGTAAGTCAAACAAAGGCAGATAGGAACAAAACAAACCAACCAAACAAAAAGCTTCTATGTACAAAATATCTCAGTTGAAGCATTCTCCTGGGCCTACTGGCTGCCTACTAGTTTATTCAGACTCCTTTCATGTCAGCTCCATTCTGTTATCCCAGTGGCTTTTTGCAGATAATTGTATCCCATATTTCTCAACAAAGCACACTATGAAACTGTTGATTTTCCCTGTGAAAATACTTATTGCACGTTGGAATTTAACATTTAATATTTTAAAAATACAATATATTCTGAATATTGTGAAACATGGCAGAAAAAAAAACAGAAAATAATTGATATTGCATTCTCATATCTCCAGCTTTAATTTTGTGCTTATGTATTTTTTTTTCCCTCAAAAATCTTTTTTTTTCAAGACATAGCAACTTATCAAAATTCTTTTTAGAAAGCACTAAAGGCTGAAAGGCTCAGGAATTTAGTACACGGAATGCTCTTGCACACACAAAGCTGGTATTTCTCTTTCTAGTTTTTCATTATGAACAGGTTCAATAAATCTGTTGCATAGCTAAAAATATGTTTGAAATACCACGCCTACTTTAATAATTTTGTCTCAAAGAAGCTGTACTTCCCCTTTCCAAATCCATTTAAGTTCAATCAAGGGACAGAGATTAAAATGTTATAAAGTCATTAAAGGTACAGAATTTTCTTCTTGACTGAGATTTTAGGTAGTCTTCTCAGTAGTGTGTAATTAACACCAGCTCACCAAGCTCAGCTTAATTAATAACATAGCAAAGACATTTTGAAATGGATGAAAAAAGAAAATGATTCCAAGTAGAACTGTGTAGACTGCCAAGTGCAGGAGAAAAACATTCTTTCAGCAGTGAAATATCCAGACCTCAAGATACTACAAAAAAATCCCCTAACAAGTTAATCTAACAAGTTTTTATCTTATAAGCTGCTCATAGGAATTGCAAATATCCCAATGAAATACAGATTTAAGTAGAAATATTGTAAYGACAAACTAGCAGTTAACAAATTTGAAAAACCCTTATCCCATTCAAATTACTAATTTTAAATGTAAGTAATAATTTCATTTTTTTTCAAGTGTTTATAACAATTTTTATAACTTTTGCACCACAGCTGGTTCCAAAGTATTTCCAAAGTACAGAAAAAAAAATGAATATATATATARATTTTTTTTCTTAGAAAAAGAAAAATGGTCCCTCTTATGGCAAAGAGCAAAACTGGTTTTATTAATACAGTTTAGGAATCTTCTTATAAAAATCATAGTGGGTTGTGTGTTATTTATATGGCCACAAGGTTAAATAAATCTAGGCAACATGGTTATTCCAGAAAGATTTGTTTTAACAAGGCTGCTGTAAACCTAAATCCAAAAGTTGATATTTTACATGTATATTGCCTCCAGGGACTGTAATAGAATTCTAGTTAATCAGTCTTCACTCTTCTTCAAATTGTATAGCACAGTAAATATGTAACCATTCAATTAGACAGAGTATTGTGAATTCCTTGGATATCTCTGGCTTGTCATATATCCTAAAACAAATATTTTTAACACTAAATTTGTCATACTATATATATATATGCTAAATCAAGATCAGAATTTAGGGAAAAAAAGTCATTATTTAACTTCTGATCATAGTACATGACTAAATTCACTTGAATAATATCGACTGTATAGTTCATTGCTAGCGTTCCTAATTCTCTTAGAACAGCTTTCCACTTAGGACATTTAAATATTTTTCCTACAATAGTAGCTGCATCTGGTAAATATATGTATATATTTTTGTGTTTACCTAAATTTGAATTGTGTAACTTAGCCCTAAGTTTTTTGTAGCTTGTAGACTCTAAAATAGAGTTGGGTCTTGATCGCTCAATTCTCTCTCTCTTATTTTTATTTTTATTTTTATTTTTATTTTTATTTTTATTTTTATTTTTATTTTTATTTTTATTTTTATTTTTATTTTTATTTTTATTTTTATTTTTAAAATTGGGAATTAGGAAAGAAAAAAGTAACTTTCCTACTTTATGAATCAGAGGTACCAGGTAAACAAACCAGTTGTTACACTAGTTGTAGAACATGTTTAGAATTAAAATTCATGTAAATTTAAGATGAACCGGTTAGGTAGCAATGGTGATTAAGGATGAGCTTCTCTATCCAGTCTAAATTCTCTATAAAGCTAAATGTGAAAATCTACTGTGAAAACTGTGAAAACTGTGTTACTATGCTTCCTTTCTTTGACCATTTTAAAGATGTGGTCAGGATTTTTATTTTTTTTTTGACTTATCACAATTGTAAGAGAATTTACCATGGAATTATGTTGATCAAGTCCTATAGTTCCCCCCTGAACTGGATGTATTTAAAGCTAATTTAGAAAGAAAATGTTGTCTAATGATTTTTTAATTCCTTTTTCTTTTTCCACAGTGGTTTCCATTTAAATATTAAATTCTAGGATAGTGACAGTAGTATAAAATTTAGCAATTTATATCTTCTTGTTAAAGATAAATCATAGCATTTTCCATTTTTAGTATAGGAAAACTTACTGCATGATAGTTGGGCATTTTAGGAGGTAACAAACTAAAGAGGACAATTATGTGAGTGCTATTACCTTGACTAAGGCACCTTAGCGCTTGTTCTGTTTCTTTTCCAAATGAATAGATACACACAGATTAAACTCCATAACATTTTTGTGGAGATGTAAAATACTAGATGTAAAATACATAAAAATACATAAAAAAAAAWAMMAMWWAAAAAAWWMMWWAAAAAAAWMMWWAAAAAAARGGGGACAACAAATTATTTACGGTATGATTTGTAAAGCAATCTGAGTATTCAGAAGTTATTATACTCAAAGTAGATTAAAAAGTTAATAGATCTACCACCCTAGTTCAAAATGCCTGGAGGCATCTGCTTACTTAATTGTAGAATTTCATTACACAAGATAAAAGACCTATACTTTGCTATGATAYATATATATWTTTTTTTAACTTTGGTCCCAGGATAATAATTTTTCAGTTATGGAAAAGGCTTATGTGTAAATATGTTCTTCCTTTAGGAAAATAAGGAATGACTAATAAACAAGCTTGGCATTTTCAAAGGCAATTAGCACAGCTTGAAATTAGATATGCAAATTAACAATGCTCCAATAAATTGGTGGTTGGAGCACAGTTTAAAAAAAAAACAGAAGAACCACAGAACAAGCTACAAAGAACGCAAATTCATGCTTCCATTTTACTTTTGTACTAGCATAGAGGTTTCAGCATTCTAGTCTTGGTAAGTGACAGGCCTTATCATAGTGATTTGAAGGTGTTTCCTGCTTACAAAGCACTAACAATAATCTAGTACAATAAATGTAATGGCCAAAGRTGTTTATTAGTCTTTATACAGCTTTTACAGCCAAAGAGTACTCCCAAATCTCTATCATACTTGCAATTATATACTTATTATAAGTATGTATTATGTATAAATTAAGTATGTATTATATTATAAGCATATAAGTATATACATACTTATACATACATATAATTATGTATAATATAACACGTAATTACATTAAGTATGTATTATACATTATTTATTATACATATCTAAAATTACATTTTTTAGACAAATCATAGCTGGTTTAAGAATGACATCTCTAAACAGCAGAGGAAGAAAGCTGAGGGATCCTTGCTGTTACATTCTGCTAGCAGAGGACTGTGATGATAAGGCCACTTATCTGATATTGTAGTGTGCAGTAGTCTGCCAAGTGTGTAGTAGGGGGTCAGAATGTAGAAACTTTTACACAAGATGATTACTGAAAGTTAGTGACAGCAAAAAGTGTGTTTCTTCCTCCATTGCTAGGACTTAAAGTAACATCATAATGATTTCTTTCTCAACAAAGCTATGAAATAATTAACTAGGGAACGTCGACCTGCACCATTTTAGATTGAATTAGTTAAATTTTGTAGTAAGTGATTATTTTAACAAGGAACTTCTGAAGTTTATTAGATACACTTATCATGAATAACTAGAAGGCTTCTTTGGTGGAAAAAAAGGGACAGCTATTGTGCTGGAGAACTTYGTTGCAAAATTACAACAAATACAGTAAGTGCTTACAACTAATGGAGACTTTAAAAAATTGTAAATAAACACTGATATTTCCAAGTGTTCAGCTAAGATACTTCACGATTTTCTGGGTAAATTATAATTTCCCCAAAACTATGGTTTAAAATAATTTAATTCATAACATTTACTCTGAAAGTTCTACCATGATGGTGTAATCTAGTCTTATACATAACATAGACCAAAAATTCACCTTAAGTAGTTWCTTCATGATATATTTCACTTGGACATTCCATACCCTCAGGAAAGGCTTAATGGTTGTTAGAGATAGAAAATACACAAAKTTTTCAGAGATGTTCAACAGATAATGGCTTAATCTTAAGACTTGTAGTAGCTCTCCATTCTTAACTCATAGGTTATTTTTTATTAGAAAAAAGAAACAAAACATTGTATTTCAAAATTATCAAAGAAATTTCAGAGTATTTAATCTACATTCATCTATTTTAGCTATCATAATGATTTTTTTCTAATAATATGAAAATGTGCCTATATCATTAGAGTCATATTACACAGAGGACAAGGCTCTTATCTCCTCTGGGGATGAGTGTTATTGTGTTTTTAAAATATTATTATTTTCCTTTGATGTTTTTTCTTCATTCAATGTTTCTAGTGCAATGTGAAGGCAGAGTAACATATACCACAGCAGTATTTTTAGAAGCATGACACTAAAGTCAAGATACTTCATGGCATCTGGAAGTATTTCAGGAGCTAAGATTTATTAGAATACTATTAGAGAACAGTGAAAGATGGAGACTGGCAAATTTAATGCTGTCTCATTTATGTTGTTTGTAGGAAGTCTTCATAGGAGTGAAGCAAATGTCACTCTTGCCTTCAAGAAAGGCATAGGAAAGGACCTGGAAAACTACCGACTAATCAGTCTCATCTCAGTTCCTAGGTAGGTAATAGAGTAAAAGATCCTAGAAACTATTTCCAAACATACTAAGGGCAGGAAGGTGATTGACAATATTCAGCTTGCATTTATAAAAAGGAAATAATTCCTAACCTCATAGTCTTCTCCAAAACCTCTGTGATGAGGGGACTGGCTTACTGGATGAGCAGAGGATATTGTTTACCTTAACTTTAGTACAGCTTTTGACACTATCTCCTATAATATCCTCATTGACAAACTTACAARGAAGAGGTTGGAGCTGTTCTATTTGAGCCTGTTTTGGGCAGGGAGATTGGACTTGAGASCTCCAGATGTGCCTTCTAATCTTCACTATTCTATAATCATTCCCATAAATGCACCAAATTTTCATGTAAACTAGATATTTCACTCTAGGAGAGAGATGGGAGTGAATTCTCTAACAAATGATGTTGCATCCATGGTCCCTAACTAAAGAGTCCTGAAATCTTCAAAGTGTAATTTCCAAATATATTTTATTTGTCTTGTCAGCAGAATCTGAAACTTTGTCTGCATTCCAAAGTATTTGGGCAATGTCTCTACCAAATTCTGTGCATTTCTTCCTCCAAAATATCCTAGTAATTAAACAATAAAAAAACCCACCTATATCTGTGAGTTTTTRTTCTCCAGAATGTATGGAATTTTATCTCATGTTTCCACGTCATAGTATATGGCCCTAGCTGTCAGAGTTTTTTGCCCCAGATTTTTTGCATGTGCAACTTTAGCACATAGCTCCAAGACATCCAAGGAGATGTAACTGAAGAAATAGAGGGACAGAAATACTATGCTATAAACCCCCTAACAAATCTCTCAGACTGATAAAACACTGGAAGTCCAGAAGATGATAATGATCAACAAAGCTGAGTCTACTAATCTGGCAATATTTTAAATAATGAGAGTAAAAGACGGACAGCAACAGATGAGCTGATTTACCTGCAAATTTGTTCAGTCCTAATAACGTATTGTGACTATGAAATGGCAGTATTGAGATTTGCTTCAAAAGCAATGGAGATTCCTGACATCAGACTACTTCTACATTAACTGTATGTGCTAAACATACTAACAAGTTACAGGCTTTGCTCTGCCACCTACTGTGTAGCTGCTGAAAACGGTCCTCTACTTTTCACACATATCTGGCAATATGAAAAATAACACTATCAACATTTGTTTAGGGAATATGAGTTATTTCAGAGATACATGAAAAGGATCCTTTTGAATTTTTCTAATAATAAATCTCCCCCAGCATATGATCTAGTGATTTGTTTTGACTCTAGCCTTACTTGTCTTAAATCACTGGATTTTATTGCTTGAGACAATTGCCTCAGACATAGATCAAAAGGAACTATTCTAGGACCAGTGTTCAGTCTGCTATTTTTCAAATGCATCTCATAAACAATTTCTAGAATTACAGAATATTTGGGGTGAGGATCCCTGGAGATCATCTGATTCACACCTCTGCACAAACAAGGTCATTTAGAGCACGTTTCTCAAGATGATGTCTGGCTGTTTTATGAAATTTTCTGTGGATGGAGACTTATAACCTTTCTGGGCAACTTGTTCCAATGTTCTATTGCCCTCACACCTAAAAAAACTTTTTTTTTTTTGTGTGTATGTTTAAATAGTATTTCCTGTGTTTCACTTTGTGCCCATGACCTATTGTCCTATCACTGAGCACCACCGTCTCCATCTTTAATGGAGAAATAAATATCTTTAAGAAGGTTCTTTCTGTCTGCAAGCTGAACAATCCAGGTCTCTCAACCTCTCCTCATATAAGACAGTATCCTTAATTATCTGTGTCCTTTTGCTGGACCTGCTTCTGTGAATTTGTGTGTGTCTTGTACTGGAAACCACAACACTGGACAAGGTACTCGAGGTTTGGCCTCAATTTTCYTCTCATAGGCATCATGGAAAGAACACCACTTCCTTGTCTTCTTTCATCATTATAAATATTTTCCATATTTCCAACAGATAATTCATGAAGTTTTTTTTTTTTAATTTTAATAATAGTTCCCTTATCTCTCAGTTCTAATCTTCAGATTATGAGCTTAAAATCAAGCACTTAGCACTTATAAATTTAACCTAATAAAAGATTAACGTTGGTAAAACAATTATGCTCTTATATCAGAAATATCATTAGGCTTCGTTAATTTAGTTAAAACCCAAGGATTAATTGGGTACATCTTATTTTGTGGTGTTATTCATTTCTTTATTAGCATTTAGCTTTACACATTCATTGTTATAGGGGAAAAGCTTCYCTTAAAATATTTCTTAGTAGCGTGTAGATGTGAATCATGAGAGGCTTATGCTAAAAACAAAACATCTGAAATGCTAGGGGGTAAATGATGTTGGTAAAAAATCTGGTGTTGAATATTGAGAAGAAAAGGGCAATTTTTGCTCAAAATATTGAAGATAAAATACAGCCCTCTTGATGGAAATTGCTACGTGTAAGCGCTTCTCCTTTATGTACACCAGATAAAAACAGGAAAATAGCACTGAAAAAGTTTTCTTCCTATCAAAAGACACAGGTGAGGATCCTGATAACTTAGAGCAGCTTAAAAGAGATTTTATGCCCAGTCTTAATAGGGCACCAGAGTATCAATAATTTCAAAGTTAAAGGAATGGCCGGGAAAGCTTGATCATATTCTAATGTGACAATACCAAAATATGAAGTTTGAATGACTATATTGGCCTCACTGTTAGCACACTTTGCACTGTACCTTCCAGTCCTTGCTCTGCTGCGCTTCACAGTTTGAGTTCCTGTTTCTTTTGCTCATTATTTAAAAAAAATATATATTTTTCAGCTGGCTCCATTTGAGGTGGATTGAGTCCTGTGTAGACTCAAAGGAAAAAAAAAACAAGCATGACAATATTAACAGTAAAAGTGCGTTATTAATGAGACAAAGGATTGTGAAGTAAACGAAGGAGTGTGAAGTATTTATGCAGTCAGATTAGCTTGTGCTAATCCAAAGAGGATTTATTTTATTTTATTTTATTTTATTTTATTTTATTTTATTTTATTTTATTTTATTTTAGTTGCAGGTATATGCTGATGCAATGTAGAGTATTTTCTTGTAGGTGTTTGTTTTCCTCATCAGTTCTAGTATTGACTTAATGAATTAACTAGAAAATAAGTGTTAGCAAATATAATCAGAAACCTGTGAAGACAGATAGGACCTGTTTATCTGCTTCTTCATGTCATCATTTATTCATCTTCCAAAACAGAAATGTTGTGGCCCTGACTACTTTTTATTACAAATGTATTTATAGCTGAATTCCTGTCCAAGTCAAGATGAATAATGTATTTTCTCAACTGCCTACCTGCCCAGACAAAAGAAACACTCTAAGACATAAATTTCTTTACTATTCTTATGAAATGTTTTGATTGTAGCAATATAGTGAGCAGTTTTCTCAAAGAGACTGTTTTATTTCTTTTTACTCTTTTGTTGTTGTTGGATTTATTTTATTTAATAGCTTTGGGGAAAATCAGTTATAGTAGCACTAATCAGATTAAAGTTTGTAAGGATTGCACACATCTTTTTAGAAAAGGCCGGGTATGATTTATTCTAATATTGTAGGGAGCTAAAATGCATATAAGAATAAAATGCTTTAAAGAATTTTATCTGAATAAATACTTGTAAGCACAGTAAATAATTTTATAATCACCAGCAAGAGGAAGACTAGGGAAAATGTTAGCCTGCTGCTGAGTGGGGAGGATGCCTCAGTGACAGAGGYTGCAGAGAAGGCAGAGTTACTAAATGCTTTCTTTGCCCCTGTCTTTACTGCTAAGCCTATCCCCCAAGAACTACAGAGCCCAGGTAAAAGAGATAAAAAGGGGGAGAGGAAAACCTTCTACTTGTTGAGGAGGATTGGGTCAGGGATGGCTTAGGTAAACTGGACATCCACGAATCTATGGGCCCAGATGGGATGCGCCTAAGAATGCTGAGGCAAAAGGCAGGGGTCWTTGTTCAGCCACTCTCCATCATCTTCGATAGGTTATGCAGGATGGGAAGAAAGCCAACATCACTCCAGTCTTCAAAAAGAGCAAGAGGGAGGAGCCAGGAAACTACAGGCTAGTCAGCCTCACCTCTGTCCCTGGAAAGGCGATGGAGCAGCTCATCCTAGAGAGCATCTCTATGCATGTGAAGGAGAAGGAAGTACTCAGGAGTAGTCAGCATGGATTCACCAAGGGGAAGTAATGTCTGATGAACCTCATAGCCTTCTATGATGGGATGACAGGCTGGCTGGATGAGTGGAGAGCCATGGATGTTGTCTACTTTGACTTCAGCAAGACTTTCGACACTATATCTCCCATAATATTCTCATAGGAAAACTTGGGATGTGTGGACTGGATGAGTGGATATTGAGGTGGATCGAGAACCGGCTGAATGGCATTGCTCAGAGGGTGGTGATAAATGRGGCCRAGTCCAGTTGGAGGCCTGTGGCCAGTGGTGTCCCCCAGGGGTCWGTACTGGGCCCGGTGCTGTTCAATTTGTTCATCAATGACTTGGACAGGGGCACAGAGGGCATCCTGAGCAAGCTTGCAGWTGATACCAAACTGGGTGGGGAGGCCGACACTCCGGAGGTCTGTGCTGCCATCCAGAGGGACCTGGACAAGCTGGAGAGTTGGGCAGAGAGGAACCTCATGAGGCTGAATAAGGACAAGTACAGGATCCTGCACCTGGGAAGGAATAACCTCAGGCATCAATACAGAATAGARGTTGACCTGCAGGAAAGCAGCTCCACGGAGAGGGATGTGGGAGTCCTGGTTGACACCAAGTTAACCATGAGTCAGCAGTGTGCCCTCGTGGCCAAGAAGGCCAATGGGATCCTGGCCTGCATCAGGAGAACTGTTGCAATCAAGTACTTCATGTACTTATGTAGGGAGGAAGGGGCCAAACTCTTCTCCRTGGTTGCCAGGGACAGGACAATGTGCAATGGGTGTAACTTGAAACCCATGAAGTTCCATCTCCATGTGAGGAAGAACTTCTTTACTGTGAGGGTGACAGAGCCCTGGAACAGGCTGCCCAGGGAGATTGTGGAGTCTCCTTCTCTGAGGGTTTTCCAAACCYGCCTGGACGCCATCCTGTGCCATGCGTTCCTGCTGGAACAGGTGGGTTGGAATAGGTAATCTCTAGAGGTCCCTTCCAACCAGATTCTGTGATTCTATGATCTTTGTTTTAGAGATGCCCTTTAAAGAACCTGACACGCAACAATTTGTACAAATAATATATGCTTGCTTTTTACTGTATAGAAATATTCTTCAGGTTATCTCCACATCAAGCATGATATTGTAAATAAAAGTTTAAATTGAAAGTTTAAAAAAAAAAAAAAAGTGAACACCTTAATATTACTACCTAAATTTTCTACCCAAGTTTGCTGAATGAATATGATGAAAATTGTCATATTGAGATATACAGATGCAAAAGAAATATTCTAAGTAAACTTTTCTTTTCATGGTTTATCTAATATAGGTCTCAATAAAAATTTAGGAGAAAAAGTTCCCATTAACTTTACTTCTTGGAGACAAGATACAGACAGCTTATGACAGCTGTAGCTTTTGTCATAATATGGTATTTCTGGCAACAATATTACTAAGTCTCTCTATTTTCTCTTTTATTAGCATTTTTTTCTGTCAATATGTTTGTTCCCTACCCCATTACAAGTGCCTAGTGATCACTTTCATCCTTCTCCATCTCTCTCCTTGTTGTTTTCTTCCTCTTCTGTCTTCCTCACTCATCTTCCCATTATTCTTCCTTTAATTCTTTTGATAACATATATATAAGTCAATGTTTAGGTTTTCATTCTCTTAATCATGAAAATTTCCAATATTTGCAAGAAGTAGACTCTCACAACGGCTTTGTAGAATACAGYAGATTTCAGTCTTTACTTTCTTCTCCAATTAAATCAATTTGATTTACATCAGATAAGACTGATGCAATCTCTTTCATGATTCTACATTTTGGAACTGATGGGTTTTTTTTTAAATTTAAACTACRCTCTAAATTACTGTGCTGTTTGATATAAGCTTAATTAAAATAGTAGTAGAAAGTTTGCTTCAATTCTATTAAATTGACTTAATATCACATCACTGTCAAAATTCTGCAGCTTTCAGGAAAGCTCTTGTATAGAGAAGTTCATCATTTCTTCTCTTATTCATTCTTGTTCTTTAAATAACTACAAAGTTGCTTTTATGTACGCTATTTTGAACATTAGCATATCAACCTTAAAACACCAAAGGTAGATAACCAAGAGCCAAATATATAGTGGTGGAGAAAAAAATAAAGAAAATTTTTTTGATTTGGTTTTAAAAAATGATGGTGATATGTAAAAGAAGTGCAAGCAGAAGATCTGTGCTATTACATAAATGAGTTTATATAACTATGAATTTATGTAATAATTTTGCTTTAAATGAATTACGTTGACTAAATGTCTCAGTCTTTTATCAAAACAGTAATTTAAAATATTTTTTGCTTGTATACTGTAGAAAATATCCCTCTTTTTCCAGTTAGGTACTTAATGTCTCTTTGCAGATTAGTAGATAGTGTATTTAAGAAGACTAATGTAAAAATGATACTTAGGCATAAATACATATGTTACAAYATGAGATGTACAAGAATGCAGTCTGATTTTCCAAGTAAACAAATTCTGTGTTAGACTGAAACAGATGTTTCTCTCTCTGCAGTGAATTTAAAGTTTGTCCTCAGGAAATACCCTACACGATCTGCTCTTTTAATACAATATTTAGCATACAGTCTTTTCTTAAATGACTATCACTATTTACAGACCTTTACAGACCTACAATCATGGTAGACTATCTGGAAGACCATAGAGTCTGGAGTCAATCAAGGAACTCTTTCTGCCTGTTTGTCTCTGAAGGCAAGACCCCTGAGGCACTGACTGTCACAGAGTGTCACAGTGACTGCTGAAGAGATCATAGAGTCAGGAAGGGTGAGCRGGATTTGTGCTTATGCTTATATGTCGTGTGATGGCAAGATCACAGTGGAGTTGGCTACTAGCTGACTGCCAGGGAAATTATGAGGTATGGACATTGACTGAGACCTATGATTGTATATGTGTGTGTGTGTGTCTCTAGGGATGAGGTACTCAGAAGAACGAAGATGAAGGACAGCCGGATCAGGTGGACTGCATGTCAAAGGCCAGCTCTTGGGTGGATCCACTGTGCAAGTGCGTGTTTGTGTGTGAGCAACTGAACAGGAAAGAAAAGAAAAACTGTATTTGGCCTGACTTTAGCAATATAATTCAGTATTGATATGTTAATAATAAAACAATACCTGATCCTTAATTTAAATAGGAAGTGGACTTCAAGAATTGTCAAGAAATTGTGATTGTTTTGTCAGAAAAGAGTTTGTATATTTGTGGAGTGAGACAATTTTTTTTAATAATGTAAGCCACTTTAAACCTGCTTCAGGAAGCCAAAATTACAAGTCAATACTACTCCTGGCACAGTAAAATCTGGCAAACAAATTAATCATAACTTAACTGATTGCCCTTGGTTTTGATTGTGACATTCCTAATACTATGTATTTGTATTAAAAAAAAATCCACTAATGCCTTTAGAACCAAAGAAAATGAGGCATTGTGTTTGAAGCACAGAGGATTTGCACCAGAATAGATAATATTGAAATGCTGAGGCAGTGCTTTAATGAGGCACTTTTTTTTTTAGTTTATTTAAAAAAAAATAAATAAAAAGAAGTTCTGTTGCATTTTATATTATTGGTCTTTGAACATCAGTTACAGCAAGCAGTAAATAATATCCACATTTTTCTTCAGACAAACTAAAGATTTAATTTTTCAAAATCAGAATGTCAAGAGAGTTTAGGAGATAGAGAAAATATCTAGATATAGGATATTTCAGGATCACAAATAATACCTATGAAATCTCTAGCATGGCAAAACAAACAAACAAAAAGCCAAAGCTGACTGCAGAGACAGTGAGATATTATTCCAGGCAGAAGATATCCAAGATAACAAAAATGATTCTGTACTTTCTAGCCTTTGTTTTGTTTTGCTAGTTTCCTCTTAAAAGAAAAGTTTTATATTTTCTTGTTGTCCTGCTTGTTTTTCCTTCCACTTTTCTGCTTAATTCCTCTTCCTTGATTACAGAGAACCAGAGCTGTACACAGAATTTCAAATGAGTTCTTTGTGGATTCTTTATATAAATATAGCACTTCCTCACGAAAGTATCTTTCCCAGAAGATTCTAGCTGTATGACATTCTTTTGCCAACATATACTTATATCCTTTTCAAGCACAATTATTTCTAATTAATTGATTTTAATAGATGCTGCGACTGTAAATTTGCATTTATTATGATTGAATTTTATTTGTTGTTTCTTCAGTTGTCTCTCCTCTGTGATATYCTGTTTCTCCTCTGTATATTGATAAAGCGTTCAATTTTATGTCACCCAATTTCATCATACCACTCCTAATTTTTTTACCAGAATTACTAATTGAAATATTGCCATTTAATATTAACAAAACTAGACTGATCCTTGTACAAACCACCAGTATTCTCATTCCATGACAATTCTTTCAATTTTATTCTTTCCTACTAAGCCATCTCCTCATATTTCACCTATGGATCTTGTGTTCTCTAGTGTTATTAATAGTTTTGCAAACAATTCCGTAGCATGGGGCTTTAGTGACTTACAGGCAGGTAAGCTCCAAAACATTTCAGTTGCCTAGATTTTTTGTTCTTGGTCTCCAATTTCTCAAGCTATTTTTTCTTTAAAAATCTACTTTTAAGAAGGACATATTGTTAGGCCATATTTATCATTTGAAGCTGTCCAAATCTTTCTCCCTCTTTCTGGAAGTATATTTACTGCAATGCATGTCTGGGCTATTGAGCAGATGTGACCAATTTATGAACAATTTCCAACAAGGCACAAAATTCTTTCAGTTCTCAATGAAGATTGCCTTTAATGATCATAATGACTAAATCTTCATCATAATGACTTTATCTTTTCATCTCCCTTTCTTTTCTGCTAGATGTATTCCTATTTACATGACTTCTGTTGATATATTTTCAGGATTTAACATTTGCTGTTCTCACTTKATGCTTCTTTTGGACCTCTAAGACACATTTTTTACTGAAAAACTCTTCCCCTTCTCTGCCCCCAAACTCTAATTATTCCTACAGATTTTCTTGCAGCAGTTATTTATTTACTTATGTAATGTATACGTTACTGAGATGTTATTTTTCCTCTGTGCTTGAAATACAGTTATCAATTGTTTTGGTCAGATGAAATTCTAGGCCTCTCTCTTTTGAAATCCCTGAAAGTCTCATTTTAAGCTCTTTTGAAGTCCTATTTTAAGCTTTGCTGGAGGGCACATAGAGTAATGGTTTCAGGTCAGCACATCTGTTTACAGCTACTAAGCTTGCAAAATAGAGATGATGGAAAATAAAGTCGATTAATGTAGAACTAGGGAAAGATTACAAAAGGTATATCTAAGTTCAGTGCAACATCATTTGAGGAACAAACTGAAATACTGTTTTCACACCAAAACAGAGAATATAACAGTTTGTGACTTTAAGTAACATGCAAATTTAGAACTGTCTGTAATATTCTACTGTGTGATTCTTCATCTTCTGATAAAATATATTCTGGTTGTGATTTGTGCAAAACTTTTTTTACTTTTTTTTTTTTTAATCTTATTACAGCCTATGACATTTTAGTTTATATTTGGAAATTTCTCATGAAGAAAAAAAACAGAAAGGTTTTTGAGCTGTAGAAATAGGCATGGATGAATGGATGCCCTGAGCTTACACCACTTCTTACTCTGAGTCAAAATGTCAAAAAGCCTCAAAAGCATCCCTTTCTGCCATATGTTTYTTCCAAAACCACACTGAACATGCACAAGAAATGTACAAACCATGTTTCAAAAGACAAGGCAACAGTTAAGAGGCAAAGCAAGATGTCTCTTGTACAGTCTATTTGCGCACAAAAGTATAGAAATTTTCTGATGCAAGTAGATTGGCTATCAGCTGTGTTTTCTTATTAAAATGCCTGAATCTCTGAAAACATAGATGAATCATAATATCTGCTTGATATTTCAAGTTGATATTTCAATTTGATAAGTTGATAAATTGATATTTCATTTGCAAATGATATATTACAGTGTTAATACACTTCTGATATAAAACTTTATGATGAAAGACAAGTCTAAAGTAATACAAATTAGGGAAAAATGTTCAGAATAGTGTTACATGTCACTTATTTTTACAGTACTTATAGTAGAAGTGAGATGGTTTGGATAGTTCCTTCCTTTAAGTAAAATCTCTAATTATTCAAATATAAATTTAAAATTWAAAAAAATTGAAACTAAGAAGAAAATTTAAAATAAAAACATATGGCTAAGAAGTCTGGACTACTGATACCATCTTTTTCACTCTTTACTTATAAAGTAGAATGGAAACTAAATGCCTCCTAGCTGAGGTTTCTTTCAAAAATGCAGGTGTTTGTTAAATAAAGATTTACTGCCAAGATCATCCTAAAAAAAAAAAAAAAGAAAATTCTGAAAACACATTTACATGTTCAAATGTTTTCAATTAAGGTAAGCAAGGTGGAAAAATGGAAAAAAAATGCAAAAAAAAAGGAAGATAACACAAAATAGAAAAAAAAAGATAACGCAGAGACTGGAAACAAATCTTAAAATTAACTTTGCACTGAAATTTTGTTATTGTCAGCCAGTTGTATGGCTAATTAATGTTTGATGCTTTTTTTAGAGCCTGCATTATAGTTCAGATTGTTTCAAAAGAATCACATTGTATATTATTAATTACAAGACATAGACGTACAGCTCTTACGAACATTTTATATTAGGAAACTAGTAGTAATAGAGACAAGCAATGTGGGTACATTTCTTATTCTAAGCAATTCTATTAATGCACTCTCATTGTACAAGTGTTCAGAATACTTCAAAATTGATACTTCTAAATTGTCTGAATATCCAATGCTGAAAAGTAATATACAGGTATAAAAGCAAAATTTTATATAATGCTATAATTAACTCTACCAYCTCCTTACCTTCAGAGAGATTGATGATGTACATATTGCTAATCTTGTAAATGTAAAACCTACATGTAGGTTTGGGGAGAGTGGGACAGAGAGACAGAGGATAGAGAAAATCTAGAAATAGGGCTTTGCTTTCTGTACTTCCATGCTTTTCTTATTTTCCGCAGTTTGTTTCAATACCACACCAAGGATSAGCAAGGACAGGATAAGGGCAGTAAAAGTGCAAGTGCAGGCAGAACTGCTGCATGGGACAGGCAGGGACCCAGGTCAAGCTCGGCGGCAGCAGCTCCCCAGTGAAGAAGGGCTGACATCTGCCAAGTATGCTCAAGGGCTGGTGCTCACACCAGGTCTCAGCTGGCCCTGAGCCCAGGCCACCAAACCCCCGCAGGGAGTGGAATGCACTCCTAGCCCTGACACGCGATCCATTTTTCTTTCAGAGACCCTTCAAAAACAGTGATGCATATTATAACAAATTAAATCCTCTGGAAAGCTGACGTGTTTCTCTAATCTCCAGAGAATCCTTGACACATTTTAATGGATTGCTGAATAAAATTGATTAGAACAAACAGCAGCATCAGAAAAATGCCTGTGTGAGATACACATTTATAATATTGTGGCTTACACATTTTCAGTGATTTTTTTTTTTTTTCCAGTTCTTTCTTTCCAGTTTCTTTTTCTTTCCAGTTCTATGGTAACTCATAATACCACAAGTTGCATCAAAATATATGACCTCTTCAGGTAGCTCCTTGGAGCAGTCCCCTGGGCCTGGGTCCTGGAAAGAAAAGGGGTCCAGGAGAGCTGGCTAATATTCAAGCACCACTTCCTCCAAGCTCAGGGTTGATGCATTCCCACAAGAAAGAAGTAGAGTAAGCGGGGCAGGAGACCTATGTAGATGGGCAAGGAGCTGCTAGGCAAACAATGAGAAAAGAAGAGCGTACTGCATCTGGAAGAAGGGCCAGGACACATGGGAAGAATATAGGTGCATTGTCAGAGAATGCAGATGTGCAACTAGGAAGGCCAAAGCCCGTCTGCAATTAGAGTTCGCGAGGGATGTCAGGGACAACAAGAAGGGCTTCTATAAATATGTCAGCAGCAAGAGGAAGACTAGGGAAAATGTTAGCCCACTGCTGAATGGGGAGGGAGCCTTGGTGATGGAGGACACAGAGAAGGCAGAGTTGCTAAATGCCTTCTTTGCCCCTGTCTTCACTKCTAAGGCCACTCCCCATGAACTGCAGGGCTCAAGTGGAAGAGATATAAATGAGCTAGAGGAAGACCTTCCACTTGCTGAGGAGGATTGGATCAGGGATGGCTTAGGCAAACTGGACATCCACGAATATATGGGCCCCAAWGGGATGCACCCAAGAGTGCTGAGGCAAAAGGTGAGGGTTATTGCTCACYGCTCTCCATCATCTCCAGGAGGTCATGGAGGGCGGGGGAGGTGCCAGAGGACTGGAAGAGAGTCAACATCACTCTGGTCTTCAAAAACGGCAAGAGGGAGGCGGCAGAAAACTACAGGCTGGTCAGCCTCACCTCCATCCCTGGAAAGGTGATGAAGCAGTTCGTCCAAGAGAGAATCTCCAGGCATATGGAGGAGAAGGAAGTACTCAGGAGTAGTCAGCATGGATTCACCAAGAGGAAGTCATGTCTGACGAACCTCATAGCCTTCTATAATGGGATGATTAGCCGTCTGGACGAGCGTATTGCTGTGGATGTTGTCTACTTTGACTTCAGCAACACTTTCGACAGGGTCTCCCATAATACCCTCTCAGGAAAGCTTCAGAAGTGTGAACTGGACAGCTGGAGAATGAGGTGAATTGAGAACTGGCTGGATGGCAGAGCTCAGAGAGTGGTGATAAATGAGGCCGAGTCCAGTTGGAGGCCTGTGGCCAGTGGTGTCMCCCAGGGGTTAGTACTGGACCTGGAGCTGTTCAGYTTGTTCATCAATGACTTGGACGGGGCCACAGAAGGCATCCTGAGCAAGCTTGCAGTTGATACCAAACTGGGTGGGGAGGCCGACACTCCGGAGRGCTGTGCTGCCATCCAGAGGGACCTGGACCAACTGGAGAGTTGGGCGGAGAGGAACCTCATGAGGTTCAATAAGGACAAGTGCAGGGTCCTGCACCTGGGGAAGAATAACCCCAGGCACTAGCACGAGTAGGGGTTGATCTGCTGGAAAGCAGCTCCACGGAGAGGGACCTGGGCGTCCTGGTTGACACTAAGTTAACCATGAGTCAGCAGTGTGCCCTCATGGCCAAGAACGCCAATGGGATCCTGGTCTGCATCAGGARGAGTGTTGCCAGCAGGTCAAGGGAGCGTAACCTGCCCGTCTCCTCAGCTCTGGTGAGACCGCACCTGAAGTAGTGTGTGCAGTTCTGGGTTCTCCAGTATAAGAGGGATGTGGAGCTTCTAGAGAGGGTCCAGCAGAGAGCAACCAAGATGATTGTTCCTTGAATGGAACATTTATCTTATGGGGAGAGACGGAGTTGGGCCTTTTTTTCCCTGGAGAAGAGAAGGCTGAGAAGGGATATGATTAACGCGTATAAATACATGAAAGGGGAATGTAGGGAGGAAGGGGCCAAGCTCTTATCAGTGGTGGCCAGTGATAGGACAAAAGGTAATAAATATAAATTAAAACACAGGAAGTTCCATCTCTAGGTGTGGAGGAAATTCTTTACTGTTAGGGTGACAGAGCAGTGGAACAGGCTGCCCAGGGAGGTTGTGGAATCTCCTTCTCTGGAAGTCTTCAAAATCCGCCTGGATGTCAACCTGTGCCACGTGCTCTGGATTTCCTTGCTTGAGTAGAAGGATAGGACCAGATGATCTCTAGAGGTCCCTTCCAACCTTAGCCATTCTGTGATTCTGTGATTCTGTGATATGTCCTTCTAAAGACTCAGTTCTGAATGCTCATCCAGCTTAACAAGAATTCTAGAGCTGGCATAGAAAGTAGATTGCTTTTTTTTTTTTTTTTTTTTAATTGTGTTCTCAGCAGGAGTCAATTCAATGAAAATTCAATTCAGACAGGAGTTGATATGCCAGTTTTGAAAAGGGTTCTAAACCTCATCCACATCTTCGAAAAAA
>NW_020455193.1:584503-609818 GCF_003342845.1 Nothoprocta perdicaria | reverse complement strand
CCTTACTAGGGCTGTGTATAGCGGGAAGATCACCTCCCTTGACCTGCTGGAGACGCTCTTCTTAATGCACCCCAGGATCCCGTTGGCCTTTTTGGCCACCAGGGCACACTGCTGCCTCATGGTCAGCTYGTCATCCACCATGACGCCCAGATCCCTCTCTGAGGGGCTGCTCTCCAGCTGGTCCACCCCTAATCTGTACKGGTGTCATTTCTGGTTATTTCTCCCCAAGTGCAGGACCCGGCACTTGCCCTTGTTGAACTTCATGTTCACCGCCCAGTCCTCCAGTCTGTCCAGGTCCCTCTGAATGGCAGCACAGCCCTCAGGGCTATCAGCTACTCCTCCCAGTTTGGTATCATCAGCAAACTTGTTGAGGGAGCACTCCATCCTTTCATCCAGGTCATTAATAAGTAAGTTGAACAGGACCAGATAGAGGACTGACCGCTGGGGGACACCGCTAACTACAGGTCTCCAACTGGACTCCGCGCCACTGACTACCACTCTCTGCACTCTGCCATCGAGCCAATTCTTAATCCACCTCCCCATCCACTCATCTATCCCACACCTTCGGAGCTTGCCCAGGAGGATGCTGTGAGGGATGGTGTCAAAAGCCTTGCTATTGGCTTAATATAGGACATAGAGGAATAAAGGAAAAAGACATTGTAGTAGATTACAGATAGATGTAGTAGAAGCCCAGATAGATGAAGTCCAGATAGATGACATCCACCACTCTGACCTCATCTATCCAGCTAGTCACTCCATTATAGAAGGCGATCAGGTTAGTCAAGTATGATTTCCCCTTGGTGAATGCATGCTGGCTACTCCTGAGCACCTTCTTCTCCTCCACGTGTCTGGAGACAGAAGCCAGGATGAGCTGTTCCATCACTTTTTCGGGGATGGAGGTGAGGCTCACCGACCTGTAGTTGCTCGGGTCCTCCTTCCTTTTTGAAGACCGGAGTGACGCTGGCTTTCTTCCAGTCCTCCATCACCTCTCCCRTTCTCCAGGACCTTTCAAAGATGATGGCGAGCGGCTCGGCTATGACATCCGCCAGTTCCCGCAACACCCTGGGGTGCATCCCATCAGGGCCCATGGATTCTAGAGGGCTGCCCCTGACAAACATCGAAGCAAAGGCAGCATTCAACAGCTCTGCTTTCTCCGTGATTCAAATCAGAGAAAAGGGATTTTGAGCTTGTTACCAGATTTCTGTATTAAACCTTTTTAGCATGGAGTATGCTGCACTGAATTTACCTCTTGGATAATTTTTTCACCCATATGATTTTTTTTTTTGACATGCAAAGTAAGAAATTTTTGCACTCTCAGAAAGTTTAAAGAAGACAGAAATAAATCCAGCCCATCTCCTTTTGGTGATAATGAAAACATACACATATGAGAGTATTTCACAATTAACAYTAAAAAGCATATATTATAAATAGAAATAAATGTCTGAAATATAATGCAAACTGGAAAAAATACTATTCACATAAATCATTTGAAAAAGAAGAAAGGGGAAATACCTTTAAATTTCAGAACTTCTGTTACTGGATGTAACTTATCTGTCCAGTCCATCCAGTCCACAAGACAATCCAACTTCACTGAATCTTCAAAAACAAAATTAAAGACAATGAACCATTTTAAATGGATACCGTTAYGCTCAATATACTGAATCTTAGAAAATAATTACTTGTCTTGCTGAGAAGACAGCTGCAGGCAATGCAAGAATTCAGTGTTGGAAGACATTGTCTTCCACAGACTACATAACCACATAAAAGCCAGTTTTCTTGTGCCGTAGTAGCTGATACTCATTTTCACATCATAACTTCTTTCTTCAAATCATGTACTAGTGTCAATGCAAAAGACGTGCAATATCACTTTATTGTTAAGAGACCATTCTCATGGTCCCATCTATTCAGTGTTCCGAGGAAAGTAAAATGAGGTAATATGCATACATATCGATAGTTACACTTCTAACTAGCCCTATTGCAACACAATTCCTTTGCTTACATAAATGTGAAGTTTATTACAAAATATATACAATCTTATATTTACTAAATTTTAAGAAAATTGCCTATGACTGTGGTTTCTAGGTATATAAATAAAAGTTATTTTGAAATTTGTGGAATTTTATAAATCAGAAATGACCTGAATATATATTTTAAAAAATCCCCAAGCATGCATTTTTAAATGAAACATATATTACAGTAAAATCATATGATAATATTTTTGTTTTGAGTAGGCATATTTGTCCTTGTTTAATAAAGAGAAAACAAATACTATCATATTATTAATTTTTGTAATGATCATAACAAAGTCACTCATTCTAGAAAATAATGCTTAATGTTGTAGATAAACCAGTTGTATCAGATTCAGCAAARATCACACACTGTGGAGTACTCCAGCATTAGACTCCCTAAGTCTATTAACATCCTTTCTCTTAAAAGCATTTTCATGATTCATATTTTGCTTTTTTTTTTTAGTTATTCTAATATTTGTACCAGATGGGAGTGGTTGATTGATCAGGTGTCACAGGTTCTTGTATCACACCCTTTTAGTGGGACATAACCAATTTAATAGTGTGCAAAGCCATCGTGACTAGAATGGATAGACATAAAAAAAATAGATTAGGGAACTTGATATTTGAAATGCAGAAGTAGCTCTGGCCAAGCGAGCTTCTTCATTTCAAATGGGAAAACAAACTAGTGCAATTGCTGTCACATAGCCTTGTTTGATTAAAGCCTGTATTAGTGGGACATAGGCAGGGGTATTGCAGAGATGGAGCTACTTTGGCATTGAGAGCGCTGGACCAAGACTCCTGAGTGAGGACCCAGGCAGCTGCCTCCTGTCACCAATGCTCACACTCTCTCCTCAGCAGTGATTGAGGTATGTTACCATGCTTGGGTTAGCCAGTAGGACACTTCGTGGCTTCGTTTCCTTCTTTCCTCATTTTTCTCTAACTAACCCCTGGAAGTCCTCAATTTTTCTGTGTTGTGCAAATAAACCTTGTGATACCATACCCAAGATAAAATGTGTGGTCCCTTGCCACTCAGAAGCCACAGCCCCATACTACAGTATTTCCTATATAGTTTCTACATAAAATTATTTTCACATTTTATCATTTAATTATACTGTATGACACTGACTTCCCAAATGAAAGGAATAGTTCCTTTAGCAAGACTGTCATAACTATATAGTATGATGTAGTGATACAGGGTCAGATTTACAAGCAGAATAGTAGGAGAGGGACTAATTTAGGAAGCAGCAATTTGCTGTCCTACAATAGTGGTATGTAATTAAAGATATTAGATYATTTATTTATCAATTATAAACTTATTTACTTTATTTAGAACATTTATGAAGCATTGCTTTGTACTTCTTTTGGATTCACCTAAAAGCTATCAGGAACAGATTCCCCTGGAAGAAAAAAAAAAAAAAAAAGGTAGTTACTGCAAGTCTTTCCTAAAATGTTATTCATAGGTCTCTGAGGATTTACAGACATGTGATGATATTCTCTTCAGTTGCCTCCAATATCAAAATAAAATTGGGGAAAGATATAAAGTCATTAAAACTTTTCAAATATTATGTTGCCAAATAAACAATTCAGCTAGTATTGAGAAAATATGGAGATGATGATTGTGGGTTTTAAGAGATATGAATGTTGTAGACAAGATAATTTCCTTATTAAAATACAGTCAGTGCTATGAAATTGGTGGAGAGTCCTATTTTTTGAATTATTTGTGAATTATTTTTTGAATTGTGTGTGAATTATTGCTTGAACAGCAGAAACTTAGAGAAAAACTAGGACCTAATAGAAGTGTTGGTACTACAGAAGCTTGTGTGGGTTGAGACATGGTCACACTTCCAGGATGGTTGGTAGGCACAAACTCTGTTCCTTCATGGTTCCCTACGCAGCACAATCTGTCCTCCAGATTGCCCTCCTCCCTCTGCCTTTGATATCTCCACCCCTCTACTACCACATCTTTCAAACTGCAAAAATTTGCTATGAAACCTTCCAATTAAAATGCCATCAACCAACTATGTAACGATCGTATTTAAAACTTAAAAGCTAAGCTTTTTCTGAATTTTGCTAATTGAGAAACAACTACAGGTAGAGCATAACACTTTAAACATGTTTTTTCACAAATCTTACTCAGAATGCATTTTTTACCTTCCAATACGCTAAAATAATGTGCATTTTTTTGTTGTTGTTGTTGTATCTTTCTTGATATTCAGTTTAGTTTTGGTACAAAGAAAAGAAAACAGAATGGTTTAGAATATTCTAGCATTTTAATGTTAGGCACTTAGTTTATTATGGTTACTGACTCCTTGGACATACAGAAATACTTCAAAGCATCTAACTTCCACTGCTTAACCATATAGGACACCTAATATTATATATTAAAGAGAATCTTACATTTGGTGGGTTAGACATTGAATATGTCTATATGYCAATTCCTACTACTATTCCTGACGCTGCAGACTGCATAGGGAGCCCTTGGAAGGACAGGGTACCGTGAGGACAGGATACCACCGAAAGGCTGCTAGCTTCACAGGTGGGACACATGAATTGGGTGCTCAAGTGCCAAGAGTATGTATTTGTCCTTAGTTCAGCTGTGCTAACCTTGAGTAGTTTACATTCACGGAGCAGCTGGACACTTTTAACATGACATAATATGCCTACCTGGCACTGGTGGGAATTTGGTCACTGTGTAGCCCCAYACCCTGTTATGTACTCTGTCTGTCATGGACTTTTCACCAGATCTTTTGCAGGTTTTCTCATCACACTACATTTCTATAGTTCTTTGGAGCAACATGTCCCTGAATTTATCTTGTGTGTCACCTCTAAGAGCCTGTGAAATACCAACTCTATATATTCAATGATGTTGTAAGGGKTTTTTTGTTTGTTTGTTTTGTTTTTTGTTAAAATACTGAAAAATATTCAACATCATTTTCCTGGAACTGTCCAATGTTAGAGGAAATTGATAATTTACAAAAAAGCACACAACTGGTACAAATTACATTATAAAGAAACATGAGAAACATTCCCAGTGGAGATCAAGATAAAGGATATAAAATTATTTCATGTATATTTGGTAGGCTCTAGAAAGCTACTCAGGGTCATGGGAATATGAGTTATGTCATTTGAAGRAGACGCTAATATCTGTCACCATGAACAGGCAATGAATGGACATAATAAAATGATGTGATAATTAAAAGTCAGAAGACCTTGAGATTACTATAGATCCCTGTTTCCTATAAACACCAATGCAGTTTTCACTAGTATATTCAGTAGAAAATACTTAGAATTCAGTATTCTGTAGGATAAAGCAAATGATAAGAGTAATTTGGAACATAATATCTTTATTACAAAACATAGCTTAACTATTTATACTTTCTGCTTTCAGTACTTTCAGTACTGAAAAAAAATGGGCAAAGATTAATAAAAATGAGTAAAATCATTATGGCATCAGAAGTAACATAGCTCACTTTGATTTGAGCAGGAGATTGGCCCTTATGTATATGCATTGGATTGCATGCACCCCAATATAAGGTATTCTCTGCAACTCGAATTATCCTATGATACTATAATTGTCATTTTTTTTCAAAAATAAACTTGAGGAGCGTAGTGTTACAGATGAGAGCAGAAATATGGCACAATCATGGGAATCTATTAATTGAAAATTAATTATTAAATGACAGTCTCATTTTTGTAAGCAAACTTTGCTGATGTCTTTAAGAAATACAATTTGATATCAAATAAGGTCCAATAAGAGAGTTATCTATTATAGAATAAGTCACAACAAAATCTACTCAGGGACACCATGAGACCAAAGTCCTGATAAGCAGCAGCATGAACTAATTACTTTAGAAGCTGCAAAGGAGACAGCTTAATCATTAAATAGACACTCACTGAAACCAAAGTTAGAAGCTCAATCGCTTGGGGAATACTGGATGAGTCAATGTTCACAGGAAACTGATAAAGCTGCACTGATTAGGGCCTGCAGACAAATGTTTTGCCTGTCAAGATATGTATAATCAGACTTATAGTCTATATTTCATAATGTGATTGCAGGGTACAGTGACTATAATTTATCAGATAAAAATCTCCAATGCTAAATGATGACCAATATGCATGTTTTTATGTGTTTAGACTTTCATCTTGTGTAACGAGAAGCAGAATAGTGACTGAAAGAAATGACACAACCACTAACATTATTGTCACTGAAAAGCACAGTGAAGTAATGTGTTTTCAAGAAGTTTGGATATTTGAGTTAGTATGGCTACAGAAAAAAAAAAAAAAAGAGCAACAATTATATACATCTCATAAAAGGGCATTAAGGTTAAATCATCTCGAAGCTGTCTCTTCAATTATTTTAAAAGGCTAAAAGCAGGATGATCTTTTTCTAAGGCCTTGTTATAGTGTATAGTCCCTGCAGGTGAAAAAAGATAATCAGACTGACAAAATTCAGTGAATGGACAGTTAGGGCTCTRTGCTACAGAAGCCAACAGCCTGGAGACAAGGGAGGAATGTCGAGTTCTGGTTCATTATTGCTTCACTGGGTTTTTTAACTGTTGCTTTTTTACAGTTGCATAACACTGATGATATTTTGGATGTCACTTGATTCTATTCTTGCATGCTCAACTGCTCTTAAATGCCTACTTTAAGCATTGGAGGAAACTGTGATCTCAATTACAGTAGTGTAAATCAAGAGTAATTCCAGAGCAGGCACTCTCATGACATGGAGTAAGACCAATTTCAGACTAGGAAGAAAGAACATTATTAAATAAATATATGCTGCAATTTGGTTTCAAAGTGTTTTCTGGCACAAACATACATGTGGAATTACCCCTAAAGGGCACAATACCTCTGTAGCACATATTGGTTCTTCCTACAAGCAATGAAGCTATTCTTCCCTGTGTTCCTGACTCATATTTCTCCCACTGTCTCCCATTTCTGCTATGCTGATGTGCCTTTTAGGGAGCAGAGAGGCTGAGAAAGCTTGCTAAAAATATYCCTAAGAACTTACATTCCAGTATAAAACAGGCTTATGGATCTCTGTTCATAGGTTATTGCACTGCTAATCTTGCTTACAGGCTAAGAGGAAGCACACTTTATAAAGCAAAGATTTTCTTGTTAATAATTATTTTGATTGTTGTTCATATAAGTGAAATCTTTTTTTTTTTATTAGTCAAGATGTAGTTACTACAAGAGGAATAAAAGAATCATAGATTCATAGAATGCTTAAGGTTGGAAGGGACCTCAGAGGTCATCTAGCCCAACCCCCCCACACAYGCAGGGTCACCTAGAGCGCGTGGTACAGGGCTGCATCCAAGCGAGTTTTAAAGATCTTCAAAGAAGGAGACTCTCTGGGCAGCCTGTTCCAGTCCTCACTGTTAAGAAATGTTTTTTAAGTTCCTATGGAACTTCTGATGCTTCAGTTTGTGGCCATTTCCTCTCRTCCTGTTCACCACTGAAAAGAGTCCGGCCCCCTCCTCGTCACTCCCTCCCTTGAGGAATTTGTACACACTGATCAGATCCCCCCCTCAGCCTTCTCTTCTTCAGGCTGAACAGGCCCAGCTCTCTCAGCCTTTCCTCATAACACAGATGTGTCAGACTCCTGATCATCTTCGTAGCCCTGTGCTGGACTCTCTCCAGCAGCTCCACATCCCTCTTGCACTAGGGAGCCCTGAATTATCATATTATCTTATTATCATAGAAAAAAAAATGATTTTTTTTAGGTTTTGCAGGATGAAAAATTCTGAATGTGAGATGAAACGTCCTGACGTTTATATTTGAACATACATTTTCTAAAGTCAGTTGGAATACAGATGACAATTAAAAAATGGGTTAAGTGATTTATATAGATASTCTGACACAAGTTAAGAATTCTTTTTCAACAAGGATGTAGTAGGATGTTGCTGGACACATTACAGGGACTGTTACCAGTACACAGTTTGGAAATAGACATCTTACTTTGGAGGGAAAAGAAATCAAAACAGACAGTAGTTGAACTCTTGAAGACAATCCACATCTTGTTAGCAGAATGAATGTTGCCATTGAGTCTGTTCACGCAGGTAAGATTTTATTAAAAAATAAGGAAGGTTGGACTAGATCTCTAGAGGTCCCTTCCAACCTTAAATATTCTGTGATTCTRTGATTCTGTGATCTTGAACAGTACAAATAACCTTATTAGTGAAGATGTGAGACTGAATTTTGATGAAACAAATACAGATAAGTCTTTGGTTTATACTTTCCCCAAACAAACCCAAGACTCAACTATATTATAACTTTCACAGGGAACCTCAGTCTAATTAGTGTTAGGAAACAATAACAATTTCAGGTGTCCCTCCATGTTGCAGCCAAATTCGGTTGTGCTGTAGACATAGTTTGGGATAATTTTCATGTTTATATTAATGAAAGCATGAAGTGTATACTTTTGGAACTCATAGTCATATATATATCTAATTCACTTTCATATTACTCAGTGCTTCTATCTCCAGTTTTTCTTTCTGAAAATGGGGTTTAAAATAAATAAGCTTTTAACGTTGGAAAAAATCTTGGAGTAAAAAGAAAAATACTTTATAAAATCTGTGCTTTTTGTCCTCCTACTAACCTATTAGTTAGGTTATTGCCTTCTGTCTATTAACCTATTACTTTTATTAACCTATTTTTTTAGATATAGCTGAGAAAAAAAAAAAAAGATGAATATGCAGTTTAATTCTAATAGACAGTTATAGCACATGATTCCAGAAATTGAAGTTTTTAAAGATATAGGATATAAAAAATATAAATAATACAGTCTAACTTCATTGTAATGTAAAAAGAATTTAAGCCTAGACGACATCAAAACTTRGGCTGTACATAGCAACAACATTTAAGCTTGAGGATTTGAAAGTCAGATATCTTTTGAAAAACTGAAATTTGCTTTACTGAGGGGGGAAATTGTCATCATAAATAAATATTTAATGACTTAGAGATAAATCAGTTTCTCTTATTGCTTGTCTCTGGATTGGATTTTAACTATTCAATAGTGAATAATGAATAGAAAAATATTCATCAGTGTACATCACTGACGATGCATACAATGACATCTATTTTGAGAATATTAGTAGCATTGAAATGGTGATTTTTATGTTTCAGGAATAGCATAAAGGTATGTGAAGACTTGAGACTAAGTGGCATAGAATGTAGCTGTTTCTAGTGTGATTTATATTTGTGCCTTGATATTAAAATCAATTAATATTTAAAAATGGAGTTCACTGCATATATCTACATCCAGATTAGTCTCCTGGAATGTCAAATCAATGGAGAGAAACAGACATGAAGAACAAGTCATCTAGGTTACCTAAAACAGATCAGAAGAATCACAAACCAAGATGTCTTTTTTTTTTTTTTTTCTGCACCCTGCAGAAAGGGAGTATAGTGACTGGCTCAGACCTAGACATCTGAAGTTAGAGGATATTAATAGCATCTGCCCTGATGTTCTAGTGATTTGAAAGTCCTTCTCCATTCATAACTTTGAACTGTGCAGTAATATGCATCACTGTTCATTTTTTTGATGACTGAATAGAATTAAAAATTCTCACAGACTATTTCCAAAATAGCAAAGGGCTTCAAAATTTTCCTTTTTTTTTTACAGTCTACCATATTTAGAGCTCAGTTATGTCTGAGCTGCTGCAGATTTAGAACTTGGCTGAACTTTCTGCATATAGTCTCTTAATCCAGATCGAAGGATTTAACTGTTAACTAAGAGGGTTAACCAAGAAGCATTGAGAGTTTTTTTTGTTTTGTTTTGATTGTTTTTTTGTGAATAAAAGACAGTTCTGCAATACAGTTGACGTGTGACTACTTATTGTCCTAATTTTATAGTTACAAAAATGACTATATGTCTGAGTACCTGCCTTCTCACGGTCCACTTATTACTATATTATCTGTTCACCCTCATTTAAATGCTATCTCAAGCTCCAGAAGTGTCTTCAGTCACTCATTATGCAAAATGGACAAAAAGACAAACTTTATGCAAAAAGACAACTGACATAATTCCAGTTTTGATATGCCAAGAATTTTTAAAAAGAAAGGAAATGTAGAACAGGAAGTATATCTTTTGTTAGTGTAGTAAGTCAATGCACTGTGACCACATAAAATAAATGTATCTGGAGGGAGGATAAATTCAAGTATAGACCATAAGAAGAATTCAAAGGTAACTTTTAGATCTCTTGGGTTSCCTGAATAGAAAGAACAAGGAATATTTCATGCATATGAGAAAGGCCTTTAAAAAGGCTCAGAATATGAATCATTAGACATTTCCATTGCTTTGACTTTGACTACTCTGAAAGAATATGTATTCATGGAAGTATTATATACTTTCATAGTTTTCTGAAACATTTAAAACTAGAGGCTGTGAGATAAAGAGTGTTAAGAAAATAAATACAATGCATGAACAAGTTGAATATGAACAATTTTTTAAAATTGTTCTGCTATGACTAAAAATCTTTAAGAGTATTCCTGACAGTAGGGAATATTTCTTGAAAGATTAAGGAAATGTTTTAGAAACACAGAAGWATTTTAATGAATATTAGCCTGAAAACAGTGACTTGTTTTTCGGATATTCAGATATCCAGGTGATTAGTCTAGTGAAGCCTGTCTAAATAGCACATTTAGAAGGAAACTATGCAATTACAGAAATGTAGTCAAACCAATATCATATTTAAATTAAAGTAAGCACACAAAAAGGAGAAAGCTCTAACAGAAAGGAGAAAAAGGTGTAGAATGCAACCAGATAGAGCAAATTCAGCGTCATCTGCATTACTCAAAGTGTGTAACCAAAAACTTGTCACAAAAAAATGGAAAAAAAAAAAGTCAGCAGAAATATATACGAAAACTGATGCTTAAAAAAAAAAAAAAACTTCAAAAGTTTGAGATGGACTTTTACTGATTTTTTGGTGAAGAAGCAGAATCATTATATAGACAAATAGTTATTTAGGATGTGAGAGAKGAAACATTTATAATACCTTGCCCACATTGGATTTCTAGGTTTAAAGTTGAAGAGAAAACCCTATGATATACTCAAGCTAGATTTTGATGTGTATTTTATAAATTTTTAGTACCTTCATGATTTCATAGAATCACAGAATCACAGAATGGTCGAGGGGACGCTCAAGCAGGGACWCCTGGAGCATGTGGCACAGGGTGGCATCCAGGCGAGTTTTGAAGACCTCCAGAGAAGGAGACTCCACAACCTTCCTGGACAACCTGTTCAGAGCTTTGTCACCCTCACAGTAAAGAAGTTCTTCCTTACCTGGAGATGGAACTTCCTGTGTTTCAACGTATACCCATTGCCCCTTGTCCTGTCACTGGCCRCCAATGAGAAGAGCKTGTCCCCTTCTTCCCTACATTCTCCCTTCATAAACTTATACATGTTAATCAKATCCCCTCTCAGCCTTCTCTTCTCCAGAGAAAACAGGCCCAACTCACGCAGTYTCTCCTCATACGAGAGATGTTCCAGGCCCTTAATCATCTTTGTCGCTCTCCAATGGACCCTCTCTTGGAACTCCACATCCTTCTTATACTGGAGAGCCCAGAACATCACACAATACTCCGGGTGCGGCCTCACCAGAGCTGAGGAGAGGGGCAGAATCACCTCCCTTGACCTGCTGGCAACATCCTCCTGATGCAGGCCAGGATCCCATTGGCCTTCTTGGTCACGAGGGCACACTGCTGACTCATGGTTAACTTGGTGTCAGCCAGGACTCCCAGGTCCCTCTCCGTGGAGCTGCTCTCCAGCAGGTCGACCCCTAATCTGTACTGGTGCYTGGGGTTATTCCTCCCCAGGTGCAGGACCCTGCACTTGTCCWTATTGAACCTCATGAGGTTCCTCTCTGCCCAACTCTCCAGCTTGTCCAGGTCCCTCTGAATGGCAGCACATTTGAAATATTGTAGGACAGTATGATTGTTATCCGTAATGCTCCTTCCTTCTCTTGTAAAAATGATATATATCTATATCTATCTATCTGTGTGTATATATATATATATATATCTCCATTTGAATTACTTCTGAAATCCTCACAATCTCAAATATATCTCATATGGCTTTTCCACATCACAGGACTAATAGCGTAATTGAACTGACTGAAATTATTTCACAGTCCACATCTTCAGCAGCATGAAGAAACAGATCASTAGAAGCTGAAGGATCTCTTAGTGCTGAGTTTCCCTGGGATCTTGCTGCCTATTCAAGACATCACTATCCTGGAGCAGAGTGGTTGGACCTAAGGAAAGCCAAGGCCACTTGCTCAATTCTTTGGCTTCTGAGTGTACACACATCACAGCCACCAGGACTTCGTAGGTTTCTGTTTCTGCTGCATAGCTTCCAGAGGGCTTACCAATGCAATCCTGGGAGACATAGCAGTGGACCTGACCTTGGCAGCAGTCACTTTTTTAAGGATTCTTTCTGGATGAGTGATGTCAAAACTAATTCAAAAAAAAAAAAAAAAAAAGTAATCGTTTCACTCATTTTGTTCTCTTCAAGATACTCTATTACATGCATTGCCTAGTAGGAGGATGATGCTCAAAGATGAGTGTCCAAACGTGTCTTTCTTCCCTTTCTTTTTTTTACTTCATCTATTGTCTCTTTACTCATATTTAGATTGTAAGCTTCTGGGGAAAGTTCATGCTTTCATTCTGTACTTAATATGTGCTTGTGGGGAAGGCTCCAGGGTACTAAAATGTGAATAATACATTATAATTTATTGGTACAGTAAAATCTGAAACAGTGCTATAAGCAGTTTAGCTTAAAGAAATATACTGCAAGAGCATAAATAACGTATGCTCTTGTTTCCATTCCTTAATGAACAGATTTAACTTCCATTTATGATTGCCAACTTCTTAGAAAAAAAAATGAGGGGAAGTACTACAGTTATATTCCTTTTTTTTTAGAAAAACATGTTTGAAAAACAAATGCTATGAAAAACAAAATCTATTATACAGTTCCTTTCAGCATGATAGTAGTAGATACTCAGGTTTTTTATTGCAATATATATGCACAATATGCTTTTTGTCAGCATTTAGAAATGTGCATTTTGTTATCAAAGTATGTATAGGTATATACACAATGATTGTAGGGTTTGCAATATTACATGAGATTGAAATATATCATTATAAGATCTTGTTTTCAGTTGATGTTCATATTCTTTTTCAAACATGATCTTTATGAGCTGAAATGCTATGAGAGTCCTGTTTAATTTCTATTAAAAAAAAATCACAATAGTTGTGTGCTAAAATCTCTCTTGCTTGAGTTAGTTCTGTCCTGATTGTGACTAAAAGCCTAGACAATGTGGATTATATACAGTCTTTAAGTCCTCCTGTCTTTTCAACTGCACCTGTTCAAAAGATTCAATAATAATGAATGCATTAGTTTCAAGGTTCTGCCAAGACGGGGACTGCCTTTCATGTAACCTTGAGTGTGACCATAATCTTCAGTCCAAACAACCTCTGTAGATGAGCCCAATAAGTGTACTCAGAGCTCATTTAACACACAATGTGTGTTAAACACATTCAAGTGTTGCAGTTTTCAGAACATCGCAGCTGAAGGAGCTCTCGTCAGTTCCTATCTTCAGTCTAAGAGCCTAGTAGCTAAAGCATGATACCAGTCTACAAGCTGAGAAAATATGTATTAGGTATTATCCCCTTTTCAGTAGGGATTCCCTCTCCTTCTTCTATACCTTCCTAACAACAGAAAAAGCTGCACTTTTTTAATAGAAAATAAATAATGATTTAAGGATTTAAATATTCATCAAGCAAAGGACAACATGTGTCTCTGGCCATCACAGTAGTATCTACGTATTCAGATGAATCAAATTTTAGTGTTTCCACTCCCAAGATTGCTTATGCTTTTGGATTATAAATCTTCAAGTTTAGAAAACTACGAACCAATGAACAGAGGAAGTGTATGGCATTTTTTATCATATTTAATATACAAACAACTTATTTTTAAAATCTATGCAGAAAATGATTAAGATAAAAATATTCTTTATTTTATGATATGAAGGTTTAGGGGTTTGCCTTTCAGCATAAAATATTTTTTTTCAAATTTAAAAAGGAAAAGAGAGAGAGATGAGTGTCTTACATGCTGTATATACAAGAGTAGCTTAAACTGCCTGTTAGAAATGATCTCTATCTTGCCCATATCCATTTCTAAGACACACTTGGGAATTGTTTGGGAAAATTTTAGTGAGTAAAAGTCAAAGCTGAACTGTGAGTTTTAAGTCCATATTCTAACTTGGAAACTCCCAATTTAAAGACAATCAAGTCAAAGAGCCTGATGCCATTTAACTTGGTAGATATGTAGACTGCTCACCAGGAGTAGCTATGACTATAGCACTTAACAGATATTTCAGCTGTGTTGCCTTGGATAGATATTCTGGAAATTAGACACAGAAAATTAAGAAACATATTAAAAGTTTGTTATAATTGCATTTTGTGCAAAGTGCAGRAAATGCAAGCTTAGCATACAATTCAGATGACTAACTATAAAAGACAATTTATAGTCCTGCAATCTTCAGTCTTCTGACTCTAACTATATGTCTTTCAGGTTCATAACAATAGGAGACAGTCTTCCAGATATCAGGTATTCCATATAATCGAGATTCAATTCTATTTCTGCATAGAATGAAGCAGAGATCCTGTAGAAGATATGAATTGTACAGTCTCATAAAGACATAATTGTAAAAAAAAAWGTAAATAATTTAAAGAATTAAAGAATAAATAGATGAAATGAAGGCTGCACATGATTTATTTCTCAGATTCCAGCTATTAAGGGTCTCATTTAAGCCTTTAGAAAGAAGTAAAAAGTGTCAAGTCATAACAGTTATGCACATATATCCATATGCATATATTGAAAATTCCCAATGTCTAAAGTATACATTAATTTTTGATTGAGGGAAATTTGTGCATATGCAGATGAGTAATTGATGTATCTCATCAAGTCCAAATGCTAAGATATGTAGTAAATATATTCTGGTTCAGTGCAATAACCTCTGACGATGATTCTCAGAATTAAATGTCAGAAACTAGAAAATAAGGTCAGGCAATGATAATCAAACTTCATGTTCATGTACAAAATTCATGTACTGTGACTAGCTGAGGGAAAGGAAGCATTTTTTTGCTGTATGGATGAAAGTGTAACCCCTTGTAAATTTACTTACAGAGTCATTTGCAGAACACAGAGAACACATAGAGAAACACAGCTTTTATTATATGCCTAATGTATATTCTGAATCTAGTGTCTGATAGAACTTAAAGTCTTTTTTACACTCTGTTTGACATTTCCTTTTCTTATAGCGGTTTATTAAGCTACCTTGATGAGGAATTAGGACACAGGCTTTATTCACATGATAAATTTTTTCTTTAGGAAAAGGGGAGTTACATATATGCATTAGCTGAAAAAGAAATTAATGTTTACCCTTTAAAAAAAAAGAGAGAGCAAGAGAGAGAAAATCTGTAAATTGCTATATCCTATCTTTTTTCTTTATTCTTTATTCAGAAAAATTTTCATTACATATTGATATTAATGATATAATAGYTTAATATATCACAGATGAATCAGCACCTGTGAATGGCAGCATTTCATTTTGTTTTCTTTAATGATCAGTTTTTGAAAATGCATGAAAATGTCTAATCTTAGATTATACATTGAGAACTTTAGATGATGTCTTGTATGTTTGTGTCAAAAGCTCCTCGGTGGCAAAGCATTAAGTCAGGACTGTTGTTTTGAAATAGCTTTAAGAGCTTCAGTTTTAACTTAAAAGAATTGTATTAGGGCGGGGGAAAGGTCTCATGTCTCTTTGACTTTTCCATTTAAATTAACATTTCTGGTGACTTCTGAACAATGAAATACATTAATGTCATCAGTGCAATTGCACCAAACAATTTTGACTTTCATCATGAGTTGAAGCATTACCTCAGGATGTACGCTTATGTCTGAATTTTCATACTTTAGCTGCTTGAAATCAGATTATGTTTTATTTCCAATGTGCATGAAAATATTTTATTCATATTTTTTCACACTCAGAGTATTTAACACTAAGTAGACTTTAGGAAAATAATCTAAAATTGGCCAGAGCTGTTTCTAAGCTTTTCATCATCGCAAGTAGGCACAGAATGACATTGTACCTGTTTATGCAACTCAAATTCTAAGCTGTGAAAATGTGAATGAGCATGTACTGAAATTTTAGAAAATTAGGATAATGAGGAAAAAGGGCAAAAATTATGTGTGTGTGTATATATATATATATATATATATAAAGCAGAAGGAATCACAGAATTATAGAATGATAGAATCACAAAATGCTTGAAATTGCAAGGGACCTCTAGGGACCATCCAGTCCAAACTCCCTGCTTAAGGAGGGAGACCTTGAGCATGTGGCAAGAGATGCAGAAAGGTAAGAAACATTCATTCATCAGCATTCTGTACCTATACCCTTGCTTTTAAGAAAGCTAAGCAAGCCTGAAGAAGAAAACTGTCATCAGAAACATGACAGGAAAGGGAGTCTTGAAAAAGAAAATGCAGTAGGGAGGAAGTGATGTTATGGCAGTTTTGTGGATCTGGTGACAGACATATTTGCGATTACTGATGTGAAAGAAGAAAGAAATCTCAGTTCAGCATTCACATCAAGCAATATTGAGAGGACAAAGGATTATTATAGATTTCTTTTATATTTTTATTATAATTAATATGATAATTTTAATAAAAGTTTAAGGATAATTACAAAGAAAAGATGGTCACCAGAAATACTGCAGTTGGAGATTGCATTACCAGACCTTACACAAGGATCTTGAGGACTTCATAAATTATCAGGAACTGCATTGTATGTCAAGACCATTCCACGTTTGATGGAATATAAGCTACAGAGGGTGATAGAGCTGCTGAGAATCTCTGGAAGGTTCTTGAGGAGAATGTGAACATTGCACTATATAACAGGAGCTCACTGACAAACCTGTAGAGGAGATACAGCTTCCTTCAAGAAATGAGCAGAATCATAAAAAGCATTAGCATTTTGATGTTGGAAGACATTAACTAACTGAAGATACTGAGAAAGGTAGAAAGGTAGGATACGTAAGATAGGATTTGGGGTCTCCTAATTCCATATAACTTTAAAAGTGATATCATCTAAACTATCTGTGGCTAGAGAACAGGAATTTTCAGAGTTTCTTCATTTCATTCCGAGGTTAAAATGGATCAGATTTCTCATACTCCTGCAACACCTTCTAGTTTCTTTATTAAATGTAAAGAGAATCAAGATGAGTGGGGAAGATATAGCAAATATTCACAATGATGTATGTTATGTGAGATGAATCAAGGTGAATGTTTTTAAGACGTGGTGATATTTTTGGATACACAAATACAGAAAATATCTAGGGAAAAGTCTACATTTCAGTCCAAAGCTAGAAATGCAGAGAATTTCAAAAGGAAGATAGTTTGGGTCAAAGAGATCATAAAATGAGTATTCTCTATTCTCATGCTGGGAACAACAATAACTTCAAAATACATTGTATGACAGAATGAAATCTTTTATTTAATAATATATTATATTAGTAGAAACACAGATTCTACATAGATAAATTTAATCATTTTAGATTAGATTGAATTCATTGAATTAATAAACTGAAAGAATAAATAAAGCATCCTAGGAAGTAAGTCAAAAGAGATTAAAAAAAAAACCTCAATTATTCTTAATAAACGCTATACATATACAAATTTATTGCTGGAGAAAAGATCTTTAGAAAGATTTTCTTGGCTAAATCAGGATATCTCTCGAGCTTTAACTGGAAGCACAGTAAAAAGTGAAATGTAGAACAGGGTGCAAAAAACAATTCCACATGGGAAAAATTGGAAAAGCCAACATATACGTAAAAAGAAATTTACCAAGAAAAGAAGATACACAAGTAATTATTCTGTGAGGTGCATTGATTGAAGATGTCTATGAAATTGGTTAGTGATTCCAACCACAGATGCAAAACCTTACTGAATAGATAAATAGAGATCAGATGGCAATTACAACAAAAAAAAAAAAAAAAAAAAAGATACAGTCCTATTATAAAATAGGCAAGAAACAAATTAAAAAGCACTCAGATAAATTTGCACATTTAGTATTTATGATCTGGTTTCATATAAAAATACTTAGACCATGGTTAATTAACCCTCAAAGTCAAACCCATTATCTGTTGAAAAGTCAGGGAAGGTTGGTGAGATATTAGAAAATTGAAATGAGCTACATGGTCTCTATCTTTACAAAGTCAAAAAAAAAAGTTATCAGTTAATATAGATCTACTGGGTTAATATCAGTTTTGGGGAAAATTCTGGGGAAAAAATCAGATATACTATGTGCAATTAACATGTTTTCTATGTATACACATATAGGATTAAAAATAATTGTAGCAATGAAATTCAATTAAGAAATGAAACAGTTGGTGGTAAGAAAAGTACAGCACTGCTCTATATTGGAAAAGTCTCCACCATCACCAGTTTTTAAAACCATATTATGAAGACCTTCTGCCAAAAAATAACTTAAAATATTTTGCACATGACAGTGAGCATGATGTGCTCCCAAGTTCCTGACTTCCTGTCCAGTCCTGCAATTCTGTGAATTCACTAAAAACATCCAAGAGAAAAATGTTCCCAATAACAATAGAGAATTCGATACTCTGAATCCAGGTCTCACGCAATAGAAATAGCGTCTACAAATGATTTAATTTAATAAATTTAAATATTATTTAAATAATATTTATTTAAATAATAAATATATAGTTTATGTCACTTTTGCAAATGAGTAGTAATAAAAAAGTACATAAATTACCTTTTTCTTAATTCAAAGAACATTTTAACACCTAGTACAATAATCTTCAGTGCATTATAAAACTGCTCACATTACTGTAAAACTTTAAACTGCTAAACTGATAAAAATCATAATTACATCCTTCAGATTACATTCAGATTAAAATAGTTTCATTATTTTACATGCTTAAAATTTTTTATCTTGATTAATTTACTTCAAAATAATTGCCTCTCTTACACTCTCACAAACACACTTTCATCCTGATTGTATCGAGTTTCATTTATTGCTCTCCATATACTACACAACTTTGCTTAGTACCAGGTTAGAAAACTACTTGTTTTAATTATATTTCAAAATAATGCTTTAATAGTTACTTGCTGTTAATGCAACTTTTTCACACCATTTTTGTCTTTTCCTAAGGTAAATTCATGTTACTTGGGAAGAAGGGAGGAATATTTAAGGAACAAGTCATAGATTCATTGTTTCATTCTTAGTTTAATATCAAAAGGGATCGTGAAGTCTGAATTTATATATATTTTTTATTTTGTTTCCCCAGTTATCTTTTAGGAAGTCCAACTATCTGAGATAAGTTTTTGATTTTTTTTTATCATTTTAAGTTTTTTTGAGGTAAGTTTTAAGCACTTAACAAAGAAAAATGAATGAATTTGACCATCATCCCAAATTCAAAATCATATGGAAAGTTAGATTTGCTGGCAAAATGTCTCATATATCAGATTTTATTTGTAGAATCATTCCTACTGTAGCATATTGCTGACAAGGATCCTATTTTCTAAAATTTGTTTCTTTTCACTTGCTTTTAAGAAAGTTTCTGTCACAGTCTGTGACTTACAACACTTTGAAAGACTCTCCCGACCAATACTTCACACCATGACTTAAGTTCTAACACGGTCTCATGGTCTCATCCAGCTGGTGCTGAGGGAGATGCACATGCAGCTTGCACTGAGGGTCAGTTCCTTTATCATTTTTAAGCAAATATATCCCTCAAGATGTTGACTGCTCTTCTCTAGTACCATTGAGGCATTTATCTCTTCAAGATGCATTTGAGAAAATAATTAATGTCCATGACGAATAGAACACTTTCCAGGCTTTGCATTTTAGCATCCAGAAATCTGAAAAGGATCTGTGTGAAATGAAGTCCACAGGGAGAAATTAGAGAATAAATTAGTTTTGCTTTAAACTTTTAGACAAAACTGCCAATGTTGTTTGAAAAGACAGGTAACTTTTCATAGTCAATATCACGTACGTGTACATGAGTGTCTGTATGTGTGTTCCCGCACATGTCTATGTTTTTGTGCAAAATGTATCTTGACATATATAATGCACATCACATGAATTACAATAAGTCAGTCAGTCTTCAAATCCGTATACCAGGTGTTCCTTGAGATTTTCTATCTTGGTTATTGCAAGTACTGCCATACTGAAGCCTAAGGAGGTTTGTCTGTACTTTTGTCAGTTTTTAATAGATGTAATTGCCTAATTATCTGCTCCAGTGGAATGATGGGATGTTGTAACTTTTCTTCTCTCCCCCAGGGAACATGCACAGCCTCTGGGAAGTTGCCATCTGCTTCCATTTAGAGTACTGGTGAAATATTCATTTAAGCACTGAGGGTTGCCAACTTCATCTGCCACTAATCTTCATTCACAAAGGATTGACCATTTCATTATTCTGGTTCCCTTTGTTATGGGAGAGAAGCCAGATTATCATCAAAAATGAAGAGATATATTTGTTAATGAAAATGATCACAGAGATTCCTGCAATCTCACTGAGGGTAGAAAGCAGTTAAAGTCAGAGAGTCTAAAACTGCTGTTTTCAAAATCACTTGACAGTATTGGTTTGCTGAATTTATAAAACACATATTTGCTGAAGTCATGCAATGGCCATGAAGAGCAGACATTAAAAACAAACTATTCTCTAGAAAGTAAGTATTGCTGTCATATTTACAGTGTGCAGTTCAAGTCTATTCAATGCATAAATAAATGCATTTACTTATTACTAAACATAATGTTCTTGAATCTTCTAACAGTCGATATGATCTGATGGTTATCACATGGACTGCACTTCTCCCCAAAGATTTTTCTTTCATTGCCTTAGTTTGTATAACTCACTGACTTCAAAATTTAACTGGTGTACATATAATTTCTAAAAGACTAACAGTAGAATTAACAGGAAACATTTTCTCCCGAAACCTATCTGTCCACACAATAATTTAGTCAGCATATGTGTGCACACTAATTGAAATTGTCCCAGTTTTCTTTACAGCTGGGCAGATTAGTCAAACATAATGAACCTTCCAACGTCTCAACTGCCACACAAAGCACCATCTAGAGTTTTGTAGCAGATTATCTGGTACTAATCTGGCAACATTTAGGCAAAAATCAACCTGCCTTTGACTGAGGAAGCAATTCAAGTGAACATTTTGCTCAAATAAAGACTATTTTTATGAGATAGAGATCTTCGAGATCAGTCTCTCGACTTTCTAGAGGTTGTATATGCTGCTTTTCCTCAATAAATTCTAAGTGCTACTCTCTTGTTTTTTAATTCCTTGAAGACCAATCATAATCCTGATCTCCCTTCAGTCTTGCAAGTTCTTGAGGAACCTTTCCTCATTCTATGTGAACACAGACTCCCAAACCTTGTCTTGTTCATGGCACCACATATCTGGACCACGGCCTACCTGACTGAACTATGTATCAGTTGTCTCTACAGAAGAACTGAGACAATCTTTAGAAGTGTCATGTTACTGTATTTAACTAATTTATTTATGAGGGAAGCTTTAAGATATTATAGGAAGGAATATCTTTTTTTTTGTGAATATATATATATATCTATCTATATATGAACTGAGACAATCTTTAGAAGTGTCATGTTACTGTATTTAACTAATTTATTTATGAGGGAAGCTTTAAGATATTATAGGAAGGAATATCTTTTTTTGTGAATATATATATATATCTATCTATATATGCTCGGATTACAATGTAATGGATATAGTAGATATTATATTTATAAAAAGTTGACCACCATGCTATATCATTAACTCTTACATACAGCTTCCTTAAAAAGGAAAATAAAACCTCTTAGAGGAAACTAATTTCAGTCCTACAGAGGAATTATTATATACTGTTTTACAATTAGAATTATGTGCCAAGATGTAAGTTTTATTTTACTTATTTCCAGAACTTGTGCAGTAGTGATCAGTTGCATGACCATTTCACTCTAGCATCAAACGCCTTTAACATGAAGCAACTTTAGATTGCTAATTTTTCCTCAGAATACACATTAATATGACTGTGGAAACCATAAAGCCTGTGTCTTTATTACACCACAGCATGTCTCTCTTCACTAAGATTAAAATTGTAGAATAATTACTAATCATAACCACTTTGAAATTGGTATCCTGCTGTTATACAGTGTTCATATAAGAGCAAGAAAACAGTGTGTTAATAAACCAGTTTTTGAAAGAGATAATCAGAAATATTTTTTTTAAATCCTCACCAAAAAGAAGCATCCATTCTAAAGCATTATTTAGTGTTCCAATCATCTATTATTGTCATATTGGGTACGTTTCATCGAAGGACCACAGATTAGTTTCTAAAGGCCATGTCCACACCAGATGCTGTATCAATACATTGAGAAAATATTACTGCTATCACTACTGTAAAGAAGAGAATTGCTATCTCTTAGTACTGAATATTGCAGAACCCTAAAGACATCTTTCAATGACCTAAAAGTCTCTCTGACCAACAGTCATGGACAATCACTTCCCACTTGAAATTCAATGCCTATCTAAGCCAGTTAAGCTCTGGGTGCTTTTTGACAGCTGCACCTAAGAACCCAGTTCAACAGTCACTGACTAAGTGAACCTGACATATCACGACAGTACTAGGTTCTCATACCAGAAATCTTGACACCTTCCATTTAAATTTTGCCTTTTTTATATAAGAGTCACAGGACAAATTTCAGAAGGAGATCTGAGGTCGGGGTCAAGCCTCTCCTCAAATAAGTCATGCTACCTTGCTTTCTGAATCCATGAATTAGTTGTGGAGCTTAAGAAGAAAGGGATGAGACCTTCTTTCCTCCTTTGCAGTTTCCAGTTCAGTCTATCCTATGGTCTGATGTTTAAAAAAGTTCTTCTGGGAGATAAAAAACATGGTTTGCATCCAAGTGTCCTATTTTGCAGAGGAAGTGTGCTATCTGTTGAGACTTCTGAGTTCCTCAAAGAGATCAGTGTCATCTTATGGTAGCATAGCTAAGGGTGATAACTGCTACTGGAGAGCTGGGAAGTGAGTCAGTTTTAATGAGCTCATAGCCAAATGCACAAGTCTACATGTAATTATCTTTAGTTGCAAACTTGGCAACTCTACTATTCCATGAATCACTATGGTGATCCTATTTTTATACATCTTTCACTTTTTTTTTCCCCAAAGATATTCCATGCTGTCAGCCCATCAGTTTGAAGTTCTATTAACACCAATTTGTTTTTACACATATTTATCACATTGTGATTTTTGTGACAAATTTGCTTATTTTTCATTTGACTTTGGGGTTTTATGCCACACTCAGTCTTTATTTTCTGTAAACACATCTGTCAAAGGCTTGGCTACAGACCGGCCTTGTCCCCAGGGACCTGGCAATGAGATCTTTCAGCTGAAGTCCATCACCACCACAGAACCTGTTCTGTGCTCAGGAGTGGACAGTGAAGTCTGGCCCTGCTGCCATGGTCTCCCAGTCTCTTGCTGATTCCAGCTCCCACCTCCCAGCCCTGGAGATCTGCTGTCACATGCTGTGCCCTGAAATTATATCACTCTTACACTTGCAAAGGGAGCAGTAAACATAGCTCGTGTTATGATGGATGCTTCTGTTATGATGGATGCTGGTGTTCCTCCTCTGGAGGAGTTCTGGATTGCTCAGTGGTGACGGCTCTGGAACTTGATACTGAGCTTTTGCAAGAGGTGGACTTCCAGATATCTAGGTGTGTTTAACTACACTTGTTGTCCTTTTCTAGGGTTTTTCTATCTATTGTATTAATATCTGAGATTTCTGACTCCCTCCAGGAAATAAGACAAACAGGGAATTAATCATAGTCCTGGCCCATGGACACAAGACATACAAGAAATAGGAAACAGCGATAACATTTTTGTCATTAATGTTCTTTTATGAGATTTCTTCTTTTTTTCCTTTAGTTCATGACTTTGAGGTCCTAAGTCCATTGAAGATGGTCACTATATTCATAATCAAGGGAAGATACCATAGAGGGAGAGAAATCTTTGTGAAACCAAGATTTTACTGTCTATTGTTTTAGCAATATAATCAAAACATAATCCGACTGATTAGCACCAGTTCAGTTACAATAATGCTAACATTCCCAATCAAAATTAACACAGAAAATCCTCATTAATAACAATTCCCTTAAAATTGTTATAGAATAAAACCCACTAATATCATCCTCTTTTCTCTGGTGCGATGCTTCTGTGCCCCTTTGGATTCTACAGCATCAGTTGTCCTCTGTCCAGCAGTGAGTGGTCAGTCTCTCGACTCTTCCCTGGGAGAGGCTTGATGCTTATGGCTGGGATCCATTCAGTCCATTCAAAATGGTCTCTTGGATATTTAGAAAGATTCATTCTAATGAAAACAAAATTTATTTAGTTTATTTTATAAGAAAAAGAAAGTAATGCAACAGAAAAAAATAAGATCCATGAAATACTAGTTTAAGTTTTACCCAAGTAAGGGCTTCATTAGCAAGTCTGAGCAAGTCTGTGCTGTATAGCAGAGAACTAGAGATATGTGAAGTGTTTTATGACTAATATTCTTGAACATTTCTGAAACTTCTGTTAGATGGAAATCAATCTTTTCTAAAATATGCTTATAAACTAATATATTTCTAAGAAATCAAAAAAAAAAATACTGAACAGATGACATTACGACTCCAAAATTTTTGAGTTAAAGTATGTCTGAAAATTTAAGCACTGATTTCACAGCATACATTAAGAATTCAATGAGAGATTCAGTTTTTGACTCTTCTCCAGTTCTACTTTTTCTCATTTGTGACAAAAAAAAGAAAGATTTATCCAGAAGACAGGTAATAGTTAAGACATATTATTAGTTTAAGCAAGCCTGTCTTCATCTTAGCATTCCATATAAAGGTAGTATATTTTGGAAAATATGTTCCCATCACTACCTCAATTTAAACATGCCCCAAGGCACAATAAAACATAAATATCTAAGACTCTGTTCCTCTGTTCAAGTCACAGGACCCAATAATCCCTCACTCACATATCATATTTTTGGGAAAAGTGGAAATGGATGACAGATACTGTTGTTGCCAACCTCTGGGAATTTTCAGACAGCCCTTGAGAGGTAAAGTGTTACTTTGAATGTATTTCTGTTTATCATATATAGCAATAATGCATGTTAACAATGAAATTAAAAGAAAAAAAAACAAAAGAGGAAGGAAGGAAGGAAGGAAG
>NW_020455193.1:543547-584462 GCF_003342845.1 Nothoprocta perdicaria | reverse complement strand
TTTTTTTTTTTTTTTCTGAACAGATCAGACAGGTTTTAACAGAGATTTAAGTATCTATCTTGACTTGAATGAGCAAATAGGCAAAATTTTTATAGCCTTCATCTAGTAACAGTTATGTTTTGAGGTACCCACATGTCTGACAATAAGCTTATGCACCATGGGGTGGGGAGTTCAAACGTTATTTATTTATTTATTGTAGCTTTTTCAGAGAATAGGTTGAGTTTTCCTGTATTATTGCTATTTACAGTTTTCTTGTAATCGTGCTATTTACCTGGCTTATAGAATAAGCACTAAAGCCACTGAAAACTGAGATATTAGTAACTATATCAACTGAAAGTTACCAATATAAAGAAACCTATAGAGGTAAAATTCACCTTGTATATATTTTCATGTACCAGCTCCCATATGGGAGCTTATCGTTATGAGGGATATTTTTCTTTTCTGCCTATAAACTTCTTACAGGACTCATCTTTTTAGCCCTGTGATCTGTATGACACGTCTTACAGCTTTCTAACTGAATGAAAATTGTGATAACTTCATAGTCTCATGAAGTGTTGCCAGTACTTATTCACAACACACTGCTTAGAAAATCATATATTTCCAAACAGACGTATGAGTGGCTGGAAGCTAAAAGGAGCTCTTCTCTGTAAGCATAAAAATCAAATTATTTCTTTGTTGCAGCTCATGACTCCTCCAGACCAGTAGTTCTCAATTTGTGGTCTGCTTTGATTTATAAAAGCAAGCTCAGCCACATGAATGTTCTGCCAAACTCTGTGAAAGGATGCTTTACTCTGAATCTCCCAGAAAATCTCCTTAGAAATTTCTGCATTTCTAAAAGATATGCTGGACTGCTGCAGAGGTCTGAAGCCCTTATTCTCTCTACAGACTTCTACATTTCAGTTTAGATGTCTGAACATTTCTGAAGTTATTTACTCCTAAAAAATTTGAAGGCAGCCCATTATTTCATCAAAAATCACTTAAGAATGTGTTAGGCTTTCTCTGGTTTCTGCCAAAGGAAGATGAGACTTGGTCATTTTGTCAGTTTTGACTGTTTGACACTTTTTTCCTGACTGGTGAAAATGTAATTTGGATAGTAGATGTAAMATGTATATGGCACAGAGGTTTTGATGGCCATTTCTTCAGCCCAAACTGAAACTAGACTTCAAGGCTGGAGGCTTCAGATCACATGCCATTTGGCCAGGCTAAGGAAACACATCTAATAGAACCAAGAATTTATTTTAGTCTACTAAAAAGTGTTAGCAGTATAATCAAAGATTTATTATCAATGACATTGATATTAACATTTATAATCCAAAATATCCAATTACTAATATTTTTTTTACAAAGAATACAGGTAAAATTGTGATAATTTTTTCTCTTGTATCTGCTTGTTCTCCTGACTCAGAATAACTATTCAAATGCACATTATGTGTTTTCTTAAAACAATATGGTCATAGTGTGAAAGCAGCAGCATCTGTAAAGCTTGTCCATGTACAATAGTACTAAGATTCTGGGTTCTAGTGTTCACGTAGCGATTGCTTCAACAGTAAAATGATCATAAATAGCAAAATATCCCAGGGTCCCATTTTCAGAGGCTGCATTAGGCTCCATTTGTGTTGGCATATTCAATAAAAGATGCAGACCACATTCTGTAATAAAATCATAAATAGATGCTGATATACTGATACGAGTTTGGGATAATCAGCCCTTTTGTTTTTTTAACATATATAGAGAGAGCTTGGATGGAAGTGGGAGGTTGGCAGTGTTACTTAGCTTGTAGCTGCCTTCTGCTCCAGAGCCATGATGCATGAGCACATGGCATTCTTTAAACATAGCTTAGAGTCTTATAAATTAAAGCAATTTGCAATTTATAAACTCTAATGACATAGATATTACACTGGCTATTGTTTCATTAAAATCTGCATGTCTACAAGAATTTCAGAGAGCAAAGGTAAAATGGAACCTTAAAAAAGCAAAGTAAAGACATGGAATAAATAAGGGAAAGCTGAGAAGTTGAGAGAATTTTAAAGCTCTATTTCCTGACTGGGAAAGGAAACAAGGGCATTGTCATTGAAGTGTCTCCTGCTGAAGTTGCAGAAAGAAGACATTATAAATCAAATTTTTAAATGAAGGGAAGGAGCTTTTGGTTTAAAGTATGGCTTTGCTATGAGTTTCACACTTAACTAAAACAACTCACAAATGTCTCGTGTTTTGGATCAGTTGGAAGTGGTGGATCACAAGGCAGATGCCAGATCTTGATTTATATCTTAAATTCAATATGCAAAAATGTGACATTTCCAAACTCATGTCTGAATTATTTCTAAGCACTTACCTTAGTTTCAGCCAAGAACTATGCTGAATACTCTTTGTAAAAAAATAAATGTTTTATAATGTATATTAAAATCTATAAGAATTTTACTTACTTTTGCAGAAAATAGGAATATATTACTGCAAAATTGGCTATTGGCAAATAGCCATTGGCAAAATGCCCACAGAATTTTTTCATGAAGAGACCTCTTAAATTAAAGATAAACATTATTCAAGTTGTCTGCTTATAAAGTCTATGGAGATCTTATTTAACATTTTCCTTTAGTGGAAGTACAACATAATTAACATATCAATGTCCTCCTGCAGACAGGGATTTTCTGTGATATTTAATACAAATCTCTTACTGAAACTTTTCTAATTATTTTAATTATCTTTGCCTTTTGTCCTACTTCATCTGACAGAGAATGGGATGGTTAGAGAACAGCCTAGTATCTGTTTTTTTTTTTTTATATTACAAATGTTAGACAAAAAGATAATGATGATTTACAGTTATTGTTATTAGTAGTAGTAGTTCTGAACCTGACTGCAAAACACAGATGAAGAACTACAGGAAGATTCCAGTGAAAACTGGAATGTGTATTTCCAGGGCATAAATGTGCTAGTAATCAGATGCATGTTGCATGTTCTCCAGGACATAATTTTAAAAAGTGATTTCTTTGGTACCATTCCATTTAGTACAATAGCTGCTGTTCAAATGTAGGTTGACCAAATGAATGAACTGGAAAGGAAGGTGGAAAGGCAACAAATGTTTATGAGGAAGAAAATCGTAAAAGCAAGTGTTCTTATAAGACTTTCATTTGCAGAGGTGTTGAAATAATCTTCCAGTCTGGACAACTGATGAGGCTACATAACTGCCATGCCTTCTAAGCTGCCCATTCTATACAAAGAGAAATCTCAGTAACTCTTCAAGGGAAGAATCTCTGGAATACATTCATCAGATTGTCTTCATTTTTTTCATGTAAGCGATGAAAAATATGGTGTGCGTGAGAATAAATACCACCACCACTACCAAAATATAGTAGCATATTCAAACATATTAAACGTATTAAAACATAACATATTAAATATATTAAAACATAATTTAGAAAATGTATGAGAATAAATTCCTATTTTTTCCACTTTTTTTAAAATACTCTACATTCACAGTGTTGGAGATGTCTTTATACATGTAACAGTCTATTCTATAAATAGCTCTCCTATATTCTGAATTCTGCCTTCAAACAGTACACATTCAGGTTCAGAGGATGGTCAAGATGGAAAACAAGTGAGAAAAGATCATGAAGAAAGTGCCAGATGTTAATGAAACAATAATTTTGAGTATATATCTATTTTCTTCTGCCTGTTGTCTGGTATATTCCTAAAATAAAATAGAAGAAAGATGAAGGCACTAAATATTGACCTATTCTTCAATTTTTAGACCTTATAAAAGTTTGATGTTGATAGCTGTCATTATTTACCAATATTTGCATTTTAGTGAGTATGCATTGAATGGTGCAAGGTGCAGATATTACCTTTTCTAGGATGAAGAACAAATGAGCAGAGATAAAAGGTTATGACAAGTTGTGATAGCCGGGTTGTCAACAATATCATTTTTCATTATGTACATCAGATAGGACTGTAAAGCCCCTCCTTGCTACTATTTTTTTTTTCACAGTAGCTTGTACATTTTTGCATATATTTACTTTGCATATGTCTACTTCAGGTTATAGATTTTCAAAAATTGACAGAATAGAAGAATAACTGAAAACAAAGAATGGAATGAAAGCCAGGTCATCTACCAGTGCTTAGTGTAAATGTCCATAGGAATTAATGAATATGGAAATATCGTACTTTTAAAAGACATCATTAAGCTTTTTGAAACAAAGTTTACATTTGACAATATATTATTGAAAAAATAGCAACAGGACTTAGTAAAAATTATGAAATACCTAAAGTAACAAAGGTGCATATTTATAAAGGAATTTAAGAAGAAACAATTTATCCAAGTCCCTGAAGTATGCAATGTCATTCTTGAAAATCATAACTACCTATGGCAAAACCACCCTTTCGTCATAGAGGAACTTGAATTCTCAGAGTGGCTGTTCTCAAAGTCTTTTGTGTCTAGCTCTTTGTAATCAACAATGCCCAACTAAAACGGCAGAGTAACTGAATTCTCTGGAAACTATTAAGTATTATGTCAAAATGTTACTGAAATCTTTCCTGTTAAACTGCTGTCTGACTGGTCTTGTTATATTAGAATAAAGGGCTATTCTGTATTGATTTTTAGGTGTATTTTGAGGCTCATTTGAACACACTGCTTCTAAATGAATGACAATCTGTACCATATCACTGTTTGAAAAAGGAAGCTACATTTCACTGTTCAGTTAGGGTCAGGTGCGGCATCCATCATTTGAATACCATACTCTCCCATACAGCACATTGTTATGCTGCCCAAACTCACTTTGTGTAAAATAAGAATTGTCTATTTTAGCGGTAAATGACTAGAATATGCTATTCTCTTAAATTCATTTTCACAAGGCTAAACAATTATAATACATATGTACACATGCATAGGTGTATATATAACATACAGATAACTGAGGTGCAAATTGATGTGTTCTTATTTAATAAAACAAGAAATGTCAATAAATAATATCTTGGTGGGTTATTGAGCATGTTTTCATTTAAATTCCAAAGAGCTATGACAGTCTACCTCAACAAAACATGATTGTTTGAGAACAGTCACACTTAAAAGACTTTGGTCCCAGTTGGATTTAAAGTTCTCCCAGCTGCTTTTAATTGCAGGATTGGTGTCAAAATGAGATCACATTAAGGTCATGCTATAAGGCCACAGTAAGCAGACAAGACTCTATTGTCAGTTCAGTAAGCTCAGAAGTCCCAAGGATGTTTCCCTAATGATTTTTTGAAATGTAWTCCTGCTTTATTATTCATATGCAAAATTATTCTTATAAAGCATTGGAAAGGCTGAATTTCTGTTTAGTTTAGCAAAGTACTCCTTAGCAGAGACAATAGTGAAACAGAGTTATGGAATTATAAATTCTCTTTCATTTATATTAACTTCTAAGAAAGGGCAAGTTCCTCCATTTTTATATTATTCCACAGATACGTTCTATTTTTCTTTATTTGAACAAAAGTCATTCCCTAAGAATTTACACTAAACAACAAAAAGTTATTGACCTATGATGAGATGAAAATTGAGTTTTGTTGACCAAGGAGGCAAATATTGACCAGGACTTACGTCTTGGTTCGTATTTTTTATTCAAGGATGTGTTTCTTGAAGCAAACTATCAATATTTTATGTCTGTATATTTATGTGTGCCTATAGCTGTTGAATCTGCTTTGTTTTTGCTATCTTACAAAAAAAAAAAAAAAACAGAGAAAAAAAATTGGCACCTTTCTGAATCAGTGAAAGTGCTTTATAACTATTATTTTCTCTGTGTGCTCTAGAGAAGAATATGGTATTAATTCAAACTCTTATATCTGAATATAGGATTTTTTTTCCTTTTTGATCTTCAATCATCCCTTACAATACTGAGAAAGCCTTCCCCTATGTCTGTATCGTTGTGTCTGTCTGAACTATACAAATAAGTACAAGCTTTTTAGAACATCAAGAAATATTCATTAGTCTACACAAYTCTTATTATGTACTTTTAAATAATACAATACTAAAGAGTGGCACCGATAATCATAAATATTTTCCAACCAATCAAAAATCACTATTTTTCTTGCATATAACATCACTGCTAGAGATACTACAATAAAAACTCAATTTTGAAATGTCCTGAGGTCTTTTAAATAACACTTAAAATAGAAGGTCATGTTGTCTATTTTGCTAATATTGAGAAATTATAAATAAGCTGAAAATCAGAGCCTGGCCTTCATTATTGATTCAAGATTTATCCTTATTGGTACTAAATTATGTAGATAAGACAAAATTTCTACTGCATGTTGGAGAAAGAGAATGATGAATAACTTTTGATTAGTCGGTTGGTTGGTTGTCCTTTTACTTTAAATTACTTGAAAACCTTATAGTGTTCACATAATGTTATAATAATCTTGTTCAAATGACAAAGTGACATTTCTAAAAAATGAAAAAGTTCTATATGTGTTAATTGAACCCTAAGATCCTGTAATAAATTTAAGGTTTCTAACTGAGGAAAAGGACGAATATCCAGAATGTACCAGATAAGTGATAGATCAGATCTCAAGAGTACTGATGTACTGTACTGATGGATCAAGCTTGGAGATTTGGGTTTCATAGACACTGCAGAGACTGAAGGAGGTGAAGGGAGTAGGGCAAAGGGAGTCTTCTCTACCTATGTTTCTGGTGTAAAGTTAAGATTTCAAAGTTTCTAACAAAAAGTAAACCCAACATAGAGAAAACATATTTTCACTATAATAAATAAATAAATAAGTGCTATATTGCATTTTCTACCACAATTTTCTTGACTACAAAAATATCTTTGAATGAGAGGACTTTGAGAGATTAGCTACTTCTATTTACAAATTAGATTATAAGTTCAAAAAACCAAGAAGTTAGTCCTTGCTCTTACTATTTAATTTCAACATCTTAAGTAATACTTGCTTTCTAATTTGTTAAAATGGTTGGATACAACCAGAGAATTGATAGACAATTGACAAAGTATAAGACTACAATAAGCAACAAAAAGGTTAATAAAAACCTTTTTTTTTTTTAGTCTGCATTTTTAGTACATAAATCTTCTCTATAAATATCCTGAAAACCAGGGGTTATTTTAATTGAAGGTTATAAGCATTTATTATATTGGAAGGTCCTGAAGCTGTCTACTTTTATAGGAAGGGAGAAAAAATAAAAGTCATTGGTAACCAGTATTCGGGTTTTGTTTTCTCATAGTGACAATTTGTATAAAGTGTTCTCCCTGCATATAGTTTTTTTTTTTTTAATTTTAAATACCTTTATTATTTTTATCAGCACTGAGCAAAAAAAAAGAAGGGAAATAATTATGAATTAATTATATGCAGGTTTCATCCTGAATTCAAGCTGAACACAAACACAATATAATTAAAGCAGCAACACTTCTTTTTCACAGAGATACTGAGACCACTTAAGTCATAGCATTTTTCAGAGGCAGAACAGACTCTCAAGCAGAGCAGAGCAGAGTAAGAGTGACTGCTCTTCTGAACTTAATCCTTTTCTAACAGTAGAATAAATGTAAAAAATCCTCTGCTAAGAAGAATAAGACAGTACATCTGGAAAGAGGTTTTTCATACTTAATAATATACTTTCTTGTTGTTCTGCATTATTTTCCTGCTGTTCTGTTTTAAGAGTTTGGACACTGAGTTTGCTGCTGACACCCCATCTAGAAGACTGTACTGCTGTAGAGGCTTTCTGGGTGATGGGTGTTAATAGGCCTCTCAGGCAGGGACATCACATCAGGAGAGGGCTCAGAAATAATTGGGACTAATTGAACTCTGCTCTCCCTGATGTTTGGTTAGTCAGGCAATCAGAGCTCTGGGCTTCAGCCCTGGGTTTCAAGAGAGTCAACTTTGACTTCTTCAGGGTGTTCTCTGGAGCAGTCCCATGCGTCAGGATCCTAGAAGGAAAAGGGGTCCGGGAGAGCTGGCTAATATTCGAGCACCACTTTCTCCAAACTCAGGACTGGTGCATTCCCACAAGAAAGAAGTTGGATAAGGGGAACAGAAGATCTGCATGGATGGGTAAGGAGCTGTTGGGTAAAGTTAAGGAGAAAAACAGAGCATACATCATGTGGAAGAAGGGCCAGACCTCATGGGAATATTATAAATACATTCTCAGCGAATGCAGGGATGGAACAGGGAAGGCCAAGGCGCACCTGGAATTAGAGTTAGCAAGAAATGTCAGGGACAACAGGAAGGGCTTTGGTAAATATATCAGCAGCAAGAGAAAGACTAAGGAAAATGTTAGTCCGCTGCTGAATGGGGAGGGTGCGGCGGTGAAGGAGGAAGCAAAGAAGACAAAGTTACTAAATGCCTTCTTCGTCTTTATTGCTAAGGCTAGCCCCGAAGAACTACAGAGTCCGAGTAAAAGAGAGATAAACAGGAGAGAAGACCTTCTGCTAGTCGAGGATTGGGTTAGGGATTGTTTAGGCAAACTGGACACCCATAAATCTATGTGCCCAGATGGGATGCACCCAAGAATGCTGAGGGAACTGGTGGGGGTTATTGCTCAGCTGCTCTCCATCATCTTTGAGAGGTCATGGAGGACGGGAAGAAAGCCAACATCACTCTGGTCTTCAAAAAGAGCAAGAGGGAGGAGCCTGGATACTACAGGCCAGTCAGCCTCATCTCTGTCCCTGATAGGGTGATGGAGCAGCTCATCCTAGAAACCATCTCCAGGCATACAAAGGCAAAGGCGGCGATCAGGAGTAGTCAGAATGGATTCATCAAGGGGAAGTCATGTTTGACGAACCTGATAGCCTTCTATGATGGAATGACTGGCCAGCTGGACAAGGGGAGAGCCGTGGATGTTGTCTACCTTGACTTAAGCAAGGCTTTTGACACCATCTCCCATAACATCCTCATAGGAAAGCTCTGATGTATGGGTTAGATGAGTGGACATTGAGGTGGATTGAAAACCGGCTGGATGGAAGAGCTCAGAGGGTGGTGATTAATGGGGCCGAGTCCAGTTGGAGGCCTGTGGCCAGTGGTGTCCCCAGGAGTCAGTACCGGACCCAGTGCTGTTCAACTTGTTCATCAATGACTTGGACGGGGACACAGAGTGGGGCCTAAACAAGTTTGTGGCTGATATCAGAATGGGTGGAGTGGTTGCCACTCTGGAGGGCTGTTCTGCCATTCAGAAGGACCTGGACAGGCTGGACAATGGGTGGAGAGGAACCTCCAGAGGTTCAACAAGGACAAGTGCAGGGTCCTGCACCTGGGGAGGAATAACCCCAGGCATCAGTACAGATTAGGGGTTGACCTCCTGGAGAGCAGCTCCAAAGAGAGGGATGTGGGATTCCTGGCTGACAAGAAGTGAACCATGAACCAACAGTGTGCCCTCATGGCAAGAAGGCCAATGGGATCCTGGCCTGCATCAGGAGGAGTGCTGCCAGCAGGTGGGGGGAGGGGATCCTGCCCCTCTACTCAGCTCTGGTGAGGCCACACCTAGAGTATTGTATGCAGTTCTGGGCTCCCCAGTCTAAGAGGGATGTGGAGCCTCTAGAGAGGGTCCAGTGGAGAGCAACAAAGATGATTAAGGGAGTGGAGCATCTCTCATACAAGGAGATACTGTCTGAGTTGGGCCTGTTTAGCCTGAGGAAGAGAAGGTTGAGAGGGGACCTTATCAACATGTACAAGTACCTGAGGGGAGAATGCAGGGTGGATGGGGCCAAACTCTTTTCAGTGGTAGCCAGTAATAAGACAAGGCACAATGGATATAAGCTGAAACATAGGAAGTTCCATCTGCATGTGAGTAAAAATTTCTTTCCTGTGAAGGTGATAGAGCCCTGGACCAGGTTGCCCAGGGAGACAGTGGAGTCTGCTTCTCTGCAGGTTTCCAAAAGCTGCCTGGATGCCCCGCTGTGCCATGTGCTCTAAGTGTTCCTACTGGAGCAGGGTGGTTGGACTAGAAGATTGCTAGAGGTCGCTTCCACCCTTGACCATTCTGTGATTCTGTGAACTCACCATAATGAGAAAACCCCCAGGACACTGTGGAGGCCCCACATTTCACTAAATGTTTTGCCATGGAGAGAAGTAGGGAGCTAAAGGGAACTAAAGGGAATAGAAAGGAAGCCACAGACTTCTGTCATTCCTCCTAATTACCCAAATCACTTTTCTAACATTATTCAGATCACGAGTCTACATTTTTTTTCTGCAGGCATGACTTATTTCAGCTACCAAAGAGAGCTTTAAAAGCATGCTAAGGAATGTTATGCAAATTCCTTCATCCTTGAGTGGATTCGTCCCAATTTATATCCCAGAAGATTTTGTTTAAAATAGCCACAAATAAAACTTGATCTGCTTTTTATGCATCTGCTGCCCCATTTTCTGTGCTAGTGCCATGCTTGTGTGTTATAGTGTGACAAAAAGGATCATAACATCTGAGAAGCCAAGGACTAGAGAAGATGGTGCTTAGCTCTTTCAGGCTCTCTGGCCATTCACTTCTGTGTAAGCTGCTGAAGATTGGGTTGTTGAGGAATGGGGCAAGCAGAGTGGATGTTGGGGAAGAAGCATAATTCTAACAGAAAGCTCTATGAAATGAAAGTAGAGCATTCCAGCAACATTTTTATTTTCTTTTAATAAAACATTCTGACAAAAACAAGATAGGAAAGCATATAACATTTTCTACCTAGGTCCAAAATATGCCCGTCCAGCTTAAAAGTCTTTCCTCCTCCTGGTATTCAAAGGTTCTTTGAAGATTCATAGTAAATAAAAATTGATTTCAGCTTCAAAAGCTGGAAATTCATTTGGGAAAAAAAAAATCCAGATTTGATAGATAGACAAACATTCAACATTGCATCAATTGAATAAAGCTCAGAGCAGTAAGTTAATCAAATCCTGATGATCATCATGTCATGAATGAATGAAGTAGTTTCAAACAAAAAACGAGTAAGTACCATAATTCCCATCTTTTTATGAACATCTAATCTCTTCATTCTTGGTAGATGAAATAGAAGGAACATAAAATCAAAGAACTTTATTGATGGAAACAGAGACAATGGACTTCATAGTAGCCAATTCAGCAGAAAAAGACTACATAAGCAAAGTCAATATTGAGTTCTTTGAGGAGAGAAACACGCTCCTAGTGACCAAATCCAAAAATGCTAATGACTGTTGTTGATCAAATGAGAATATGCTGTGGTTAAAAGAGCCCATATTTTTCTTATGATGTCTGCCTTTCTGTTCAGAATATTCTCTAGAACTTTATTTTTTTTTTAAGAAAAAGCAGATGACAAATGAGTAGACCTAAAGGCTATCAAATTAAACATGTTCAAACCATTCTCTTGCATTGAATTGAATGACATCAAACGGTCCTAGTTATATCATTTAATTCTTTTGCCCTCCAACACATCAGTCACATCCAGACTTCCTTCTGTTCCTTCACATGCTGAATTCAAACCCTAGCAGGGCCCAAAATTGTGCACAAAACAGTGAAACTTGTTTAATGACATAGATGATGATACAGATGATTGATTCCATAAAACTCTCTTAGAGGTGCTAATGAAATTGGCATATGTACATATTTTGATAATTATGAACCACCTGCAGCTTGACATAGTGTCAAAACAGAACAATTTCCAAAGCAGACCTAATGTTAAGTATTAAGGTAAAGTCAAAGCGTATTTTTCTTACAACTGTTTATACAGTTAAGTCTGAAGATGGACTCAAAAAACTCAAGTTCGTATTATCTTTCACTAGAGAAAATAATAAATTTTTACAAATATGTAACACAGGAATATTATTTACTGAGCAATCGAGCTATTCAGAGACCAACTATTCAAAGAGCAACAAAACTAGAAATCAAATGATCATTCTAATCTAAAGAGTACATCATAGTTCCAAATTATAAAGTAATTGGTTCTAGATTCCATTGCCCATATGAACAGATATTGCTAGCAGACAAAATTCAAAAAAAAAAAAATCAGACTGCATATAAGGAGAAACATTATCACCATGAGGATAGACAAGTATTGGAACAGGACGTCCAGAAACACACAGTCTCTGCTTTGGAAGATGTCAGGATTTAAATGGACGTAGCCTAACATATAGCTGGCTCTGCTTCAAGGACATCACGCTTCCATTGGACTAGAAACTTGACAATCCCACTTTCAACCTGTATTAATCTGAGTCTGTGATTTTAGTAGTGGGTAAGACTACTTAATTATTAGGAAACAACAGGATGGCAAACTTTTTTGTTAAAAAAAAAGTGATTTCATATGCTCTCAGCCTCATACACAAACTTACAAACACACAGATCTGTCTATCTTTGCTCAGTATTTAGCCACCAAGAGATATAAATTCAAGTGATCCTTCAGCCACCACAATATATGCATCTAGGCAGTCTTCTCAGAACATATTGCCATGAAATGAAGTGCAAGTGATAGCATGTACCAAGTCCTCACCACATCCCCCATGTAAGTGAATTTAAAAGGACCAGATGGAAGAATGATACCTCTGTAACCCAAGCCATTTCCACAGCAGTGTAAATTCACTTAATCATGCTATGACAAAACTCATTAGAATGATGGATAGAGTCAAGAATGTTCCTGATTTTGAATTAGAATTAGGGGAAAAAAAGTTTTGATTTTCTACCAAAAAATGTAGCCTTCTACTACATAATTCCCAGTAGCAAGACTTTTCTGGAGAAGAAAATAAAACCTATTCAATGACAATAAACATCTCCTGGAGAGACAAGTCTGGATAATTCTGCACCAAATATAAGTATTCCAAGATAATTAGAGTGAAATGCAGATATCAATAAAATGTATAAACTAATTATTGAGACAAAAAAAGTTTTCAAGAAATTGCAAGAGATTTTGTCCACATTCATTGCAGACAGCAGTGAAAGTTTACCATATATTTCACTACTGAGTTTATTAGAGATCAGCTGAAGGTTAGCTATTTGGATTAGGTCAATTCAGCTGGAATGGTCTTGAGATTTAACAGTTAATCAAAGTGTGAATCATATAACAGGTATCAATTCAGTGACAATATAAAAAATAAATATAAAACTTATATAAAATAGAAGTATAATTCTTACTTTAAAATGAAAAATACTTTAAATCTTAAAGTCTTARTTTGTGCTTCTTACTTAAATTATTCTAAACTAAGAGTTCTAATTTAGGAAAAAAAAAGAAATGAAAATATGGGGAAAAAATTGCCATTTTATTTGCTGTGAGAAGGCAGCAGTGCAAACAAAATGGCATTCAAAGTTCAGTCCATTTGAAAGACTTYTCCTTTGGTGTACATTTTGGGAACTTGCAAATGTTCTAAAAGGAACTCTGAAATTTTGCTGTSTTGACATTCTCTTCCCCTTCCAGGTAATAAAGTATAATGGTTATATATTGGCCATCACAGAGATGAGTTGACCAGAGGCGAGGGAAAGGAGGGAAATCAAATTTCTAGCATTTTATTCTGTTGTCTGTGATGAGTGAAAAGTAGGAATTTGTTGCTAATAAAGGCAATTGAAAATTATTCTACTTGCAGTAAGACTTGACTATGAGCCTTATTCTTCCTTTGAACTATGATTTGATCACTCAGGATGAGATGTCAGTCCCTTAATCAGATAAAAAAACGTATCCTGTAATCTGACTGTGACAATAGTAACTGAAAGAAACACCCTTTCTTCACAGAAATCTCGATAAGCAAGTACTTACTAAAAGATGAGTACTGTAATTAATTTCTTATGTTTTGCTTGTTACCTGTTTTAGAAAACATACATTCTAATAATATATCCCTTCATGCAGAACAGGGCTTTTGATTCATAGCTTTGTTAGAAAACTCAAAATGACTGATTTAATTTGCTTAAGGTGTACAATAACCATAACCAAAGAACAGTAATTTCTTATCTGTCAACAAGAAAAAAACCAAGAGAAGTTAAATGAGATCCTCATTCAAAGTACTTTTCTTCATGATAGATAAATTATGAATTGAAATTATTTTGCATTCAAAATTAYTTAGAATGCAGTTGGACTTGGAATTATTTTTGACCTAATTATTTTTTGATATTCTAAGTTTCTATTTACTTTTAAGATGAGATAAAATTGTCTCTCAGTTTGTTCCAAACCACTCACATATATTTAAATACATGAAATACATACTTACTTATTCAATTTTAGGCACTAAAGTCAGTGGGATTTAACCATTCTACCATTCTACTACTAATGTAGTACTATCGAACCAAGGGGAAGAAAATAAAAAAAAAAAACAACAAACAAACAACAGAATACAAAAAACACCTCTTTTTTTCTCCTTGCTCTCCAGAGATGAATCCCCTTTTACTACATATACCAGTTGGATAAAAACAGTACATCACAAGTATATAAAGTTCAAAATTAAATATAAGTTGCTTACTTTCAGCTTAAACATATTCTTTGCTGTGAACCACTGCTGTATGGTATGAAAGCTATAACAACAGTAGCCAAATCCAAGGGTCAAAATTTCTGATGAAAGAATTCCATTTTACATTAATTTCCATAGCAGGGCATTTTTACTGGATAACTTGACACGCAGAGCTTGTACATTTAACTTGATCGTGTAGATACTGGTCATACAGCTCTCTCAGCTTGCTGTGCTCCATAGTTCTCTCCCAGGCCTGGGGCCGTCATTCACACATGTTGGTTTGCTCTGGGCTCCCCGCTGACGTGAGGTAGCTCATTCCTTCCAAAACAAAATCCTGCCAGATTTGACGAGATGATAGTTGCTTCTCAGTCAGTCCCAAACAGTCAGTCCAAATGTGTCATGCATGACTTCTTCCACCTGGCACAACCTCCACCACTATCGGCACAGGGCTTGCAACTTCAGWTATGTCAGCATGCTCTCATGCTGTGCCCCAAGGCAGCACATGTTATCAGTGCCCTCTCATCAAAGACAAAGTTCTTTCATTATGGTGAGTGCTTTGAACTGTAAAACACACACACAAAGAAGTATATCTCAGAGAAACTCAATTTAAATGMCATTGCCTTCGTATTAGTCTCCAGTCTGCTCCTCAGCATGCTGGAAGGGGYTCACAAAGCAGTATCCACAGCTGGTCACACAGCCAGCTCCTTCCAAGCAAATTCCTTCTCTGTGCTTGAACTACTAGCAAAATATCAATATAGCCACAGACATCCAGCCACATTGCTATGCATGGGATAATCCTAACCAAATTTTAGGAACGGTCTTTTCCAAAGGGAAAGAGTTGTGGCTTCATTGTTTCTAAATACAAAAAGAGAGAAGGGGGATATTTTTAATGTCTAGTTTTGAAGGACATTTGTTTTGCATTACATTTTCTCTTCTGTCTAAGGCATTTCTAATGAGTATCCACATTCCAGGAGAGCTCCCTACCAGTGACTGTACACAATAAAACAGGCAATAACATTCTTTAATATTCTTACTGACTATAAACTGCAGCCAAGACAAAAGTGCCTGTTTTGAAAAGACTAATTTTATATATATCTATTATATCTATAACTAAAAAGTCATTATGGCATACATAACACATGTATTTAATTAAAACTAAGATTTAAGTAAGATCTCTTAAAAATAAATATGCTAACAGTTAATATATCTTTTCTAGGTAGCAAAGAAGTACAATGCAGTATTAGAGATGAAAAGCAGGAAGGAAATGGCTGCTGAATTATGAGATGCCTTCTTTCTATATTCTTTATTAAGTCTTTGAAGAAGAGAAAAAGGGACTTATCACTTACAAGCCTCCCAGTAACCCTAAATGTTAAAATGATGGATGTGGAAATTCCCAAGAATCATTTTCATTAGAATTGCTGCTTTTGAAATATCCTCGGAATAATTTCTGTTGGTATCACTGATCTTCTTACACAGAAGCAGCCAATCAAGATATCTGATAGGCAGCAGGCTGCAATGAGGAGTGGGTGTAAGGGAGCACCCATGTACAAAAGCTAAACTGCTCTGTCACTGCTGCTGCTGAAGTTACAAATTCTCCTGCCTTGTGTAAAGATGAACATCATAGCACAGTTATAATTGGATACAGTCTMTCTTCACCCAAAGACAAATATATACAAACAGCATTTTAGCCACTAGATTTTGCATGAGTCCGTTCAAAAGGAACAAGCACCTTTAAAAGCTATACAGACTCAATGCCAGTTTTCCTCCCTGTGACAACACGCAACACAACAGACTTTAGTTAAGGCAAGACTCTGAGTCACTGTACAACAAGAACAAACTACATTTAATTCCGTAATACCCAGTAAAATGCATAAGGACTTTGTCAATCATATTATCTCAGTAGACAAATGTTTCACAAATGCTACCAGATTTCTCAATAATTTYATAACTAAATTTAAGGAATCTACCACTCCAAGATTTTCATAGTTTCAGTGCAGTCAGGATTTTAACTACCCAAAGGAAGTCTAAAACTGCTAATAGCAGATTAGTCACTACGCCAAAAACAATTTGATCAGGAAAACAAAACAAAACAGAAGAAAACAAAATAAACAAAMAAAAAAAAMMCACAAATAGTAATTCTTGAAAAAAAAATCTCCAAATATATCAGGTGAACAAAGTATTGCCCAAAAGGAATAAAGTTAGAACACTTTTGCAGGCTGGATGTTTCTTACAAATGATTTTTCATAGAACCTTGCAGATTCAAGCCTGTGAATATTCACAGATCCTCAGAAACATTATGGAGTCACTGATTTTCTTAAAAATAAAATAGATAAAATGGTATTATTTAATAAGTCTCAAATAAATAAACAAATAATAAAAAAATCCAAGCAGAGAGAATCATGTATAAATATTTACTGTTGCTGAAGGGGGTCGGCAAGCCTCGTTCGCTAGCTGGACTGACCTGGGGTTGTCCGCGCCCCAGGGCCATAGAGCACAGAYACCAATATGGAGGATGAGGCAAATGGCGTTTATTGCGCAGTTCAGTTTGCCTATATACTCCAGGTGAATTGCGGAAACTCACCTACTGCCCAATCGGGAGACTTATTTCTACTTTTCGCCTTGTATGGCATGGGGTTATCAGTAAACTGCATAAATTAATTATGCACCTAAATCCTGTGACATCGCGAGATCTTCCGAGCRCCATGTCCAATGCCCTATGCATTATATCATCTACTTTCGCTAAGCTCTCTACCTTATTAAGCCCTAAAAACACAAAAACTCCTACAATTTACTGATAATTTTATTCACAGATCATGACATTGATTATTGTGTTATTACAGTTAGAAATAGAAGAGATGGGGCTGATCCAAATTCACAGAGACTTTGGATTTATCATGCACTTTAAACTAGTAAGAGARAATAGAACCAAAGAAGACAATAATCCAGTAAAACACAGGTACAGTGGCCCAAACAGTATTCTTGAGATTATTCAATATATCCAAATAGGTCTCTATGATAGTTATACTCGGAAAAAAAAAGAAAGTTGTTCTAGTAGTCTGACTTTGTACAGACAGCAGTGAATGTTATACTACCTGCAGCTGAGCAACCTAAACTATCTTCTCAAACTGCTTTATTTTGTAATTAGAATAATATGGAACATAAGAACAGAATTTTAGCAATTAACACAAATCTTTCAACAGCATACATTAGACTACAGTAACATTATAGCTGCTAGAAACACACAYTAGAAGGAAGTGCACACTTTATCAGCAGTGAAGGCGCTATCAAAGTAACTGAAATGTTCTTTGTGTTTGTCTGAATTTCACAGAAAAACTGCTCTTTAGATTCATAATTCATAGATTAGACTACAAATTTACAGTATGGTCCTAATTTTTTCCCTTTATTTTCTTTTTTCTTTTTTTGGTAGTATAACATTTTGCCCAGTTTTAGTGAAACAACTTGCACATCTTCTGTCAAGATTTTGACTTCACATTTCAATCATTTAGACTTTTGTCTTAGAAAAGCAGAGGTTAGTTTGGAATGACCATCCTAAGGGCCACAGTTCTGCAGTTTCATAATCTGAGACTTGTGCATACTTAGTTTCTTTCCAAAACTATGATTTATCTCTTCACTGCATTTTTTTTTGCTTAATATTCTTTTTTTTTTTTCTGCATTTCTACCTACTTTTCCATCTTCAGCAAAATCATTGCAACAACTCAAGAATATTTAACAAGAATATTTCTAGCAGCTACTGCACTACCTCTACCAGTGACAGCAGCTGTACAAATGAATGGACACCTTTAGGGGTGGCTTATTTTCAATTTGCAACCTGCAATTTTTTGCAGGAAATTTCTGAAACTTAAATCTCAAYTGATGTTTGTATTTAATTACAATTGGCCAAGGGATCTCTGGACTATATTTACCTTGGCCTCCTGGTCATTCAAGCACAATCATCTGCAGATAAATCATCAAAAGAAATATAAAACTTTTTGCTATATTAATAATTAGCTGTAATAAAAACAAATCAGATAGGAAGATAATGAGTTGTCCAATTTGTTTTTCGTCATTTGAAGGTGGTTGATAGAACAGTCACATCAGATAGACCTATGTCAGATATAGACTGGCTACCTATATAAGCCAAATGTTTTTACATCATTACTGGAACTTCAATTGTGCATAACAATAGCAATAATAATAGCAATAATAATAACAACAACAATAACAATAAAGAATAATAACAGTGGATTATTGTGAGGTCAAATCACAAGAATCCCTTTTCCTGGACAAACTTCTTTTTGTCCTTTTTGAGAACTGAATGGTTGAAACCTTGATTCATGATGCMTTTTTTCTTGAGTTATTTCCTTTTCCTGCTGTGGATTTCTCCAGCTGCTTATGTCACAGCACCTTAGAAATCTTGAGATTCTCAGTAAAAAAAAAGAACATTAGCGTTACTTGTGAAAGGAAAATATAAATTCTTTTGAATATTTGTAATATAAATGCCCCCCAAAAAAATTTTACGTAGTAATCACACTTCTACTATTCATTGTGAATTTTGTAAATTATTTTAACCTTCAAAGTATCACTGTACAAAGGATGGAATGACCAAGTCACTAACATTACAGCTCTTGTAGTTTCTCTTCAGAGGGAAAAAATGCTGTTTCAGTCAAATCTTTGTCAGAATCTCTAACTATCTGCTAGGTGTCAGCAGCTGACCAGCTTAGTGGCTCTTTGTTTGCCATTCTCAAATTCTTATTTCTTTTSACACACTTAAGGTTAAGATGAGGTGTCTCACTTGTGTTTCAATGGTCTATCTCTAAAAAGCCAATCATGGCAGCTTCTGAATGAATTATAAGAGAAAAGGTCAATAAGAGAAATGCCTGTGAAGGAAGCTATAAACCTTCCTAATGAATGAATAATGTTCTAAGGACTTTCAATAAGATCTTGATATTGCAGCCTTTGGGGCTTCAGGCAAGATCTAAAATAACATGTTAGCTATTAGATATTAAGAAAGAATTTGGTCACTGATGAGCACTCTGACTTGGTTTAGGGGAAAGGTTGCTAGAGGTGAGAAAGCAGCCTGACTGAATGCTAGTTTTTAGGGCTAGAAGTAGCAGGCATAGCACTTGTGTTGCAGCTGAATGGCTAGAGTGAAAAAGGTATGGCTTTGTGACAGAAGCAGGAGGGTGGTGACCTGGAAGAAAGCCATGAGGTTTTACTGTTGCTGTAGTGTATGATTTCCATTGTCTTTTACAATGGTATCTATGGCCTCAGGTCCTTCTGCCATTGATGGTGGCGATTTCATTAGCCAAGGTGTGATTTTCTCCATTCTCTTTATTATACTTTGCAAAGCTACTCCCCTCTTTTTAGCTCACTTGAATGATATCTGTTCTCTGACAACATAATAATTCATTTCTCTCTCTCTCTCTCTCTCTCTCTCTCTTTTTTTCTTTTTTCCTGTTCCCTCTGAAATTTTCTTTCCTTTGTTGTTCCGTAGCACTGGATAATTTTTTATTTCTTCTCCAAATCTGTTTTTATTGCCTTTTGGCTATCCATTTTGGTGCAAAACCAGAGTATATGGACAGAGAGAGAAACAAGGGAAAAAGAAAAGTACACAAGCATGTAGGAGAGGTGCACCAAGGTTAGTTACCACCACAACTATTCAGCTATGTTTTGTTGATTCTGCCTCGGTGCAGGGGATGAGCTCTTGAAGAAGAGTTCAGGGAGGAAAAAAAAAAAAGAAACACTCAAGGGAGGAATATGCAGTCCTTTTATTGCAGTCGTTCTCCAAGAGTCYACCCACTTCCCTGAAGTTTTTGGTACGCGATGTTTGTGCTGTGTGTTGTGGTTTGATGGGGGCAGAGGGGYAAATTTGGTACGAGATGAATCCTCTTGCATTCCAGCCTATCATCAAATGTTAGAGGGACTGAGGGAGCCTGGACTTATCTCTTAACAGGGATAATGAATACTGTGCCAGCTATACGCCTGATTCTGGCACTATCAGATTCACCAACAATCAGACTGTAAGTCTGATTGCCTTCAAGACAAGTGGTTGGGTTCATGAATAGTGCMATTTAWTCAAATACAACATTTAGAAAACAGGTTTCGGATATCAATACAGGAAATTCTCTACAGTGTGGGGTTCTTACCTAGTGCCTAGTATACAAATGCACAGAAGCCCTCGCCCAGAAGATGGGAGAGGGCTCTCARTCTTAAGGAGTCTCCTCAGGAGGTGTCCTAACTTGAGAGCAAGGGAAAGGAGTTCAGCCTGTCGACTGATCCAGAAGTTACAATGRAGTTCTCCTTTCCTCTTCCTTCTTCCTTCCTAGTTATTACCTCCCACTTAATTTGCCTTTTATATATTTTCTTTTACATCCAGGTGGAGTTTGAGTGAGTCTAGTCATATTTACTTTTTTTATTAATTTGCAGGTTGAGAGAAGTGATCATCCCCCTCTACTCAGCCCTGGTGAGGCCACATCTGGAGTACTGTGTCCAGTTCTGGGCTCCCCAGTACAAGAGGGATGTGGAGCTGCTGGAGAGAGTCCAGTGCAGGGCTACCAGGATGATCAGGGGCCTGGAACATCTGCCCTATGAGGAAAAGCTGAGAGAGATGGGCATGTTCAGCCTGAAGAAGAGAAGGCTGAGGGGGGACCTGATCAGTGTCTATAAATACCTCAAGGGAGGCARTGAGGRRGAAGGGTCCGGCCTCTTTTCAGTGATGGACAGTGATAGGACTAGAGGAAACGGCCACAAGCTGAGGCACCAAAAGTTCCACAGGAACTTAAGGAAACATTTCTTGACAGTGAGGGTGACAGAGTCCTGGAACAGGCTACCCAGAGAGGTTGTGGAGTCTCCTTCTTTGGAAATCTTTAAAACCCACTTGGACGCAGCCCTGTGCCATGTGCTCTAGGTGACCCTGCGTGAGCAGGGGGGTTGGACTAGATGACCTCTGAGGTCCCTTCCAACCTTAAGCATTCTCTGATTCTATGATTCTATGATATACAGTAGTGTTCTGGGATAAGCTTTAGCAGTTGCTCAGAATTTGTTCTTACCTTGCTGGTAGTAGCATGAAGTTGTTGGAGAGGCTTTTTATTCTAAATCTGAGGGCCACATTTCTTCTCTCATGCTCTTTGCCTTGCTCTTTCTTCACTGATGGCAATTCTACATTACACCTGTAATAATGACATAGGTTCACGTAAATTTCACATATGATGCACACTGACATTTTATTTTCATTGCCATTCTAAAACTGTTTCAAACTAAATCCCAAAGCTGTATTTCCATAGTGATCTGTAGTCACTACAGATGAAAGGTGACTATGCTTTTAAAACAGGTATATCACCATAACAATCTTTTTCAACAGGATGCCTAGACAAACACAATATCCACAACAATAGAATGCCAATGCCAGGAAGTCATAATGGTGCGGCAACAATGTCAAGTCAAGCACAATCCAAAACAATCTCTCACCCCGCCACAGTCAGTTATTGTGTCATAGCCCTCAAGTGCCATCACTGGTCGGTCTGTGATTTGTAAGAACTTTCCCTGATGACATGTCTTTTGCTTTTCCTGATTCTTGTCAGTATTCTTTTCTCTTTGCTTTTCTGTTGACCATTTTTCACCTGTTAGGGCTCTCCTGTTGCATTAATAAAAAATAATATTGCATTTTTTTTTTCTCCCTAACTTCATGGAATCTAGTAATGCATTTACAGTTCATAACTTGAGCATATTTTYCTGATACATATATATACATACCAAGGTTCGTATATTAAACAACATTTAAATCTTTGTTTAACTTGTCATGCCTTCTCCAGAAGAAATCTTAACTTTTCTTTCCGTTCTTTGGTTATTTTCTCTCAATTGACTAAGGCTGGTTTGATGTTATGAATGTTGCAGTGATCGTATGTCTGTTGTTTCTCAAGATTGTTTTTAACATGCTGTTGGTGTTGTTTCATCTGTTTAGCATAATTACAGTTTGGCTTTCTGCTTTCCTATGCAACACACTAATTGAGTACTTTAAAGACATGGTCATTGAATTGATACTTTCAAATCAATTTATGAGGGAAAAAAAATWAACATGTTATATATGAAGAAAGAAATAAATATTACGGCATTTGATTTTTAAAAGTAAAATGAAACTAATCTGTTCAGGTAAGAAACTTCTGTTTTACTTTATTAGTAAATTATACTAAAGAAAGATTTATATTTTACTAGTAAGCTTTTTTTTATATAATTGAAACAATGTCAGTTTAAAAAAAAAATTCAAATCTTCTAGAAGAAAATCATGTTTTCTTTTTATCCAAAGAACTGCTGACTTTAAATCTTAGAAAATTAATCACTGAAAATATTAATTCTCCAAAACCAAATTCTGAGTTACTTTATTATTCTGAATGAAAGTTTTTTTTTTCTGAAGATTCTGCCTGTCCACATATTTTGAAAATATATATATATATATATACAAATATAGATAAAAAAAAAAAAAAGAAAAGGAAAAAAGAAAAGAGAAGAAAAAGGATCATTCCCTTTTCATAGAAGTTCAGTAAGTAGACATTACTTTCAATAGTACCTTTACTTTCAGTAGTACCTGTTTGGAGGCTTTACTGTATAAAATCAGATTTCCCTAAAGCATGTATCTACAACAAAATATCCCTCAATGGGAATTTCAATGAGCACTATCAGATATACCATCATTTATCAGCTCATAGCTGCATAATTTTTCATTACAACTGCATCGAAACAAAATGAGTGCATCATGCATGTACACAACTATAACCAATAAAGCAATGACTGTATCTGAACAAATAGCATGCAAAGTGCAGCTAGTATCAGAGTCAAAAAACAGTCTTTATTTTCGGTACTGATTTTATCAATCACTTCCTATAAGGACAATRCTTACAAAAATTGTCACTATATCTTTTGTATAACTTGATATGATACTATTTCTTTTTTATATTTGAGTGTTGTATATATTTGTATATCGTACATTAGTATATTTATTTGTCATGTTTGACGAAGCTGATAACCTTCTATGATGAAATGACAGGCTGGATAGATGAAGGGAGAGCCATGAATGTTGTCTACCTTGACTTCAGCAAGGCTTTTGACACCATCTTTTGYAACATTCTCATGGGGAAGCTCCAGAAGTGTGGACTGGACAGGTAGACAGAGAGGTCGATTGAGAATTGGCTGGATGGCAGAACTCAGAGGGTGATTATTATAAATGATGTTGAGTCCAGTTGGAGGCCTGTGGCCAGTGGTGTCCTCCAGGGGTCAGTACTGGGCCCAGTGCTGTTCAACTTGTTCATCAATGACTTGGATGAGGGCGCTGAKCACACTCTGAGCAAGTTAGCAGACAATACCAAGCTGGATGGAGTGGCTGACACGTCAAAGAGCTATGCTGCCGTTCAGAGGGACCTGGACAGGCTGGAGAGTTGGGCAGAGAGGAACCTCCAGAGGTTCAACAAGGACAAGTGCAGGGTCCTGCACCTGGGGAGGAATAACCCCAGGCATCAGTGCAGATTAGGGGTTGATCTGCCGGAAAGCACCTCCACGGAGAGGCATCTGGGAGTCCCAGTTGACAAGAAGTGAACCATAAGGCAGCAGTTTGCCGTCATGGCCAAGAAAGCCAATGGGATCCTGGCCTATATCAGGAGGAGTGTTGCCAGCAGGTGGAGGGAGGTGATCATGCCCCTCTACTCTGCTCTGGTGAGGCAACATCTGGAGTATTGTGTGCAGTTCTGCGCTCCCCGATAAAAGAGATGCATAGCTTCTCGAGAGGGTCCAGCAGAGAGAGACAAAGACAATTAAAGGAGTGGAGCATCTATSTTATGAGGAAGACTAAGCGAACTGGACCTGCTTAGCCTAGAGAAGGTTGAGAGGGGATGTGATCAATGTGTATAAATACCTGAAGGGTGAATATAAGGTGGAGAAGACCAAATTCTTCTCAGCTGTGGCCAGTGGTAGGACAAGGGCCAATGGGTCTAAATTGCAACACAGGCAGTTCCATCTGCATGTGAGGAATAACTTCTTTCCTGTGAGGGTGACAAAGCCCTGGAACAGGCTGCCCAGGGAGGTTGTGGGGTCTCTTTYCCTGCAGGTCTTCCAAACCTTCCTGTGCCGTGCCGCGTGCTCTATGCGTTCCTTCATGAACAGGGAGACTGGACTRGATGATCTCCRGMCTTGACCATTCTGTGATTCTGTGATATTTTTGTGATATACATATGTTGTATATATATGATTCACTGACACTGAAGGCAAAAGACATTAAAAAAAGTCTAAATTAATGTGACAAGTGTGCCAATTTGGGGGAGTATTACTATCCATTCTCATACAGAAAGTGGGTAAAAGATTTTTCAGTGTTATTTTCAAATGTACCACTGAACTAATTATTTTTATTGACTCAAAAATGTAAGGAATCTGCAGGATAGTGGCTGCCCCTACACATATCCATTTCACCTAATAATAATGTAAACAGGCCTTTACAATTTTTCTGTAAAAATTGTTCTGGGTAATAATCAATGTTATTCAGGGAGACAATATAAGGAACATTTTTCCATAGAGATCAATATTGAAATTTCGTTATTACCTTGTAAAATTATCATTTAACAGTCTCTTAAATTGGAAACAAACATTTTCCTTTGATCAGAGTTATTCTGGTAGGCAAATATTACTGCAATTTGTTTTTTTTTTTTTTTTTTCCATTACTATACTAGACATTCTTTCAACAAGGACCTTAAAGGAGCATAAGAACAGTTAAAAGGAACACATTTTACATAACTGCTTAGGGAAATCTCCATCTCATGTTGACCCAGGTCTGAAGAGTTTTTAAATATAAGAAGATGATTGCTTAGCTTTTGATACTTTCTTCAAATAAAAAATATACAAGCTCCTCTTTCTGTCTTTTTTTTTCTTTCTTTTTTTTTTTTTTTTTTCTCCCTGAAAATTACAGGACAGCATAAAGAAATATAACTTAAGGTTACAGATTGAGGTGACTCTGCCATTTCTGTGGAATAGCAACATTCACCTTGAAGATAAATTAATCAATTGCCAAGTGAATCCAAAGATAGCAAAAAAAGACAGTAATGAAGCCCTCAAGYAATGAAGCATACTTGTTAAAAACTTTTTAAAACTCTAGATCAGATCATTACCTTGTGTTGCTACAAAGAGAACTCAAGTGCACTTATCACTTAATGAAGCACAGGTTTCAGGCTTCATTATTAACAATTCAGCTAAACACTTTTATGCTCCATACTAAAAAGTGAAGTTCTTTTCTACTAATACTTAGCAACATTACACTTGCTGAGAGATTTTTGGAAGTAAATTAGTTAAAACAACTAAGTCAATAAAATACATAACTAGCAGGAAATATCAAATACCCTGTACATTTATTTTGTTTGCTTTAATTTAATTTTTACTTTAAATTTTAAATTTCAAGATTACAGGGCAATTCTACTGCAGTGTGGAATACTGTTGGTCTTCTTAACAACACAAGGCTGCATTGTTGCTGGCTCATGCTCAGCTTGTTGTCCACCATAGTTGCAGGTCTTTCTCTGTAAAGCTACTTTCCAACTGGTCAGACCTGAGCCTGTACTGGGCTTATTGTCCTCAGCTGCAGAACTTTGTCTTTCCCTTTGTTGAACCCCATGAGGTTCCTCTTGGCCATTTCCTCCAAAATTTGCTGAGAATGCACCCCGTTCTGTCATCCAGGTTGTTAAATATTGGGTGATTTATTTTGAAAGAATGCATGTGTTCATCTACTGATCCTTGAAAGCTGCCACTGGTTACTTGTCACCAGCTGGACTTTGTATCTCCTTGTTCATTTTATTTACTAAGACATACTTCATTTACAAACTTTGTAGTATAACTAGAGAAGATATACAGAAACTTTATACTTCTATATGGRAAGCCTGACCACGTATAACAAGTCGGTAGAACTTTGCTGTTACTACKTTTAATTTTCCTTTCAAATTATGAGAGGTTTTTTATGAGCTATATACATTGCAATAAGACATTGAGAAGACAAAAACTGTTTAATTGCACATGAGTGCAATGAACCTTACACACCATATCATACTAATAYTTGTAAAAAATAGTTTTAAATACTGTCCTCTTGTAATAATCCAAATACAGTTTAAACGTACATCCTTTTCAAATACCTCTTCCTGTTTAATGTAATAAATAATTTACCAACACTGATCCATGCTATATATTACAGCAGCACTTTTCTCCAAAGAACAATCATTCAGCAGTCAATTGGTCCTGTCATCTGTTCCACTTCTTAGATGATCCATGGAGGACGGTATCCTAGCATAAGGTCATAGTTTTCAAAGTGAAGAAAAGGAAAGAAAGAGGAATTCAATGCCTTTTTAACTGATGTAACTGAGATGTAGAAAATAATATCCTCTCTGCATAGTTCCTAAATGGTACACCAGCCTTTGTTCAACAAATATGAAGCTATTTTTTTGAGGCCAAAAGTTTGGTATCAGATATCTACTGGCATTTCTTCGTAAGTTTATATTTTACAACAGACCTTTTAATCTCCAGCTACGTCTTCCTTTTCTCATCTTTGAAGTTYTACATTTGCTTCTGCCTTGTAAATCTGATTCTGATCTGGAATGGAGCTCATATTTCACAGGTAGCCTGCTTGGAGATTGGGAATTGAGCTGTTAGTGATATATTTGGAGTTCCAGTCACAAAGAGCTGGATGGAGAAAAACTTTTSCTACGTTTGTCTTCTAGATGGTTCTCAGTTTGCAGCCATATTGGTGTTAAAATACATTACATTAAATTTTTATTTATTTGCTCTAGGAAGTTGAATTCTATAAGGTTCTCAGAATTGTGATGAATGGGCTGGCCTTGTTCCAGCTCAGAAGCATTCTGGAAACCTCAATAAATCAGAAATGAAAGGTTTTCTGGCTAGATTGACACCTTCTTATTTTCCCTCCCCTCCCTGCCCCTTCATATGAGATAGAGTGGTAATATGCSTATGCACTGATTTTGTGAACAAAAAGCCATAATTCCACTCTGTATTAATCTTTCTTTTCAGTTCAATTATATGAAAAGTAAATTCTTGATTTTTTCCCTTCTTCTCCATTTATTTTAATAAATGTGGCTACCTGTGACATTAATTATAAACATATAGGTATCCTCTAATGTAAGATATATAATGGAAAAAGAAGGGTAAAAAAATATCATGTTCATGCTTTCTCAGACTGCTGTGACCACAGCTTCTTTTCCAAATTAAGATCAAGTAATTTTCTACAGACATGAAAGTGTCTATTGATGTAACCAAGTGCCCTAACATCTTGAAGGGAACAAGAAGGTCTCTGCATTAATATTTTAAAGTATCTTTTGTTTCACTATGTGAAAAAAGTTTCCAAACACAAATTTTACTTTACACATTTACTATACTTATTTTTCATAAACTTTTTAGTAGTGTTTTTTTTTTTTCTTTTAAACAGAGTGTCTTTTGTTTGGATGTGTTGGGTATGCTTTATCTACTTCAGATATTGACTTGATTCTTCTAGAGTTGCATGCATATTTGCAATTATTTCTGTAATTGAGAGAGACAGTAAAGACCTTGCTGAATTGACAGAGTGGCAGTAATCAAGATTATTAACCTGTAAGACTGCAAAAAGTCATGAAAATAGCAAAACCTATTTGACAATCAGAGATTAGTGTGAGCTTCTGCACCTCCTGCCTGTGTGCCAGCAATGGCATCAGAGTATCTTCATCTGCTACTGACACATAAAAACAGGTCATATAAGAGAAGAACTGAGCCCTTTTCTTTTGATTTTAGCCAGGGCATTTGTATGATGACAATTTAACTAGGGTTAATTTCAAAGGAAAGATACGCTTTTTTTGTCACATCTATGATCTTTCTTGGGAAGGATGTTTTTGGTTTACTGAAGGAGGATTCATACTGTATTCTAGTTAACTTTTCTTATCTGTCCCTGCCAACAGAAGGATTCCCATATCCCTGTGTCATTTAATTTTTCTCTTCTGTATTTTCAAATCATAATGTATATCTCTCCATTCCACATCTCTAAACTGGTCTGCTTTCATGACTATGTGTTTAAAAGAGATGCTGCATTGAAAGCCAATGTTGGCTGTATGCCAGCAGATGAAAAGTGGAATCTCAGTACATCTGCACACTATGATTAAGTGGTTATAAATCATTATAGCATGCATAATAACAAACTCATGTGATGCTTAAACCTCAAATGTAAGGTAGATGTTAACATTATTAAAGGGACATTACGTTTTTAATCAATGATTGGAATGAAAACAGAAAAAGTGAAATGATATTTTCATTGTGGTTGTCATCATTGATATTACTTTCATTATTATAAGTAACAGTGTAGAACATATCTTGTGCTTTCCAAGTACTTGCTCAGTAGTTCTTTTCTCTAGTGCAAGAGACAAAGTGTCATGGAGATGAGGCACTAAGGTTTATGATTTACTGTAGTAAGTCACTGAAAGCATACTTTTCTCCAGTACAAGCAAAACTCTAACACTTTGAGTCCATGTTTTCTATGATTATTTTTTGTTTCTTTACACTTTAAAAAWTTTCTTTTTTCCACAAAGCAACATGAAGCTAATCATTTGGAGATAAAGACAAAGAGTGAAAGTGAAAATTAAAGAAAAAAAAAAAGGTTCTGTTTTTCCTCATGAATTGCCAAAATTTATCCCAAGTATGAACCAAGATATTACTTTAAAAGAAAACGGAACTCATTTTGTTGAGAACAGCTTTCAGCAAGCTCTCAAAGCAAAGACACACATTCAGACATGAAAAGAGAGATGTGTATTGCAAAATGAAGATTTTAATAAATTATCATGAGAATGATTTTCCTTGAGTATGAGAACTTTTGAGAATTTTTGAGAACAAAATCTCCTATTTCTCTTGCTTCTCTCTCACCTTCTTGTAAAGTATCTCAAGATGGCAGTATTTCAGAGTATTTCTAATTTCTCTCTTCTACAAAATCTTAAAACTTATCTGGCTATTTTATTCATCATAACAACTGCATCTCAAGATAATGGTTTGAACTAAGTGTAGGCAGAATGTCWCGTGCTGGGGAAATCCAAGTGTTTAAATTCAACATCTTCTGTCATGTTATATAAAGCCTACTAAATGGCAAATATGTGAAATGTGGATCATACTTTTGAGGAAGACTAGCATGTTCTTTTTTATACTAATTCTTACTACATTGGCAGTATATTAATTCTTACTACATTTTACAAGTAAAATCTTTAAATAGATACCTGTTGTGTTTGCCAAAGCTTTTACTGGGGAAGTACTTAGTTCATCCAGCTGATCTCGTATGTGGAAGGGTTTTCGTTTTGAAAGATAGAGGATGAACAATACAGTCTTCTGTCCTTSCTTGTGGTAATTTTCACATTGATTGTCCCAAATTCCCACTAATATCATTTTTCTTGAACTCATTTTCTCGTGTGATTGTTAATCATGACTCATCTCTTCCACTCTTCAGCATAGTTTAATCTATCCTTAGATTGTTCTATTACCAATTTTTCTGACCGACAGCACCTTTCAGTGATTCATTCTTTTTGGCCTCCTTTCTATTAATTCTCTGTTCAAGAATTCCAAACAGTTGATGTTTTGTAGTCATGTTCCTTTCTAACTTTCCACTCCTTCCCTCATCTATTACAAGAATTAATTTATACTGTTCAGCAACTATTCTTAAGTATTCTGGGTTGCTTTTTTTCTCTCCCTTCTTTTCTGCTATAATCTGCGTCAAGCAGCTCTACATGTATTGTAACTCCAACATCTACCATTTGATATYCGTTCTCCACAATTGGTCCTTTCCTAAAATTATTTTGGGTGCTAGTTTGCTTATCACACAGTATTCATTAACTTTTCTATGAAGAAAAGTATCATTGTCTAACATTTTCTTTACTTTTGCACTTTATTCTCATGAGGACTTTCATCTATTTTCCTTGTCATATTCTTCCATCTGCAAGATTAACCATTCCTTATCATCCTCATTCCCCTTTGTTGTACTAACACTTTATCAAATTTCTCTTCAACTATTTTAACTACTTAACTCTTTCTTTCTCAGAAAAGAGGAAGGCAAACTCCATATGCTCTCTCTCAAGTCCTTCCTGTCCTTGGAACTAACTTTCTATCTTGATGCTTCCTCCTTCTGATAATTTCTWAAGAGGCTTGTGATGTGAATGCCATGGTATCTTTTTTTAGTACGTGTAAAATTTCCAATTCATTCTGACCATGATTTATTTATTTTTGATGAAATCTACCTCTAAGAATCARCCCCCAAAAACAAACAAACCAACAAATAACAAAATAGAAATAAATTTTATTCCTTAGTGAGAAGATATACACTTTAGATAACAGCAAACTTATCAGGCATAAATATGCCTCCAAAAGGAAAGAGGAATTAAGTAATAATCATCCCAACTGACATCGTACTAAATAATCACCAGTTCAACCCTGGGCAACATTGTCTACATTCAATGCTAAGCTTAGTTGTTTCATTAGTATTAAAAAAAAAAAAAAAAAAAAGCTGAACTTTTGCCCAGTAGTCATTGTTACACTCGTAATCCTGTTAGGGACTAAGGGAACAAATAATATACATATGAAACTAAGAATTTATTGTTAGTTAGGCTAATTAAAATCCTTATAGCCTACTCAAAGCAGAATAAAAAGTTGTGAATTGACTAGCTACTATAGTGCTAATATTCTTGGTTTAAATATGGAAAAGCACCATTAGCAACAATAAACTTAAATTGTTATAGCAAATAATTATTGATGATTATCCTTCTTTGATTCTAGCATTATGTTCACCCTTGGTCTGCCCTTGTGGGTCCTACAGTCAATGATCACGTTCTTTCCTAAGCAGAAAGGTGACAGGGTCATCTACATCCTGGGTTATCCACTCAGGAAATATTCAGTTCTCAGGATGGAAGTTCCTAGCTCCTCAGTCTCAGGGTCCTCTAAAGRGCACTTTTTATAGGCTTTCTTACCACAGCCTGCTTGCTTGCTTGCATGCATGTATTCTCAGATATACTTTGACTGCTGCACAATAATATCCCCTAGGCCCAGTCAACATACAGAATTATCTCCTGTTATATAAGACCTTTATCATAATAGGTAGTGAAAGAGATTAAGGTCAAGTAGGTTAATCAAAAATCATATGGTCACTTCTTAGAAAAAAATTTAAGAGCTAAATTTTAGCTGAAAAAATTAAGCTAAAACCAGCTATAGCCAAGTCATCTCCCAACAATTCATGAACCTCTTTACTGACAGGTCAGTGCAACACCTGTGGTTTTCTGTTAGTAACGGCAAAGCCATGGGTATTTAGGTAACCAGTAAGTCTTTTATATAGAAAGAGGATGAGTCTGTTCATCACAAAGACCACYTTGAAAGTCCAGGGTGCCTTGTTTGTCTGTGCAGAATTTCCCTGTCTGACTTGCCCACTGAGGAAACTAAAGAAAATGTTATGATATAAACACAAAAAGTACAGATTCAGTGCACTTAAGCTGCTTATGTGGGACTCTTTGAGAACCTGGACACTAATGCTGTGAGTTAGTGACAATGTCTGCATTATCCACTTCATAGTGAAGATTATTCACCTCACACTTATGATAGGGCCAGCATTTCAATTGTATGTTCATACTTGTTCTCAGAACAGTCATCCATATTTGAAGAACAGGTTATTCATTTAAGTTCYCTTCTTTCAATTTAGGCGCTTGATTTTATAATCCCATATTTAAAAATAAGTAAGTGTTGGATTTTCCCCTGACTAGCCAATACTATTATCTCCCAACGCTGTTCTTGATTCTTCCTTCTAAAGGGCAAGATCAGCATACATTCCCTGATACAGATTTAGCAACAAATGTACTCATCATAAAACATCTAAATCCATTAAACAATAAAGAAAACAAATAGTTTAATTTCACAAAATGTTCTAGTGGTAACCATTTTACTATTGGTATATTTTAAGAAGACATAGAAGTAAAGCGCTTATTTATGAATCAACCTGGCACAATGTTGTTTGCTACCTTAACTTTGTTTATTACAGCTACAAAAAAAGAAGTGGGATTGGCATGTGTTTCTTTTTAAAGCAAAGCACTGTAGATACAGGCAGAGAAAAAAAAAATACAGCAAAAGTCAATTACAGTGATGGAGGATCCATCCAGGAAAAAAAATAGAAGCTTTTTACTGTTATGAAAGAAAATGAAAAGGATGGATAACATTGAAACATTGAACTCTGCTTGCAAAACAAACAAAAAAAAAAAAGGAAAAGCAAAATGGAGAAATTGTAGAAATTTCTGCTGAAATAATAAATATTAGGAGAAGCTATTCATTTAGAAAGCTGGAAAAAAAACTGAAAAGTATTGATTATCACCTATGATTATGTATTTTATATCAATGAAAAGAAAGGAATAATAATAATAATGATAAAATTGATTAAATGAAGGGAAAAGCAAAAAATGCACAAGATAAAGAATTTCTGTAAGGTTACCAGATACAAGATATCTTGATTATTGTCTTTATCTCTTTTGTTTTGTTTTGTTTTGTTTTGTTTTGTTTTGTTTTGTTTTATTTTACAGACTTCATGCATGGTCTTTTGCAAGTTTTCTCTTTTTTTTATATTTTTTTTTATTTTCACATTACTAGGTAAATGATAAAATATGTTCCTGTTTATCTGCACTACACTCAGATGTTGTCCAGTGCTGCAGTCTCTATAGRATACAACATTTGTTAAAAGTGTATTGGGTCAGTTTTTAAAGGCCTGCTGTTCATTTGCATTAGAGCCAAGAAGCTTAGACATAACTGGAGAGTCATTATATAAAAATTAGTGAAGCAATTACAATGCAGTTTTTACCATGTTTCCTTTTTTATTAATATTTATCTATTTATTTATTTATTTATTTATTTATTTATTTATTTAAACAAGGTCAAACAAAACTGTTTATTCAGCCAGAGTTAAATTCTAAAATTTTTGGTAATGTATTCGAGTAGGCATCCTTTATGCCAAAAAGTTATTAATGAGCCTTCATTTCATTGAGATGGCTATCCTGAAAAGTTAATTTTACAAAGTATTTGGTAGAAAATTTTGGCATGTTGTTGTGAGGAAAGGAGAAATCAGTTCTGGTGAGGTCACACCTGGAGTATTGTGTGCAGTTCTGTGCTCCCCAATACAAGAGGGATGCGGATCTTCTAGACTGGGTACAGTGGAGAGCAACAAAGATGATTTAGGGAGTGGAGTACCTATCTTATGAGAAAAGACTAAGCGARCTGGGCCTGTTCAGCCTGGTGAAGAGAAGATCTGATCAGATCTGAGGGGATCTGATAAAAATGTACAAATTCRTCAGGGGAGAATGAAGGGAGGTTGGGGGCAAACTTTTTTCAGTGATGGCCAGTGACAGGACAAGGAATAATGAGTACAAGTTGAAACACAGCAAGTTCCATCTGCATGTGAGGAAGAACTTTTTCCTGTGAGGGTGAAAGAGATCTGGAACAGGCTGCCCAGGGAGACTGTGGAGTCTCCGTCTCCGGAGTCTCCGTTTGGTCTTCCAAACCCACCTGGATGACACTGTGTGCCATGTGCTCTAGTGTGGAGGCCCACTTCAAGGATGGCAGTCTAGCAGCAAACAAGGAGTAGTATGGGATGCCTTGTTAGTAGATAACCAGCCTCAAGGACAGCAGCGCAGTATTCAATAAGCAACGAAGGAGCAAAAGCAACTGCACGGCTCCTGTGTGACCAAGAAGCTGACTGGGTAGTCTTGTTGTAATCATTTAGATTATTAGTTTATTTAGTAACTATGCTTTGCATGCTTTAGGCAAATAAGGTATTGCATCCGTGACAGTACAGTATACAAGTTTTATCTGATGCTTAATAAAGTGTCTTCAGTTCATTATTCCAGAGTCCRTGCCTCAATASRCCACACTCCAGGYGTGCCTGCTTGAGCAGGGAAGTTGGACTGGAGGATCTCTAGGGGTCCCTTTCAACCTTAGCCATTCTTTGATTCTGACATTCTGTGAAATGTGAATTCTGATAGGTCTATGAGCATAAAAGATCCTAATTTTAATGCATATTTTAGTGAATGTCATGTCTTCTAAAGCCATGAGGTTTAAGAATGGAACTGAAAGCTTGTTGAATCCAAAGGGATTTCTGATTTTCCTCAATATACTTTATATCTGTAGTCTAATGTGCAAAATGTTGGCATTGACCATGAAAGACCAAAGGCTTCATATTGACTTTTGCAGGCCTCAAGACTAGATTTTGTCTGAATTTGTCTTGTCTTGGTTAGAGCTTTGCTTAGCTTAGTAGTCAGCTATTGATAGGAGAGCAAATTTAAGAGCCAAATTAAAAATAAATAAATAAATAAATTAGGGGGAAGAGAAAAACAAGTAAAAACAAACACCTAAGATTTGTTAAAAAGTTTCATGTAAAGTCTTCAACATAGAGTAAACATACTATAACATACATAAAAACACACCTGACAAGGCCCTGTAAAAGCTTTTCTAAATGACTCTGTTTTGAGTCAGGATGGGCAAGAAGAAAGTTGAACTTGTATCCAGAAGGATCCCTCCAAACCCAGCCATTCTGTGATTCTGTGATTCAGTGGTTTTTTTTTGTTTGTTTTTGGTTTTTTTTTTGTGTGTGTGTATGTGTACTGGTCCTAACATTTGTGTTGTGAAATATGAGCAAGATCATTCCCCAGCCCTATGATTCAAGTCTATCAGCCCTATGGTAAAAGTCTATCAAAGTACATTTTGATGACAACACAAGATTCCATAGCACTGTAAAAAGTTACTGTAATTTAATCAGAGAAGTAAACTAATAATTTATAAAAGAATATTTGTAAGAAGCAGTTCTTCCCTGTAGTTTTTGTGACGTACATTTCTAGGCCTAATCCTGAACAATTATTTAGCTGTTTATTAGAACAAAATTAAATATTTGATGTTTGCTGTACTTAATAGTGCAATATTAATCAAAGACACAGAGATTTTTTTTTTCAGAATGTACAAAGATTGGCAACGAGGCCAACCACTTTAAAAACAGCTATTCAAATCAGCTTCTTAATGATAATAATTTAAAAAAAAAAGCCTAAATGTAAAGTGTCTGAATTCTAGGTGGATTCTGAGTAGTTGATATAATTCATTTTAATTTCATGCCTGCATGTTTACAATGTGGGTTTAAAAAGAAATACATTCTACAAATCTCAGAGAGAAAAGAAAAGCTGGCTGTTGAATAGTTAAATTTGTCTCTCTTAGCATCTCTTACTTTTTCTMAGCTTTATTCTCACTCTTCTATTGTTCCTCTGAATGTATATTAGTCTCAGGATAAGATGTCAGCTGTCTGAGGTCTTCACCAGGAAAAGGATCTATATGGCTCTGCGGATATCTTAATTGTAGCAGCAATGGTCTTTAAAAGTTGTGACAGCACTGTAAAAAAAAAAAAAAAAATAGAGCAGACTATACTCTTCATCACTCTCTTAGAGAAATAGTAAGTCAGTACAATTCTGAAGTAGCACAGCATCTCCAAAAGGCTAAAATTATACTTCACATTTGTGTAATCTGGCCAGATTGTGTAAGAGGTTTAAGAGGTCTTCACCAAGGGTACACAGCATTATCTGAAGTATTATGAAACCGCAATCGATCAACTGCCAGGCAGAAAGACAATGTTAATGAGATGAGACCACAGTGCTGAAATTCCAGACAAGAATGATAGATGAAAGAAGTATCTTCAGGAATTTGTGATGAACATCTGCAAGAGGCAGGTCTGATTTTACTCTCATTCATGAGAATCAACTAGCACCTTCTTAGGACTGATCTGTTTCATTACTGCTGTTTTTAGGAAATTTCCCTTCAGAAAACATCCATGCTATATCATGCCAAACCACAATTCCTTCTCTGAAGTAACTTCACCTCAAAATTTAACAAATATTTCCTTCCTTCATATGTTTAACTATTTGTTATTTTATGTTTTCTAACATCTCACTGATTTTTCTCCTTATGACATAATTTAAAGAGTTGTTTCAGTTTGTTTTTGAAAATGAATTCTCAAACCAATTTTTGCATGAATCTACAGCCTGAGGCAAAATAAATGTCACAGATCATATGAGATTGTTTGCCCCTTTCAGTATGCTATGCAACAAGAYTTGTGTCTCCTGAGGCAGTCAAGGATAGACTATGCCTGTTTCATGTTTTATATAAAATGCTGTAAATGCTGGAATATTCTTTGCATATTGCATATTAACTATTGCCCATGGAGCCATATTGCCAGCAGTGGGCTGACTATAGAAGCTATTTGCCCAGGACTCCTCATGCAAGACAGAAGAAACTAGTCCTCTCTTCCTTATGCCCTATATCAGAGAAGAATCTCAAGTCATTCGTTCATTAAATACTTCAGTAGTCTAACTTGTTGTTCTGGATGGGTTCAGGGCTCGGCAATTGAAAGCACACACACTGAGAGCAAAATCCACCCCTTAGTTTATTTAGGACAATTCACACTAACATCACACTAAAGCAAGAYGACTACTTAGCAACTACMTGYGGAACGAGGCGCCTAYGTAGCAATTACTTACGAGAGGATACTTGCCAGCAGGACAGCGAGACYGAYCRTTCCCCCGCCGTGGACCAGAGGTGGCTGACAGGCTCCAARCTTGCGGGCGTCCCYGYGGAGACAACGTAGGTCTCRGTTGGAAGTCTCYCCCCYCCTCTGATCCACGATTATTTTTTATATCTGGCGCATCCYGCCACGYAGGGCCACCACGTGTCAGGAGGCGTACCAGAGGGCGGGCAAAGCTCCACCTTTTTCGTTATCCAATTTTGCCCGGTGTGCGCATGCGTGCCCACCAGTGGGGGTCTCTGGTCTCGTTATGAGGGTCCYGCCTTCATCATCTTCCTCTCCCTCGCTTCAGGTTTGACCTCCAAACTGGCTTAGAGGTCGGCTGTGTTTTGGTTGGCCCCATGCCTTCTGACACGGCCGCCTCCAAATTCCTCAGTTGCTCCTCACCACCAGATAAGGCCCCTGTTTTCTCAGCTGCAGAGCCGCCTTCAGACTCCCTACAACCAGATAACGGGTTAGTTCTCAGCTTCACAATAGTCTCAAGGCCTCTACAGATCATAAACAGGCTGTGAATCTTTCCTCCTCTAATACACTTATGGACACTACATTTTATTTAGTTCAGGATATAAAGTTGTCAAATTTTTAATAATGATAGCAGAACTTACCTTGTTGAATGTCACTGATAATTTCATGATAAGGTGTTTTGTTTTGTGTTTTTTTTTTTCTTTCATAAAAACAAATACTTAATTCCCCTAATTCCTCATCACTGTATACAATTTTTATCTTGTTTTCTCTTTCCTTAGTCATTTTACATCATTTTTCTTTTTTCTTCTTTTTTTCTTCTTTTTCTTTTTTTTTTATTTTTTTTCCTGGTTTGCTAATTWAAATCACTTCTGCATAGGTAGAATCTGTCTGTTTAACCTGAACTAAACTAGCAGAAATGTAGTCCTCAGCATTATTTATRAGTAGAGTAAAAAAGTAAGTGAAAGACTGCATGGATGGGCAAGGAGCTCTTGGGAAAAAAATAAAGAGAAAAAGAGAGCATGCATAATGTGGAAGAATATAGGTACATTGTCAGAGAATGCAGAGATGCAATGAGGAAGACCAAGGCCTGCATAGAACTAGAGTTAGCAAGGGAGACAACAGGAACAGCTTCAATAAATACATCAGCAGCAAGAAAAAGACKAGGGAAAATGTTAGTCCGCTGCTGAATGGGGAGGGTGGCTTGGTGATGGAGGAAGAAGAGAAGAAGGCAAAGTTACTAAATGCCTTTGTTTTTACTGCTGAGGCTAGCCCCCAAGGACTACAGAATCTGGGTAAAAGAGAGATAAACAGGAGAGAAGACGACCTTCCGCTAGTCGAGGAGGATTGGGTTAGGGATTATTTAGACAAACTGAACACCCATAAATCTATGGGCCCAGATGGGATACATTTAAGAATGCTGAGGGAACTGGCGTGCATTATTGCTCAGCTGCTCTCCATCATCTTTGAGAGGTCCTGGAGAGCAGGGGAGGTGCCAGAGGACTGAAGAGAGCCAACATCACTCTGGTCTTCAAAAAGGGCAAGAGGGAGGAGCCRGGAAATTACAGGACRGCCAGGCTCATCTCCGTCCCTGCAAAGGTGATGGAGGAGCTCATTGTAGAGATTATCTTCAGGCATGTGAAGGAAAAGAAGGTGATTAGGAGCAGTCAGCATGGATTCACCAAGTGGAAGTCATGTCTGACGAATCTGATAGCCTTCTACAATTGGATGACTGGCCAGCTGGACAAGGGGAGAGCTGTGGATGTTGTCTACCTTGACTTCAGCAAGGCTTTTGACACCGTCTTCCATAACATCCTCATAGGAAAGCTCTGATGTATGGGTTAGATGAGTGGACATTGAGGTGGATTGAAAATTGGCTGGATGGTAGAACTTAGAGGGTGATTATGATGAATGACGCTGAGTCCAGTTGGAGGCCTGTGGCCAGTGGTGTCCTCCAGGGGTCAGTACTGGGCCCAGTGTTTTAAAACTTTTTTATCAATGACTTGGACGAGAGCGCTGAGCACACCCTGAGCAAGTTAGTGGACGATACAAAGCTAGGCCTGTTTAACATAGAGAAGAGAAGGTTGAGAGGGGATCTGATCAATATGTACAAATACCTGAAGGGTAGATATAAGGAGGATGGGGCYAAACTCTTCTCAGTGGTGRCCAGTGATARGACAAGGGATAATGGGTACAAGTTGAAACACAGGCAGCTCCATCTCCATGTGAGGAAGAGTCCTTCTTTCCTCTGAAAGTGACAGAGCCGTGGAACAGGCTGCCCAGGGAGACTGTGGAGTCTCCTTCTCTGGAGGTCTTCCAAACCTGCCTGGATATCACCCTGTGCCATGTGCTCTAGGTGTCCCTTCTTGAGCAGAGAGATTGAACTAGATAATCTCTATAGGTCTCTTCCAACCTTAACCATTCTGTGATTCTGTGATTCTGTGATTCTATGATTCTGTGATTCTGTGATTCTGTGATTCTATGACTCACTATCAAAACTAGAAAAAATAAAAATATTATTAAAGATTACAGAGTAAGAACATCCATCTGCTTTTATTTTTTTACTTTCAACTAATGTTTTTTCTTCTTACAGTCACCAACATTTCAAAAATTTATTGTGATTGAATAAGAAGAGAATTAAAAAAGAACACTGCTTTCTCGCTGTAAAATGCCCTTCTTGAGTCCTCTATATTATGTAACRTTGTGTTATGTCTTCCTCCAGTTCACTACTTTCTCTCAAATTACAAATGGTCTGCTTAGACATTCATTTTCAGAAGTGTTATATAATGTAGTAGGGACAGAACTGTGAGAAAAAAATTGACTAAATGTGCCAGCCCCAATGAAATTAGATGACAGCTGAGTACTCCAGTTAGAGATCAGAAAGCACTTATTCAKCAGTCCATTGACTATAATTTCTGTAGGCTAAAGGGTGATTGGAAAACTAGTTGAGATGAACAAAATGATAAACTTTATTAGCATTTACCCTACATAAAACATGTAGGTGCTGTGAACACTAAATCTATGTTCAAAAGAACTGGAAGTTGAGTGATAAACTATTGGATGAGGATCAAGAAAARTTAGAGGAAAAGTGCTAGAGAAAAAAATTCTTTTGAGAGAGCAAGGGGTTGTCGCTATTTACCTCCAGTTGTGAGCTACTGGAAAGGTGGCAGTAATCTGCAAGATTACAAAACAAAATTTTTGCTTAAAACTTGAAGAGCCAAAAGAAAAATGTTCATTGTTATACATGGTTCATTCTAAACACTTCTAGTCATTTTATGTTACAAATCTATCACAGGAAGATACTATTATCTAGTTAATTATTTCAATCTAAGAGAAGTGACAGCACATCRAAATTTAGAACTGAGTGAAGGCAGTGAGTGAAATTTTGATGAGGCRTCCAAATCATGAAAACTGCCTGACAGAGCAAAAGATGAGTTCTTAATTATCTGCACAAGAAGGAAGAAAATAACTAGATAAATATCCAAGCAACCGTGTTCAGGCAAACATATTTGACCTTGCTAGCTAGAAGAACACAATGGGCCAAATACAGCTGGCTTTCTCATGGTGATAATTCTACTGTAGTTAATTGAATGCTTCCACAAATGTGGTGACCACATTTTGCCTCCCATTTGTATTTCTTGACATCCCTATTTAGCCTCAAGGTAAGAGCATCTCTTAAAAAAGGTTGAAAAATCTTATMATCTCCCTGGAAACATTCAGACAGATATGTTTTCTAGAAGGACAGAGAACATCTTGAGAGATTTCCCTTAAGACCTAGGGTTAATGCTTMGCTCTTAATGCCAACAATACACTTAATAAGGCCCTAGCCATTGTGCACCAGAAGTCAATATAAATCATTTTATCATACTTCTTAGATCACAGAATCACAGAATCACAGGATATTTAAGGTTGGAAGGGACCTCTACAGATCATCTAGTCCAACCTTCCTGCTCAAGCAGGCACACCTACAGCATGTGGCACAGGGTGGCATCCAGG
>NW_020455193.1:535555-542992 GCF_003342845.1 Nothoprocta perdicaria | reverse complement strand
AACCTCATGAGGTTCAATAAGATCCTGTAAAAAAGAAGTTATATCTCCTAAAATACCAGATAAAAGATCCACTATATTTTTAAACAGTTCAATAAGCTATCACCACTTCAATTAAGATAATGTGAAGACAATTCTCTGCATTTTATGTTACTTGTTCTCTGTTTTACTGGCATACTTATACATTTTCTTCTATCATATCCTATGAACTGGAATTTTCTGTCATGTATTTCATGTGTACAGCTGCTGTGCATTACTACAGCATAAATAAGTAATGATAGCAGTGAAACAGAGTATATATAAATGAGAGGSAAGTTTTAGCAAGGGAAGATAAATCTGTAGAATTTTACTGTGTGGGAACTATAACAACCATATCAGCTTGAGAAGTCATTTACTATCATTGGATGTTTCTTCAGACGCCTAGAGCAATTATTTGTGAGCTGGCCATAGTACATATGTATAAAATATGTAAATGTACATATATACATATGTGTGTGTGTGTATATATAATATATATATGTATATATCATTGTAAAACCTGGAAAAGAATGTATTCTTCATTTAAAACTATATTGACACAGTGAAACAATGACAAGCTCTGCTGCAGACATAAGGAAGAGGAAACATCTGGAGAAGGGAATAATTTTCCTAAACTAACATTGCTGTAGAAGATAGATGAAAAAGAATTATTCAGAAAGGAGAAAAAAAAAAAAAAAGAAAAGAAAAGACATTTACGTTTCCATGTACGTGAAGATCCAAGAGTTTTAAGTTTTATTGAGAAGTTTTTTTTTAGTTTGTTTTATCTTTCATTCAATGTATATTTAGCCTAGATTCCTATGCAAAGATAGCTAATACAGTTGCTGAGTCTATCTCAGACTCCGTGGTTCTCCTGTGACATCATCTAAGTTTTGAATTAGTTGAAAATCCCAGTCAATTGGCTAAGGGTTCAATGGTTTCCTACAAGTTTCATAAAAAAAAGAGATGACCAAGTACATCATAGTCTTGGATTCCAGCACTTGCTAACTTACTTCAGAGGTCTTTGATTCTGTCATCCAATTTCTAAGTATTATAATTTGCACATTACTGCCAAATATAGACATATTATCATTACACACAAAATCTTATTTATGGGCAAAGAGATTAAATACATAAGTAAGCCCAAGCTTAATGGAAGCCTTAACACAGAAGTTTAAGAATTATCATTTATCTAGATTGAATTATTATGGAAAAAGAAAGACTAATAACACAGCTAAAGTACTATATGCAAAAAAAAATATTCACAAGAATGTCAATAATAAAATTAAAACTGCAACACGCAACACGCAAAACAAAAAAATGCAAATTGCAACATTTCTTAATTTATATCTATTTTTCCCTGCTGTTATGCTCATTCTTTACTTGCTCCTCTGGATCCTAAAGTTGGGTTTCTTTATGGTGTAGSTGGTGGGGTCTTAGAGTGATTTGTCAGCATCTGGAGACCTTTGCAGGAAAAATATGATGCTCACATTGATGGCTATTTCCTTTCTCCTTGGGGTCCATTTGGGCTGAATCTTACATATTTGATAAAATTCTTCTAYACATTTTCTCTTTTTCCGTTCATCTGTAGCTCCACATTACATCCAAGTTTATTACATATGGTGATTTTTACATTTATTAGATTCTGGATTTTGTTCTCCTTGTTGCCCCTAAAATCAGTTTTCTCCAGCACCATGTCTTTATTTTTTTGACTGATAGTGTGTGAAATTTTTATATCTGTGGGGTCTCTAAGGTCCAACCCGTGCTCCATCTCTTATTACCCTATGCCTGCACTCCTCTGTGTTGCATCTTGTTGTCCATTTCTCAAGGTCTCTCCTATTGTGTCAGACTTGTGTTTCTCTATGCTACGTTGTTATGTTAGAGACAAAAGTAATGAAAAATATCTCATTCTACATGGGTAATTGTTGCCATTATTTGTATAATATTTTTTATATAAAGCTAGTCATATCACCCAAAGACAAGCAAAAGTAAAACAAATTCATCACAGATACTTGTTAATTAGAGAAATTGCTGTCACAGCTACACCAAGTAAAACAAATCTACAGGCAGGTCAAGTAAAACAAATCTGCAGGCAGGTCAAGTAAAGTTCAGACAGAGGAAAGCCTTGCAAACTCGGTTCCAAATTTATGGCCTGCCGTGGACAATAGCTAATATATTACAGGGCTACACAGCTATATTGCATATGTAGCTCATGCATAATATCACTGATCTGGCAAACCAAATGCTCAGTAGTGAGAGTCTTTAGAATATAGTAAAGTGTAAGAAAAAGACATAGGTACCCTGATCATAAAATAAGAAAAGATAAAATTGCAAGTTCTTCTATCTTAGAAAGAAAGCTATTGTATATATTTAGGCCACAGAATCAAATCACAAGAAAAGTGAGGTTAGAAGGTCAGAACTCATGCGAAGATGAATTAACTTGAGTCTGCCACTGATTAAGAGAATGATGAGAATCTAAACTTCAGCAACATCCATAATCCATGGTTCTCAGTTGTCTCCTGCTTTCAGAAGGTAATCTTGAAACAGTCTATTGCTATTTCCTCTATTAAATCAAATGGCAGATGTTTGGTGTAATAAAAGTTTCAAACTTGCTCATAACTAATTGAGATGTCATTATAATATAACAAATAGAACTTTGTACTTTTCAAATTACCTTAAAAAGAGCTATTAGAAGCGTGAAAATGTGATTTATAGGCAATAGATTTTTTATAGTTTGGACAACATAGGACATGAGGACTTGGGGAGACTATGTGGCTTAAGCTGATTTTAACTTGTTTCAGCATTTGTCTGGCAGTCAATGAATTTCAATTTTACCTTGGTTTACACAAACAACTGCAGTTATCTCTATTTGCAATCTATGAACTATCTATAATAGTTGAATAAAATGTCACATGGAAGAGTGCAAATATGGGATAACACACAAACCCCAATGGTCCTACAGATTTTCTCAGTGGTGTCCAGTGACAGGACAAGGATAATGGGTACAAATTGAAACACAGGAAGTTCCATCACCAGATGAGGAAGAACTTCTTTCCTGTGAGGGTGACAGAGCCCTGGAACAGGCTGGCGAGAGGGGTTGTGGAGTCTCCTTCCTGGAGACCTTCAAAGTCTGCCTGGATGCAGATCCCCGTGCAATGTGCTCAAGTAGGTGTCCTGCTTGAGCAGGGGGCTTTGGACTAGATGATCTGTAGAGGTCCCTTCCAACTTCAACCATTCTGTGATCACCGTGGTCAATTACTGGGCACTGCAAGGTTACAATGCAACTCTGTGAATCAGAGAAAATTAGTTTTATCCAAAATAGAGTGAAGAGAAAAATCAGTAATTGAAAACCAAATCAATCAAACAAACAAACAAAAAACAGAGAAACAAACAAAAAAAGTGAGAGAACAGAGAGAACACAAGCAAACTGCATCATTAAGACAACAACCACAACAATAAATAAAAGAAAAACAGACCAAGACAGGAAGAAGAAAACCCTGCCATGAACATCCCTCCTAATTAAGAACTCCTGACTTTAATGGCTTGCTATAGCATTAGTTACAGATGAATAGTGAGGAAAATTATTTTTCTGCAGGAATCCACTTATTTAATGATTTTTTTTTTTATGAACTATAGTATGAAGAAGTTTTCAAGCATRCGAAAGGATAGTCTCATAGTTAAACCAGTAAAGGTAATAAGAAAGTCTGAATCTTTATGAAAGGGTGTTTTCAATGTCTGAAACATGAAAGCTGTTTGACAAAGGATTGATACACCATCAGGACAACAAATTCCTGTGTTTACCTTCCCAAAAATGCAGAAGAGCTGAAAAAAGAAGAAAATTCCCTGAAATTCCAAGGTGAATGCTGTATAAATTAACATTTCATATTCAGCCACCATCGTGGATCACCCACTTCCTGAGTGTGTGACTTGAAACAGTGGATTATGTTTTATAAAAGCTCTCAAAGATTCAAATAAAATCAATGAGAATTAGAAAAAATTTACTCCAAGGTCTGGAAAATTATATCTGGGGTTTCAAAACCAATATACATTTTGATAGTAATTTGTATCTCTGTTTCATATACATAATACAGCAAAGGCATTACTGTATTTAGCAGTGGATCTGATCCAGCAATCATGTATGCTATTTTTGAAGCACTCTGATGATATGATGATGTCTGCAATCTTGTCGCTCTTGTATATACCCACATGTGAACTCCGTTGTGTTTAAAGAACACTGTGGACAATTTTAACCATCCTCAGATTTGAGCCTCCATTTCACAGAGTAAATAGACTTAAAATGAAATTGAGACAGAGCTATCAAGCATCATCAACTGCAGAGATATGCTCTTTGGTTGCTATATTATCTTGGAAGATTTTCCTGTCAGTAATGCTCTATCATTTTCAACATGGTAAATCCAAGCAAAAGAACAACACAGTCCTTGACAGGCAGGAAAACAAAATAAAAACAAACAAATAAAACCCAATCCTTTATTTTGTACTTGGACAAAACCTGGGTGTTTCTCTGTAATGTTTATGTTCTTTATTGTACTGAATAAAATTTAAGTCAAATCAAAATAGATGACAGAATCAAATTTTAGTCTGGCTTAAGAAAATACACATCAAGCAGTCAAGAGAGTGCAGGAATCTAGCAGTCAGAGTGGTCCTGTGGATAATTAGTAAAATAATTTAGGTACAACTGAAAACTGTGGGGTGAAAATATCTTCAAAGATAGAAAAAATATTTTATGCTCAGTTTCACCAGACACTTCAGAATAACTCAAAAAAAAGTGATAAATTTCAGGCARATTGACTGATTGACTAGAACATCTCTTATATAAATAAAGACTAAGAGAACTAGGACTGTCAGTCTGGAAAAGAGAAGATTGAGGGGTATCTTTTCAATGTGTATAAATAAGTAGTATAAAAAGAAAGAGACTAGATTCTTCTCAGTGGTGCCTAGTGAAACTGAAAACACAGGAACAGAAGGAAAAATTTCTTGGTCATGAAGATGAAAGAGCACTAGAACAGGTTGCCCAGAAAAATKGTAGTCTCTAACCTTGAAGTTATTCAAAATTCATCTGGACACAATCCTGTGCAACATGTTCAGGTGACTCTGCTTGAGCAGTGGAATTGGACCAGATGATCTCCAGAGGTTCTGTCAATTGTTCTGTCAAAGTCCGTGAAAAGTTACATATTTTTTTATATTTCTGAACTCTGTGAGTTTCAAACCACTTTTAAATATTTACGAGCAAAAGTCATAATTATTTTCAGTTCTTCAAGATTCCATGTAATACAACCTCCTGTAATATTATCTATCTATCTATGAAAAACACAATTTAAGAATCATCCCTGTATTTTCTGCTGTTCTTGAATAACTTGATTTTCATCAATTGTATGTTCTTAACCTAGAGAAAGAGGTTCTATTCAGTTCAAGTTTAAAGTACATAACTGGGTTTTTGCTCAGTTTTGCTCAGCTGYTGATTTATATAGACCACTGTGTATTAGTATTCTAAGGAAGTATAAGATACCAGCTGTATGTCATAATCTAGGAGTCCGTAATTTTATTTGCTCTGTATTAAAAAAAACAAATGAGTATCAATGCTTTCAAAAATGGCAAAAAGTAGAAGTATATTTAATATTAAAATATTCTCATATATCTTATGCTACTGCTGATAGAACAATACTTCTGTCATATTTAAAATGARCTATCAATCACATACAGAGACAGTAGCAAGCACTTCTCTGGCTGTTCTCTGACACAGATAACCATAAACAGAAATATTAAAATAAACAATGGGAAAGAGAGACATAATCTAATTATTACATGRCTTTCCATCTCACTTAAAATATTGACTGATGTCTAATAATAATATACACATGAAATAGTTTTCATTCTTTGTATAACTAATAAAATTATTATTTTTGCCAAATAATTTAATTTTAATTCTTATTTCTTATGTTTTTATACTATTTTGATTTATATGATCAAGGATAGTATAACTAATGGAGAAATACTGTTTTAAGAATTGTTCTTAAGTAGATATTTATCACTATATTGTCTGATGTTCCTGTTTTATAATGGTTTTACACCTATTCAGAGTCTGTTAAAGAGTTAATTTTATTAAGTGTTAATTTGATTATTTTTTTCTTTCCTTCTCTTTGAACGAACTAAAATAATGTTAGGTTCATAATAAGATTTCATATCTTCTAGTTTGAAAGTCAAAGTACCATAGAGAGGACATAATTTCTGTGTTCTACAAGGTGATAAAAAGGAAGCATTTTTCATAGCCATGTCCATAAGATACCTACAGGAATCCTAAGCAGTGTATGCAAAGAGGACACTGCCTACAAATGGAAGAAAACTGATGTAATAATTTTAGCCTGAGATTGATATTTTTTTTCATTTTGAGTTTAAAGCTAGGACATTTCCTTCACCTGTCAAAATGAACTATTGTATATTTAATCAAGTGTTGTAGTAAATGAGACTTCCATTTAAGAATTTCATAAACCATTAGGTAGTAGATCTTAAGAAGATTAATTAAAATAACAGAAAAAATATTTAGGAAATCTTAGAAATTTTGAGAAAGAAGATTGTCATCATCATGTAATAAAGATAGCACTTAGATTACAGAATCGAAGTCATTGCTYAAAAAGTAAATAAACTACTTCAGTTATAAACAAAGATGATAATTCTGAACATAGGGTAAAATTAGAATGGATAATGGAAATTATAGTTATGGAACTGTACTGTATTTGACTGCAGTATAGTTCAAATAGTTCAGCTTAATCATCTTCCCTGAATACTAAAGTAAATGTAATATAAAACTACTGAGACTTTTAGCAGGAGATCATAAGAAACCTATTGATTTGGGTATACTATTATCATACTGGAGAACTGACAATGTGGTGAACTCCTTAGGAGTCTATCTTGGAACTGATCACATTAATATTAAAAATTTTGTTAACCTTCTTGATGGAAAAGTACTTAATGTACTTAATTTATGACATGAAACTAGAAGCCATCAGCAAGACATGAGAGAATTGGAATATTATTCATGAATAACCTTTAGGGGTGGAACAGTAAGAAAGAGATGAAATTCAGTGGAACAATGCCCAGGCATTTAACTTGATTAATAAATGATAAGAAACTGGGGACTCCTCAGATGGAAGCAGAAATTACAAACAAGACCAGGATATATTAGCTAATAATATGGTGGTTGTAAACTACCAATTTGATGAAGATATGATAATAAATACTTGTGAGGCTAGATTATACTGAACACAATATATACAATATATCCAACAAATACCTTTATGTAATAAGACAGTATTACTGTCAATATACCATGCCAATATACTTGTGTAGTGTGTACAATTGTTTAGCCAGTGTTCAAGGTACATTCCTGTCAGCTGAAATGGAGGCAGA
>NW_020455193.1:474452-535388 GCF_003342845.1 Nothoprocta perdicaria | reverse complement strand
GACTGTTATAGTAAGGAAGGGAATTAGTAATCTCTGACTAGAATTCATATCTGCTGCACAAAACATCTGGCTGTGAAGTATACCTACTGATGATGATATAAGACTAGACATTCCCCAGGAGACTAGCAGAACATGGATATCTTATGTATGATATTGGGCACATTTGTCGTATGAGCGGAACTGGACTTCTAAAATGGCCATATTTTTTCCCTTCTAACTAAAACCCTGAAATTAATACTGATATCTGTCTATTGATCTACATAAAATGACTTGGTTCATCATAATCTAGATCCCAGTGGATAGATGTTCACCAGATGTTAAAAGGATGAAAACAACCACACTTTTTTTTCCTTATTGTCAGCCTATAAAGAGAGTTGAATGAATAGATACCGTACAGCTTGGAAGAGTCTTTCATTCTAATAACACATATCTGCAGTAAAGGTTTGAAATACTTTTGTGTTGCAAAGGTATTACTAGTTTTGTTCTCCAGATTAAAGAAAAAATCAGGTTCCAGGTCTGCTGCTCAGGCACTTTCATATTCACTCAAAAGCAAGTCATATCTTATGACAGACAGCTGCATAAACTGATCATTAAATTCCCAGTGGGACAGCTCAACTATCAAAGAAAATACTAATCTAGTTATTTTTTTCTTGTTTGTCCTTGGTTTAATTTTACCAAAGAAAAGAAGGGGCAAATAAGAACCTACTTGGTAGTCATATTATTAAGATAATCTTTTTAGGAACTTATTTTAGCAAAGTGATACACTTATCTGTACATGTATACTGTCCTTATATGTACAGTATACTGTAAATATAGATGCTTGCAACAAACTCTCTAAATATGTATATATTTACATATATATATTGTTGTTTGCTGGAAAAATAATGTAAATAACTTAGAAATACCTAGTAATAGCATAATTTGAAATGTTTTACATTTTGTATCTTTGAAATTAGCAAAAGATTTAATAYTAGGAATAATAACATTAAATTATTCAAAAGGTTTGATAGTAGGAATAAGTATATGAAATTTGTGTCTTGAAACTATTGAGTAAAGTTCAGAATTAGTTGTCATTTTTTTCCTTTTAAATATAGGTATAGGCTAGGTATATGTAAGTATGCTATTATCACATTTCTCTCTTCCTCCCTCTAAAGAAACTTATCTGTGARTAAATTAATAATAAATTAATTTTCGGTTGGACTTGAAATTGCTGCACTGTAATGTGTTTCTTGCTTGTTTTGTGTCATTTAGCATCTTTCACCTACAGGTCAAATAGGGAATGGCATTTTTATCAGTTCTAAGATTCTTATTTGTTGGTTCATTTGTTTGCTTTTCTGACTAATTAATATTACATGGAAGGAGGTAATAGGTAACTTAAGATAACAAATTTTCAGACAACACAAAAAGGAAAACAGTTTTATGCAATATTTAAAATGGATGTCTCCTAGAAACTTCTATGAGATTTAAAATTTTAGATACATTCCCAAGATAGATATTTTAAGATGAGGCACAGTGAAAAAATAAACAACCTGACAATAATAGTTTTCCTTTGCATAAATTTGAATTATTTATACTATTCTCTAGTTAATCCATTCCTGTTCTGAAATTCTGATATGCACTGATATAGATTAGTTATGCAGTCTTCAAGGATTCTTCTATCTTAAGGTTATATAAATAATTATTCAGAGTATATGCACAAAATACTCTCTAAAAAAGAAAACAAAACAACAAAAAATCCCACTATTTTCCAAGCATTGATATTAGGAAAACCAATGAACCACAGTATGGTTCATATGATGGCAAATCACTTTAGCTGCTAGTAGAAGAGAGAATTTGCAGCTTAGTAGTTACGTCTTCCAAGATTTTTTTTTGAGGAAACATCACTTCAGAATCTCAGGTTCTTGAGACAAAGTGTATTAAAAAAATAATAACTTCATAGTAGCATAATCTAATAACAACATCAAAATAATAACTGAAAATGAAGGATTTTGATATTGTCTTCAGAAAAGAAAGGTTGTTTAGTATGTAATTACTTATTAAGTGAAATACAATGAAAGTCAAGTGAAAATATTTCAAATGATTGCTGGAGCATTTACACAGTCCTCTTATTCTTCCCTTATATGTATCTAATCCACTGAATGTTTAGTTATTCTACAGAAAATAGAATGATATTCATAACCTTGCATAAGAATAATTTAAAAACAGCCTGATCTAAAGTTCTCAAAAAGTATTCTGAGATACTATATTCTACAATTTTCAGAAGAACCAAACTAGATATCCCTAGCTGAACTAAGTATCCCATTTTTGATTAAATAGCCTAATCAAATAGTGAAGGTACAACGAAACAACATTTTCCTTATGTCTTTTGAATAGAACTTAGTATGGGATTTAGAAAGTTGCTTAGATTGTGACCCTTGCTATTCTTTAACACTGCTTAAATATCTAGCTTCTGTTCAGTGGCAAGATTTAGGTAATGGAACATTTTCAGGGAGAAGAAAAAAAAAAAAACCCACTGTCAATTATGGTGTTCAGGCACATAAAGATTCAATACTGCAAGATTATCAGTATTTTCCTTAGTATTCAGCTTTCACACTCAGGGCCAAGATTCCAAATCCCTAGAGCACTCTAAGGGTAGAAGCTTTAATGTTTTTACATTGTGGGTACCTGTGGGGTACCAAGGAGCAGGTCTCCAGGTCCTGGATCTAGGGGATCACCAGGTAGATCCACACAAGTCACTGTGCACACCACAGCTTGATCTGTGCCTTGATTTGGCTCAGGTCRGGTGTTTCCCCTTTTGCTTTACCAGAGTCCCTGGAGCCAGGACCTGTACAGACTTTTAGTGCCTCTGAAAGGGTTTGCCACCGTCCATGGAGGGAGGCCGCCTCTTGGTAACCGCCAGTAGACTTATCCCACAGAATGACTCCTATGCTGTCCCAGGTGGGCAGATCATAAACATTCTGTGTAGYTAATGTCTGACAGTTCTCTTGTGCCAAGACTGATACACCAAGACTATCCAATCAGCTTTTTGGTCACTCCGCAGCTGTGCAGTTGCTTTTGTTATTTGCTTGCTGATGGAGCAAGTAAACTGCCATCCTTGAAGTTGGTTACCTACTAAMAAGACATACTGTACTACTCCCTGTTTACTGATAGAACACTGCACTGCCATCCTTGAAGCAGGYCTGCACAGGTACCTCAACATGCATGTGCACACTTATACAACATAAGACATTTTACAAGATGGTACAAAATAGAAAGAGTTGCATAAATTCTTAATTATTGTAATAGTCCTAGAAAGACAAGACTATTTGTTAGACTAATAAGACATTATCTTCTAAAGAACTTTGTAATCTTCATCCACACGCTACATCCTAAATAGCTTGAGTTGCCACATATCTGCCTCTGTGAAACTAAGGCTTGCCAGAAAGACCCTCAATAGAAGCTATTGCATGGGCCCTCTGTAATGCATTTAATTCACTTGTTTTACAACAAATTTTTTACTCAAGTTATTGTAAAAAGGAGAGTTACAGCACAAACTCATAGAGTAATGCTCATTACTCATCTCACAAACAGAATCAGCACTCATCCTGAGCTGTTGCATGCCCATCTTTTGTGACTCTGGGCAAATCCCCATCAAAAGCTGTTGTGCAGGAACAATATTTTGTAGTCTCTTCTGGTCTGTACTTCCTGATTTGTGTCTTGTATCTTGTGATTAAAGATGCTGGAATGCATAAAAAATTAGGCTCCTGTGGAGCTGACTCATGCATCGTAAGTAAATGTCTTACTGGTAGAGTGTGTGCCACTGATGAAGAAAGTGGAGGAGCTTTTGGTGATAACTGGTTACAGGGCTATTTTTACATTTTTCTTAGACATTAAGGGTACTTCTGCAGCTATGTTAACTTTCAAATGCTTAGGAAACTCTCAGATTGAGTCAAAAAGCTGCCAGGGAATTTTTCATTTACAGAACAAATGGAAACTGCACTTTCTAATTTTGCTGGATCAATTTCTTAAGACACTTCATTAGACATATATATCTCAACTTGGATGAAAAAATTGCTGCTTTAGATCCTAAGTACCTGCAGTGTCAGAAAAATCTTTAGAGTTACTTTTTTGATCTACCCTATATTAAGACCCAGAATCCTTTTTCAAATCTTAAAGACCTCTAAAATGATAATCCTTGGGCCTCATTGTTAATCATAAGTGAAATGCTCACCATAGCCAACAGAGCCTTACGGTATTGATTCATGAACAAAAAAATTAGAAAAYGTAGGTCTCCAGTCAAAGGCAGTCTACCTGCAATCAGAATGACCTTACGTGAAGTAGACTATTTGACAACTATCTTGCAGATGCACATATTTTTATATATAAAAGCTATCCTCTTCTTGGTCTTAATCTGTGCAATACACTTTTGTATTTRAGTTTGGTTCACACCTAAATCCCTGAGGAAACCTCATCTGGAACTACCATTCCCWAAATGACTAAGCTGTTTTAAGACATGGATTGTCATTAGCCGACTTCATGTTTGATTTTTATTTAATRCTCAAGTCCTCTATGCAAATAGTACTCTTTTTTAAAAAAGAAATTTCTCAACTTTTATAATACAGAAAAATATCTGAGAAAGATTTGTTACTCATCAGTAAATTCCATGGTTATATACTATTCCATTTTTATGCTGTCTGACATTAGGTGATCATGTTTTTCTTTTCCAAATAAGCCCTGCTTATTTATGTCAGAAATGATGTATCTCCTGAWTTTTTTTTTTTTTTTGAAAAAGAATTTTAGAAAAGAACTCTGGGATTAAATCCATTTTTCTTAAAGTGCTGTGAATTAAGATTTACTCCACTGAAATATTGTTACTCAAAAGTGCAATTGTTAGCTTTATAGGTTGTTCTTACAGTCAGCATATAGGCAAGCTTTAGAGGATACCAAGTACCTAAGTTATACTTCTCTTCAGAATTACCCTCTCGGTGAACTTTTCCATGTGTGTACGTAGCCTAAGGAGACTATTCAAACTTCTTCATCTTAATTAAATATCCACAGAAAATGAATTGACTGATTGCTGTATCCCTCTCCAAAGCTTCGACAAAATTCAGTGCATACAAATCTTTCCTATTGGCTTTGTCAGAACAAAGTGTTTGTCAGAAAAAATAATCAAAATGTGGTCAGGCAACTGAATGAATATCTGAGCCATGAGCCATAAAAAAGTAAAATCTATTAAATGATGTCTTTACACCACAGCATACAACTACAACAAGGAAATAAACTGATTTGACAAGGCCTGAAATAATCTTATAACACTAGCAGCAAATTCTGATCTAGAGAGAACAAATATGATGTAGTTAAAAGCTTGATTAGTGATAGYACATTGTCCTTCATAATGTTAGTAGCCTCAGGGTGGAGAGTGAAAGTCTGGCAAGGTTTTCCTATCATCCTTTAATCCGTGGCACACTTGTAGTTCATCTTTTGGCTATCCACACTGTTGTCCATCTTTTTAGTGCCATGTGTCTGTAATAGATTTTTTTTTTTCCATTTCAGGAGAAGATATTTGCCAAGAMAATGTGCAGGTCAGTGCAAATTATTTCAAAACCTTCCCCTCGTTCTTCAGAAGTTCCCTCCTCTTCATTGCCCCATCATTTCAAGTGCATCTCTACTGGACATTATTTGAATTGTATATTCCAAAAAAAAAAAAAATTACCTGAACAAAGCAGAAGCAAAAAGATGTATTTTACATATGTGTGTGGCTGCCAGGAAGACAGAATATATTCCACTGGGCACATGAGAAACCCATTAAGAACAGTTGCAATGTCAAAACCCATGAAACTCAGGAGTGCAGTCGGACATTTCATCTGAGATTTGCAACTGGCAAAAAATGATATTAGTGGAAATTATGCAGAAATCAGAATGTCTATAAATACACATATTCACACGTATTTACTAGACATGTATGACGTGTGTTTAAACACACAGAGATAATATATCTCTTAGATTTTAGTTTCCACAAGCAATTGTAGTTGGTGTAAAGACTGTCGCAGAACTTAAGTCTGTAGAAAATRATTTATGGGAATGAATGTTTGAAGGATTGGAGTAAGAAAATACAGATTTAAACTCCTCAGTACGAATATGCAAAAGGGTCTGAATTCACAGCTGATTTATAATCAAAATCATAGTTGTTTTTGACTGATTATGTCTTCAGTTACTGAGAAGACTCATAACTTATCTTTCCTAGGGAATTATACCTATTTAGTATTGTGAGTGAAAAACGAGAAGCTAAGCATAYCTATACTACCTTAAAATACAATCAWTAATACTATTTTTTTWATTTTTTCACTTTAAAATTATATAAGTGGCATAAACATTTAGCAGGTATAGTGGTAGAAGGAGATTATAATTTATTTCTAGGTGGCATATAATGTATTTCTATCTCAGACAGCAATTAYAGAATCACAGAATCACAGAATATTTAAGGTTGGAAGGGACCTCTACAGATCATCTAGTCCAACCTTCCTGCTCAAGCAGGCACACCTACAGCATGTGGCACAGGGTGGCATCCAGGCGGGTTTTGAAGACCTCCAGAGAAGGAGACTCCACAACCTCCTTGGGCAGCCTGTTCCAGGGCTCTGTCACCCTCACAGGAAAGAAGTTGCTCCTCACCTGGAGACGGAACTTCTTGTGCTTCAGCTTGTGGCTATTACSCCTCGTCCTATYGCTGGCCACCAGTGAGAACAGCTTGTCCCCTTCCTCCCTGCATTCTCCCTTCCTGAACTTATAMATATTAATCATATCCCCTCTCAGCCTTCTCTTCTCCAGAGAAAACAGGCCCAGCTCACTCAGCCTCTCCTCATACGAGAGATGTTCCATTCCCTTAATCATCCTGGTTGCTCTTCTCTGGACCCTCTCGAGAAGCTCCACGTCCCTCCTATACTGGGGTGCCCAGAACTGCACACAGTACTCCAGGTGCGGCCTCACCAGAGCTGAGTAGAGGGGCAGAATCACCTCCCTTGACCTGCTGGCAACACTCCTCCTGATGCAGGCCAGGATCCCATTGGCCTTCTTGGCCACGAGGGCACACTGCTCACTCATGGTTARCTTGGTGTCAACCACGACTCCCAGGTCCCTCTCCGTGGAGGTGCTTTCCAGCAGGTCMACCCCTAATCTGTACTGATGCCTGGGGTTATTCCTCCCCARGKGCAGGACCCTGCACTTGTCCTTATTGAACCTCWKGAGGTTCCTCTCTGCCCAACTCTCCAGCCTGTCCAGGTYCCTCTGGATGGCATCACAGCCCTCCGGAGTGTCGGCCACTCCACCCAGCTTGGTGTCATCTGCAAACTTGCTCAGAGTGCAYTCCGTGCCCTCGTCCAGGTCATTGATGAACAAATTGAACAGCACTGGGMCCAGTACAGACCCCTGGGGGACACCACTGGCCACAGGCCTCCAACTGGACTCGRCCCCATTTATCACCACCCTCTGAGCTCTGCCATCYAGCCAGCCCTCGATCCACCGCACCGTGCACTCATCTAGTCCACTGTCCCGGAGCTTCCGTATGAGGATATTATGGGAGACAGTGTCAAAAGCCTTGCTGAAGTCAAGGTAGACAACATCCACGGCTCTCCCCTCGTCCAGCCAGCCTGTCATCCCATCAAAGAAGGCTATGAGGTTCATCAGACATGACTTCCACTTGGTGAATCCATGCTGACTGCTCCTCAGCAGCTTCTTCTCCTCCATATGCCTGGAGATTCTCTCTAGGATGAACCGCCCCATCACCTTTCCAGGGACAGAGGTGAGGCTGACYGGCCTGTAATTGCCCGGCTCCTCCCTCTTGCCCTTTTTGAAGACTGGAGTGACGYTGGCTCTCTTCCAGTCCTTGGGCACCTCCCCTGCTCTCCAGGACCTCTCAAAGATGATGGAGAGAGGCTGAGCAATAACCTCGGCCAATTCCCTCAGCACTCTTGGGCGCATCCCATCTGGGCCCATAGATTTTTGAGTGGCCAGTTTGCCTAAGTGATCCCTAACCCAATCCTTCTCAACCCAAGGAAGGTCTTCCTCTAGCCCATTTTCCTCTCTTCCATTCGAGCCCTGCAGTTCATGGGGGGTCGTCTTAGCAGTAAAGACAGAGGCAAAGAAGACATTTAGTAACTCTGCCTTCTCGGCATCCTCCGTCACCAAGGCCCCTTCCCCATTCAGCAGTGCACTAACATTTTCCCTCGTCTTCCTCTTGCTATTGACACACTTATAGAAACCCTTACTGTTGTCTCTGACTTGCCTCGCCAACTCTAATTCCACCCGGGCTTTGGCCTTCCTCGTTTCGCATCTGCATTCTCTGACGATGTACCTGTATTCCTCCCACGTGGCCTGTCCCTTCTTCCACAAGCTGTACACCCTTTTTTTCTCACTCACTTTGCCCAGCAATTCCTTACCCATCCATACAGGTCTCCTGCCCCKCTTACTYGACTTCTTTTTTGTGGGGATACACCGATCCTGAGCTTGGAGGAAGCRGTGCTTGAATGTCAGCCAGCTCTCCTGGACTCCCCTTCCTTCTATTAATTACTTAATTGCTTAATTCTATTAATTACTTAATTGCTAGTTTTGATCAAGCCATACAACCAGCATTTGGAAATTTCCCTCTGGAACCGTATTTTCTGTGTAAGTTAGATCTTCTTTTTAAAGTAAATAGATTTAGTTTGTGTGTAGTTACCCACACATGCAAAGCATTTCTTATTTATCCTAGTATTCCTTTATATATAGTGATATTCTAGTAGAATTTGACTCAAGTTGGTTTTCAACCTATGTGTTTGACCATGAGATTTTCTTTTAAAGAACAGGAGCATGCCAAACCAAATGAAATACTATCCAAGTGAAATGTCATCAACAGTTGAGCATAATAATGTTAATTCAATTTTGTGATAATTAATAGTGCTTTGGTTCTTTTGTTACACTGCTTAATGCAATTGAATCTTTCATTTACATGTAGAATCTCCAATTAAAATCTGGCAGAAAATTAGATGAAATGAAGAAAGCTCTCACAAGACAGAGATATAAAGGTAATTCATATTAAGAAGTTTAATATGTTTGAATTTCATAAAGTAAGGATTCTCAAGTGAAATGAGAAGTTACTAAAGCCATATCTCAAATGTCATCTTCCATTAYAAAAGCAAGAACTTTGTACAAAATTATTTTTACTCATATTTTGTGATATATTTATTCTTCTTTTTGCTATTAATATAAATGGTAAAAAAAATAGTGCCAGTATATTGAGGTACAGAGAATGCTTACACTAAAAGAAGTCTAGGGGATAGAAGTTTTATTCATACACTAGAAAATTGTCCTCAAGGTCTTAATTTTTCTAGTGATAAGCTTTTATTTTTTACACTTTAAAATTAAATATTTAATGAAAGTATCCATCTGATCTGAAAAAAAAMCATCAATTCAAGGTAGCATTTTAGAGGACTTTTCTCTCCACATCAAATGTGCTCATTTCTCCAAAAATGTGTTTGATTCTACTATTATTAGTTTTCTRTTCCTATCCATAGAATTGGATTAAATTTATACATTCAAACTCTAATAATGAAACTACTTTATGGTTTTATAAGCAACTGAGAGTAATCAGTTATTGATTAGAGGGTTGAAATGCAGATTATAGCAAGATTTCCAGAGTGGCTTCCAGGACAGAATGCTGAAAACTTTAGCAGTCAGTATCTACAAAGACTTTTTTTTTTAAAAGAAAGCCACAAGCAACATTGCTGGGAGGAAAATTATCATAAAGGAAATCAACTCTGTTAACAAAATTATAAATAATATGTTTTGTATATTTTCATGCATAAAGTTTATATTGAAATCCTAGATTAATATACACCTCAAAAGATTTCTTAGTGTATAAAAGGAATGCCAGTAGATTTACCATCAAATAGTTTTTATTTTAAAACTTAATAACACTGTTTTAAATAAAATATCAGAAAACATATATAAATATTTGTTACATAGGTTTATTTCRTATTTTTTTTCCTAAGGAAAATTATACAGTACTTACTTTGAAARGCAGCAGGAAAATCTAACACATCCTGTTTAATTACCCCAAGGTCAGATTCCTTTATATCACATGATGAAAAATCATCATGCTGATCTGACCTTCTGTAAACTGGTCTTGCCAGAAAAAGGGAATTGCATCTTTTACATTACTCAGTCTTCAGGTGCAGGTATCTACGTTTTAAACACTCACTGAACAAAAGACTTGAAAAATCTGTTTGAAACTTACATGAAAAGTACCATGAATAATATTCAGTGATGAAACCAAGAAGATGTCTAGTAAAATGATGACCACTGATAAATAAAATATCTCTCACCAACTTAAGTGTACAAGACTTCTTGCTGACAAGTAAGCTCCAGGTGGGTTAAGGAGAGTCTATATCAACTAGGCTTGGGACAATTTTAGTATTGACTTCTCAAAATAATCACATGGTGGTGCCAAATTACTAAGCAGTGATGCTCCTGTAGAGGAATGACTCACACCCTTCTTTATGGCTGGAGGTAGCTGGATACTGATTGTGTGCAATGAGGAGTACTTAGCTGAAGTACAATATTTTGCACATGAATGGCAGATGGCAAATGCAGTCATTCAGAAGATTCATGGAGTATCCCCCCATGTTGACACAGCTAACTTGGTAAGAAAACAATTATGTGTCCTGATTTGGCATTTGTTTTCTTCAGGTATTTGTGTTAGGTCTCTCTAATCCAGGTCATGGCATGACCAGGTGTGTTTCATGCCTTTGGCATCAATCATTAAAACACACATTCAGTACTTGGTTAGAAAAGAAGATGGAAAATATCTTTTCCTGTCCTGCTACCCTGCGGCTATTTCTCACCTGGATACTCTCACTGGGCCTGATCTATACCACAGTCACCAGGCAACTGCCCAGCCTGGGCGCAGCCTAGACTCTTCCCCACAGAGGTGTCCAGTGCCAGGTCTGGGACATCCCTGGCTGATCCCAGGGGATCCTAGGTGCAACCAGACACCTCAGTGCCCTAATGCTGCCAAGTTACAATTTATCACATTCAGAAGGCTCTTTGAATCAAGAAACGAAAAGTTAGGGTGATAAAATAGATAATTTAACCGGAAAAAAAAAAAAAAAAAAAAACCCTCAACAAATCCTTATTTCTGAAGATAGATGAAAGATCTTTTTAAAAATATTTTCACAATATTTTGCATATTTCTACATTATTTCTACATTATTTCTATTTGCATATTTCTACATTGCAGTAGCAATGGAACAACGGGAAAAAACATTGAGGAGAAACTGCATACTGCCTCTCTGGTGTTGGATGGCTACTTTTTTTTTTTTTTTTAATATTCTGAATTCACTCAAACCTTAATTGATCTGCCAGTAGAAACCTATTTATATCACTTCCATTCTTTGTTTGTTTTGCTTCTATGAGATTCTACATTTCTAGGAAATGTACAATAAAGGCATTTCTTGCTGCAAGAAATGATGGTACAGATAAGCCTGTTAGGCTAAGTCACAAGTAACAATATAAGATAAATATATAATTGTCTTCATAAGACTATGCTAATAGTCTTTTCAAGTGCTAACTGAAAGTCAGCATTCTTGACGAAGAGAACATTATCTGGAGATACTGGACCTTACAGCATCGAATTCCATCATGCCAGTCAGGTGTGAGGTTTTTTTTTTTTCTTTTTTTTTTCCCTTCTATTCTATAGATCTTTCCATTGGCAGACCAGAAATTTTTGAAAGGCATGAAATTTACCCTTGTGGATAATGTAGAGTAAATAGTGACTTAGTGAAAATGTGACTATTTCTAGATAATTTTTTAAAAGTCTTGCTAGTGGAGCTGCCACCATTCGTAGTGAAATTGCTGTTGGAAAATTGCAACATGCAACATAGATCTGACTGCACACAAAGTCACGGTTCAGAGTTCCCTTCTAACAAGCCTGTCTGACAGTATCTTATAATTTACTTTGATAGTGACCAACAAGTGATGCCTATCCCAATACAGGATACCAAGTATAGTAAGTCATTTATTCTCATTGAATAGTCAACTAACTGTATGGTCGGATGAGGCAAGGACTTTAGCCTAAACATTAGCCTAAACACTACTCATACTAGATCAAGCTAAAGGGGTCAAAGGGGTGTTTTGCAATGGACAAACTTTAGAAAACTAGTCTTTTCTTTTGGATGTAAATGTAAATATTTGCATGATCTGCTTTTCAAAAGATAGGATGTTAAGATTTTATGGCAATGAATATGGCGTGAAGGATATTAGAAAGTAGACAAATGTAAAATATCAGAAAATTCCAGACAAAAACTTCCAGAATATTCTGATTTTATTATTATRCCTAGGAAAAATCTATAAATTAATTAATTTAGCCTTTAAAATGTTTCTTTATTTTTCTGGACAGCCAAGACATAAAATATAGCACTGTTTCAGAGTCATTTAGAATTAAACACAATGACAGATAAAAGAAAGGTTAAAAAAACAACTGCAAGACTGGCATTGAGCACCAAATCAGCAAATCTCTCMCAGTTGCAACTTAGATAAAAGAAAACAAGAAGGAAATAAAAACATAACTAAAATAAATGAGAGAAATAAGCAAATAAGAAAATATAACTTTTTCTGTAGATTTTGAAACAGTGGCTAAATAACATTGCAAACTTTCATTTGTGTATAAATCTCTAATGATAGCATTGTATGAGGTTCCTATATAAAAATATCATTAAAATAGAATTAATTTGGAGTTACAAATCCAAAAGTATGCACTCTGGTGTGTGATGGTAGTGAAAATTGAAAAAAATAGATATGTYCACCTTGATTAATCCAACAAAAAATGCCAAAGCAAGTATAGAWATATATACAGCCATCCGTTGCAACACTTTGAATAAGATATTAGAGATTGTTATATGGGGTGTAACACTTGTGCCAAGAAAAAGTCCGACCAGGACGGTCGGACTGCTATATCTACAAAAGGGTTTTAATGAAAATTCACACAAATAAGTAACAACTAGTGTTAAAATATGCTTAACCACACACAAATGTTTACAGATTTAAAAAGTGATTTATCTACATTAGTTAAGCTGGAATAGGTCTTTCTTAACTGAATCTGAGTGCTTAGATGAATGTGCAGTTTTTAGCCATTTAAAGTCATGTGACTTATTTGTCAGTATAACATAATCTAAAAACCTCAGTTTGTGGTAAGCAACAAAATGCTATGGTAATAGTGGCCAATTATAAATTCTATAATGTAGATGCGGATGATATTTTGATATAGTAGTCTTCTTATTCTTTTTTTAATTATTATTCTATATAAATATTTTTATGGGGGATTTAACTTTTCCAGACACAATCACTGCTAATTTTTAATTCTTCAGCATATGTTACTGGGAATGTATATGCTTTCCTACTGCCAAAATGGGGGATCTAACCATCACAATTGCTTCAAAATACCCAAACAAAACATGTAAACTTCTAAATGATGAAGTATGACAATTAAGTTATATGGTTAAGGCCCAAGAAACCTGTGGTTAAAAATGAAATCTTTTTTGGCAATAAAGTACCTTTGCTTATGTTRTAATTTCAATAATGGGACATTTTTACACTTCACCAAAATAGCCTARTAGCTCGTTTCTCATTGAAGCACATACAATTTAGAGGTGCCTGACAGTCCTACAAACCTATTTCTTATGTAGGATAGAATGGAGAGCTTTTTTTTGGATAATTCTTTATGCCTCATTTAATTCTGTGCTGTATACCTGCACTCAAATATTTCATCTTTTAGTCACACTCAACTCACTACAGCAGGTCCTACAACTACCTACAGCGCATGGCAGCTTCTGCCTTGCCCATYGTTGTTTAGAGACATAATCTGAAATTATTCAATTGCCTGACTAAACCTCTCACTGGAGACCAAAGACAAAAGATGTTCAATCATAAAGTTTGACGTCTGCTACTGCTTTTAGAAAGCATCATCTGAAAGGGACATGGAATCAATGTGATCAACTATTAATTCAGAAAATCCTTTGAATTATCAATATTTAAATGATAGTGTTTAGAGTTAGGTTAGATATAACATACAAAAAAAAAAAAAAAATACAAAAAAAAAAAAAAAAAAAAAAAAAAAAAAAAAAAAAAAAGATAACTTTTAAAAATGATGAGGAATTCTTTTGATTTGCATATGTAGTCCAGACACTACAGAAAATAACTTCTAGGGAAAGGTCAAGTCTTCCACTGTGGCCATGACTAGTTGGTAGTTGTTAGTATCTATGACACATGAAAAAAAAAAAAAAAAAATCTGAAAAAAAGATAATGAAAACCTCAGTACCATCAGTGAAATAATATGCAAAATGTAAAACTTAGCAACAAAATGTTACTTATATATAACTTAAAACCAGCAATATTTGTAATGAATATCCTAGTCAGTTAAAWTCTCAGCTTTATTAGAGCTGATTTACTGAGCTTTCTAAAGACTCACTACCCAGCAGTATTCAGTACTACCKTAGCCTCTTGATACCCTACTTGTGTGAACTACGCAATGGTATTCCAATTGATTAAAGAGTCTGAAATTGATTATTAAAAATGACAGAAAGGGCAATTATGAAACSTGAGACTTGATTTATAAAGCATAATAACTTTGCTGATGGTGCACTGTTTGAAAGCAGAAGGTGAGATCCTGCCTAAAATTTCTATCAAGTATGTGCATGAGGTTCCTTTATTCATTTGATAATTCAGTGGAGTCTGCTTCTGAACTGTATTTTAGCTGAAGCTTTTGGATTTCTGAATTTTCCTCAGATACTAGAGTTTCATTTTCACTACTTAGTTATCAACTATATTCTTAGCAAAACCTGGAATTTCCTTGAAAGCTTCACAGACTGTCTGTGATCTTCTAACAACTCAAAGATTTCACAACTGACTTCAATTTTGCTTTAATTTGAGACCTCATGACCTTTTCAAGTATCTGTTATTCCCCTTCTCTGCCTTTCGATTCTTTAGTGTGAATCTATTCTAAAATTACATGCTTGAAATTTGCTATGAAAGCTGATTAAAAATTTGCATTGAAAATATATAAATGAGGCTTGGCTCTYGGAGGTATGTATAGTATTTTAAAAGATATGGGAGTCTCTTCAAACAAATACAAATTTGTTATAAGTTCAAAATCCTTCAGGCCAAGCAAAAGAGGCATGTCACTGAGCTTTTGCTTCTGTGCTGCTGCTGTTTCCTCTGGGTCACATTGAGCTGACTGGGTTATAAGCCTCACTCTTTTCACATATCTCCAGGTACTGTGTCACTTTTATTGTGGTCGTTTGTTTTTGTTTTCTAGCAGCAAGAATATTTTTCTTGTTTGGGTAGACAGAAGGCACGCAAGTGTTGGATGTCGTGGAGACTACTTACAGTGCCATAGATATTCTTCATTTTTATTTATTTGTTTTTATATACAGAACTGAACAAGCAGGACCCTATTCTACTTTCTTTATTTTTGTTTCTCGGCCCTGTTGCATGGTTAAAAAAAATAATTGCTCATTCTCATGTTTCTCTTTAATGACTGTTATTCTACTTGATCAGTAATTTTGACTGTCTTCAAGAAATTACAAAGACAACCAATCATTATTACTCTCCACAAATGCATAAAAGAAGAATGAATTTTAACACTGAAATTTGGACTTCCTCATATTTTCCAGCAATAAATTATTAGAAGGTCTTTATAGACTAGTTTTAGATTAATCCAACCTTTGTAAAACCTGGTCAAAGATGAAAAGGTTATGTGAGTATGGTACTGAGAATTCATCCAGTGTAAGGAGAAYTCAGCCTTTCAAATTCATCAACCTGAGAACAGCAGAGTCCTGTCATTTTTTTCCTTAAGTTTTAAAAACCTTGGRAAAAACTTTTACTTGAAGTACAAGACCTTGTCTTCATTTTATGCTTATTGAAGTTATAATAGTAGTAAGACTAGTGTGCTGACTCCTGAGATCTCACGTCGTAAGATTTTAATGGCAGCTTGGCATATAAATCGTACAGCCAAACATAGTAAATCACAGTTATATCCTAATCACCCGTGGTGAAGGACAGTTCTGCTCCATGGTCAATTCAGATATCTTCTTCCAATATTTTCAAACTGAGACTCATTATGGTATAATTGAGCATGATGCTTATACTGTTTCAGGGGAAAGCACATCAGTAAAGTAGCCCGATTAAGCAATGCCTTAATCGGCATTGCTGCAGATTAAATACCTGCCTGTGACAAACAAAATGAGGAAATGGAGAGGAAGGTATGAAGAATCTGCCATGGGAGATGCTCTGTGTAACTTTTACAGTAAATCATAAAAAGAGGGAAAATGATAGGGAAACATTTTTCTCCGTCTTTTGATAACATGTAAATTCTGTAATTGAGGATACAGATCATTTCAGTTGTCTATCTATACTTTTTTTCAGAGAATGAAAGCATATGCCATTRAAACAAGACAGAAGTTCTGCTCTGTGACAGAAGTGGCATTGTTTTTCTGTTTTATGTATCCTGCTAAACATAACCAGATTAATTGACCTTCTCTATGTTCTCTCATATTAATGACATAATACTCTTATTAATCAATACAATGCTCTAAAAAGAACTTCCTCTTTTTATAATACTACTAGACTAGTATTTATGACTGATAGTGCATCAAAACTATTTGGGCAGGCCTTACCAAGACATTGTTTAGCAAATTTTTTTGTTTAATTTGATATGGCCTTTTTCTCAAGTGATGTTTATTACAATTAGTCTAATCTCTTGGTATTATTTCTTCCCCAGACTATCATACCTTGCGACCTAATTTGAAAGAAATTCACCAGGCATTGAGTAGCTCCATTGTGCTTAGAAAGGTTTAGCTCCTGGCATTATACTTTCTTCATTCCTTCAAGTCTGGCAGTAGTTTGCACTTTCTAAAAGATTGGTGCTCACTAGAGAAGCTAATGAGAGAATGGGTAATTGAGGTGGGAAGAAAAAGTAGAMCTGTAAGTAAATCTGATAAAAATTTCACCACTTTCTCAGGCTACTCTGGAGATTACTCTCAATATTCAACATTCCTCTTCACACAGAGGAAAATCAAAGCCAGAAAATTTGTGACAAACTACTTGCATCTTATTCTCTTAGTTTTCGTGACAGGATAACAAGCCTGTTCTTGATTCCTCAGTCTTGATGAATATCTTGTATTACTGTAGCCAACGCAAAGCAGTTTGTTTGTTTGTTCACTGCATTGTAGCCCACAACACTCTTTCCTATCCCAAGCTTTAACTTTGCTGATGTCCTCTTGGTTCTTTATCTCTGAGAGATAAACAGAGATTTATTTATTTTTTTGTGATAGACACTTTATCACCTCCTTCCAGAACGCGGTTGTAAGTACAACAGCAACTTTTTTTAATTGTCATTTCTTGTCATTTCTTGCTCATCATTTTTTTCCATCCCTTGATTTTGATACTTTATCACACCAAATTATCATACATTTGCAGCATTTAGAATCAGTTCCAATGCTGTCACAAATATTAAAAAGAAAGCRTATTATATGTTACTTTGTAATTGATTAAAAACTGTTGAAAAAAGATTTTTCTTCAGAATTATCAGTTATTTCAGAATATTTTCTATAAACTTTTTACGTTTTTCTCTAAATCTAGTATCCAGAAGTGAATGAAAGGATGAGTATGTCAATCATAATTTAGACTATTAGTGAAGTTTCACACTGTGATTTTCACTAAAACTAATGATTCTATTTTGAGAATATTTGAGGTTACTCTGTATCCATGTTTTCCCAGTCCTTCAGAAAATTAATTTCATTAGACTTTTATGAAGTTTTATAATTATTAATGTTTTCCTTTCAGAAGAATTTGGATTAAGATATGCATCATTTCCAGTCATGTTACTGTGCATGTGGATTTCTCAGGAGTGACATTGGTATAGGTATTTGAATAGATACCCTCAGTGTTTTTTATAGAGGCATACCCATATACAAACAATGTGTATTAATGTTCCTATGTAGTACTTCAACATGCCTTTAAAATAATTAATTGTATGTAAGTTTACTCTAAGTAAATTGAACATGCTCTAAAATTCTCTAGGTCATTATGCTAGTACTAGGTGATCCTCTTTGCATCAGGGAAATCACAGCTAGAAATGTGGAGGCTCTAAAGCTGGTTGGTGTTCACCCAAGGAGATTTGAAGTATTTCATATTTAAAAGGCCACATACACAGAATAGTCTGTGTTTTTCATATGTTTCTCTATAGCTGATGGGCTGAAATGACTGCTTACCATCATTCATATTCTGCATATGCAACAAGTGAAAGGCAGCAGGATGAGAATTACATGCAAATACCTAATGAACTTAAATTACGAGAAAATAGAACACAGAYGCATAGCAGGGAATAATGGAAAGAAAATAGGAAGAAGAAAATATAGCTATGCCTGGAAACACGGCTTAACTATAATCCAACTAAATTTATCTACCAAACTAAACACTGGCTAGGCAGTCACTGAATCATTTATAATTGCATTGGTCCAAATGTTTGAGAAACAAGAATAGAGCATGCAGCACTTCCTCATTTGTGAGTGAGGGAGTAATAACCTACAATAATTTGTTGGTGATTTTCCTCATCTCTGTTTTATACGAATAAAGAATGATTTCTTACTGAAGCTGTTAGCACTGTCATTAACAAAATGAATTTTGTAAATAAATGTGCTTGTTAGATTTAAAAAAAAAATTACTCATATTAAATAATTCAGATAAGTCTGCATAAAAATAGATCAGTCTTAAACTTTGTATAATAAGGATTTCTGGATGAGAAAGCTGTTAATAAAAAATCAGAATTTATACATGAAAGTGCATTATAATGTATTACACTGCCAACATGTGATTCCATATTTTGCATTAATTGAAAGTCAAATATATAAAAGGATTACAAGGCCTAATTAAAAATCTGTCCTTCATTCTGGAGAAAGGACTTCAGCCCAAAGTTCATATGCAAACACATTTCTTTAAGTGAGGTCACTTTTTTTTTYCTGAGATTCAGAGAGATAAATACATGAAATAAATTGTACATGCGCTGCCCAACATCTGAGGAATTTTTAGCTAAGAAGAAAAAAAAAATGTCAAACCAAACAAAATATAAGAAAGCAAAGTTGAAGCTRGCTAGCTAGAGCAGCTAGCTTTCTGTTTTCTCTCATCTTGGGAGATATCAGACTAAACTTGACTCAGGGATATTAAAGTTGCTCAGATATTGAAGGGACATTTTATTTCTATTGTAGGCATTTCTACATAGAAGACTAGAGTTAAGATACCATATTTTTATTTCTTTGACTGAAATAAGCCTGCCTGTGTAAGGAGGCAGGCACTACTTTGAATCAAGCTCTTCAAATCTTCTTCCCATTTCTCAGTGAAAGAGTCAAAACATGTAAGAATAGTGTTTAGAAGGAAATAAAAGAGAATTGAAAATGAAAGGACAGCTTCTGCAATCCTTTGCTGTCGTTTCTGCTGGCTTTCCAGCTACCATCTTACACATACCTGCAAAAGACGTGATAAAGTGCAATGACACTATGGCAATAACTGTAGTTATTATTACTATTAGAAGATTATTATTATTATTAGAAGATTTTTGCAGGAAGAGGCATCACTGTACACTTAGCCACCTAAGAACTACATCTTGCAGTGTGAAGAAAAAAAAACAGTCTAAAACTGGGAAAATATTAACCCGTGGAAAAAAAGCTAATGCAATTTGAAAGTTGTATATACTTGGCATAGAGGAACACAGGAACTGCCAAGGTCTCTAAGTGCAGAAACCTGCAATTTAAGAGGCTTCATAATTGAAGTTTAGTCCTGAAGAGATGCAGAGAATATCATAGTCCACACACATTCACAAAACACACAATTTTTCCCAGCCCTTTATCACAAAGCTAAGATCTTTAATACTTCAGATACAAAAATCTCTACAGCACTGGAGAGAGGGAGCAAGAGAGATCAAAAGCAACACTAAAAAGGGCATAGGATAACCGTGAAAAAGTCTCAGAAAACTGTCTCTAAAGTATTTTAAAGACTGATTAATTCACTTTCTAATAAGAGATGCAAGGAAATAAATATATGTACTTCATAGAAAAGAAGATCAAGAGGCAACTTGATCACAACATTGTGTGATGTTATTCTATAACTGAGTAACATAATTTAGTAGACAAAAGGATAAGATACAACTACTAGGTATTATAAAATTTCAGTTTGAAATGAGATTCATTTCTTAACAGTTTGTTAATTGTGAATAGCTGATAAAGATGTACTGGCCAGTATAGATCGCTTTATCTCTAAGATCAAAATCAGTTTTCTAAAAAAAACCCAGAAACTTAGTGGAATCTTCACTTGTTCACTGTTCACTGTTGAAGCTGTAAATAGCGGTATATTGCAAAGATAGTGTAAGAGAAGATCTGCATGATTCTTCTTCCCTTAAAACTCCTGAGAGAACGTGTTGGAAGTTACACGTAGTTTTAATACGAGCAGAATTGGCATGGTGTGATATAAAAATGGCTGGACACACACTTCAATGATAGGACAGCTGATAGAGATATTCTGGCCTCATGCCATGGTCCCAGTTCACTCCTGGACTCTGGGTGGAAATTTTATCCATGCTGAGTTGAAGGGAAATGAACTGTGAACATGAGAGCTCTGTGGAGCCACTCAAGATGAAAYACAAAGATGAGAGGGATACCAAGGGAATAAAATGCAGTAATTTGGAATAGAGGAATAGACTGGGGTAGCGATTAGAAGCAAAATGGAGGCACACTGAGTCTTTGTTATGAATAGTGAGGGAGGAGAGTGATTACCAGAGGGCAGAGAACACAGTACTGGATAGCACAATATCTTTTACAGTACATTGAAGAGAACAGTGCTGTTGGCAGGGTAGGAGGAGGACACAATGGATTCCCACTGAGTGTGGAAAGAGTCACCTACAAACCCAGATGAAGCATGGTTAAAGAACAGTAAGACTGGGGTAGCCATTAACTCTCAAAAAAAGATATTCAAGTARAAGTTGACCTTAAGTTGCAGAGTAGTCGAGAGGTATGTATGGCTTCAAGAAACCGTATCTTGAAGAAAGCTAAAACAAGGCATTACTCAGAAAAAAAAAATCTYACTATACTTCCCACTTTGAGATATTTCAAAGGTGCTGCTTAAATGCRTCACTGGCCAGCCTGCAGTCTGGCACTTGACATGCGGAGGTTTTATGTCTGCAAAAAAATGGATTTCCAGCTAAGAAGTCACTGCTTTCAGAAAGAAAATTAAATTTCAAATTTCTTAGAGGTCTTGTCTCTTCTATATTTTTTTTTTCACTTCATAAGTTCTTACTATTCTAGATGGGAAAATATTAGCCTGAAAAAGTATTAAATTTAATTTGAAGTAATTTAATATCATATTATTAGACACTGTCCATCTTTTCCATTGTCTCTTTTATATATAATTTCTTTTCCTAAATTGTACAAAGAAACTAGGCATGTTAGGCATGTATTTCTTTAACTAAAAAATGAACAAGCTAGACAGCATTCTCGGGACACTACAGGTATACTTTATCTTGAAAGTATTTATAAGTGTCCCTTGTGGAAATGACTAATTTGTTTCTACTCTAGTATTCACAGCTCCTTCTTTTTTCTAGCTACCAGGAGTATTCTGTTACTAATAGGTTCTCATCCATGAAGGGTTAGATTGAATTTGTTTGTGAAACTTTCAAGTCACTCTTTCCATTGCTTCTGAGAAATTATTTCCTTTAGTTTTAGTTCATCTCTTTAAAGTAAGAGACATACTACCTAATCATAAAAAGAAAAATGGAATTATTTTGATCCAATATGAACCAAATGTACTCTAAGGACTATGATGAGAATAGCATGGATTATTTGCTAGCTATTGAGTGTGCTTGATCTCTGATAATATCAGGTTTCCCCTCAGAAATAGATACTTACAGAGAAATAAAAATCGGAAAAAAAAAAAGTTAAACAGCATTCTCGCACTATTATCAGAAAAAAAAAGCTAGGTAATAGTTTGATTCCATCACTTTATTAATTTAAATATTACTCAATCACTAAATATTAATTTAAATATTACTCAAAAAATCCAAGAAGTTTCAATATTTTAGATCTTCATTATGCTATCCTTGTGCTTAGAACATTAATTTGAAGTAGGAGACAGTTTCACATCAGCTTTTGCTTGATTTATAAAGTTAACTTGCACTTTCACTTACTCTTTCTTTAGTGATTATCCAACTGCTGTGTTGCAAGACATATTCTGTTTTTCTCTTCTGCTTTTTCTCTCTTCCAGCTAAAATATAATTATTCTTTCAAAATAGTATAGTTCAAGTTCAAATCAAAGAAACACACAGCAGCATATCTTATGCCTGCTGGCAGCTGAACATGGATTTAAATTCTCTCTGGCAATGAAGTGTTTCCATTTCCTGTTGAATTTCTTTGACAACGTGGTTATGGAGCAACAAGATGCAAGTCCTCTAGGAGAGAAACTGCTTCTCCTTCTGTAAGAAGGGCAGAGCTCAGATGAAAGATTTGCAGTTCAAAGATAGGCACTTATGAAACTGAGGCAGATTAGCTATCTCTGACCTTTTCTTTGGTCTTTCCTCCTGACTAGTTTAAGCCATCCTCAATTTACTGCTTGACTATTATAGATACATTCTCAAACTGGCTCTATATGTTTATATAGCATATCTATATAAGGATATATCAGCATATCTGCATATGAAATCTAATAACATACTAGTAAAGTAAAAAGGGCTAGGAGATAAATTGAGCATGGTTTCAAAACAGTTCATAATATTTAGTCTCTAATATGGTCTATGAAATGGGCTTGGCTTTATTAACTAGAACTCAGCTTGGAGAAGAGAAGGCTGAGAGGGGATCTTATTAACATGTATAAATACATGAAGGGAGATTGTAGGGAGGWGGGGGCCAAGCTTTCCTCAGTGGTGGCCAGTGATAGGACAAGGGGCAATGGGTGCAAGCTGAAACACAGGAGGTCCCATCTCCATGTGAGGAAGAGCTTCTTTCCTGTGAGGGTGACAGGACAGTGGAACAGGCTGYCCAGGGAGGTTGCGGAGTCTTCTCCTCCGGAGGTCTTCAAAACCCGCCTGGACGCCACCCTGTGCCACATGCTCTAGGTGTGGCTTTTTGAGCGGGAAGGTTGGACTAGATGATCTCTAGAGGTCCCTTCCAACCTTGAAGATTCTGTGATTCTGTGATTCTGTGAACTCCTCCAGATGATGTTCAGGCAACCAGAGTAATGGATCTTTTTGACATTGCTGCTTGTAGACAGAGTAGGTGACAGGTCCCCACTTCTTCCGGGTTAAAGTTCAGTCAGATGACTACAAATCATGACACAGCTCCTACCACCTAGTCCAGAGAACATTCCACAGACCATTTTATTTTCTAGCACAGACCATACGCTCTGCCTAAGGATATAGGATTTCAGCAGGTGCCTGAGTATCAAGCACTTGGCTCCTTGCCAGAGCTATCTCTTAGTGCCTTTCAAGATGTTCTGAACATTTTTTTTTCAGGCCAAATACAAACACACACACACACACACACACACACACACACACACACACCCTTTGATGAAGGCTGGGCTAGGCTGCTCCAGGAAGAGTACAGAAGATAAAATAGGAACTGAATTACTCTCCAACCCTCAGACTCAATATCAACACTTGAACTTTTTCAGTTCTCAAATGCATCTGATTGCATACTTTAAGACATACCTAGGATAAACAAATGTGTAATAAATAATTTTCCTGCCCAGATAAAGAAAATTAAATCAAGGAGGTGAGTGATGAAATAATTAAGACTTAGAGCAAGACAACATCTGTTCCTCTTTATGGGAAAATTCAGAAAGATGCTTAATCATATGCTTAACATTAAGAATATACTTCAGTTTCATCAAAGTCAATTGGACTTATGCTTATGTTAATATTAGATGAATAAAGATGAATCTATACATAGATTCAGACTTCATAAGTTAAAGTCTACATTGCCATTCCAGATGGCATTAGACTAATACCCATTATTAAGAGTATCCTGAAGAAGAAAATTTAGGGATCTAATAAAACTGTTACACATTTTGTTCCAGAAAAATGAAACAGAAATCTATTTACTTGAGAGGAAATATATAGAGAAAAAAAATAATGTAACTAGTTAGTAGAATAAATATATAAACTGAACTTTCATTGACTGGTAATTCTAAAGTGATTTCATTATATTATTTCTATATTCATGCAAGTTCATAAAAAAAAATCACATCCAGTTTCACATTTCTTTCTCCTTGATATTTTCTTTACTTCACTCTCTTATAAATAAGTTATAATTTTATATTTTCTTTCCCACAATTAACATTCATTAAAAATTTCAGAACAATATTTGTGGAATATAACAGTTGTACATATTTTTAGAGTTTTCAATGCGTGACCTGATTTTAGCTTCAGAGCTCAGAGAAGCAAAGATATATTAAAAAAAAAAAAAAAAAAACAGAATAAAGCAAAAAAAAAAAAGTTTTAAGAATCCAAAAAGTTACTTTTTGTTCAGTTGAGCAAGTTTTGAAGGGCAGAGTAAATTAACTTGTCAATTTTTAATCATTTGGAATGACAATAAGGATTTTTTTTTTTTTAAATTACTATATTACTGTAAAATTRCCTGTAAAAAACCCTTCTCCAAGGGTTAAAAATGTTTGTCCCTTTACAAGTGTGGCTAGAAATATTTTAAAAAGTTTATGGGATGTATTGCAGAACTCTATGGATTTTTGCAATCTGCATCAATGGTTTATTAAACTTGTATCTTCTCAGATTCACATCCCTGCAACCTCAACATGTTCATCTCACTCATCAGTAGAGTGTCTTGTACATCTTCCTGCTCGGAATTGTGCTATSAGAAAGATAAAGATAGAACTCAGTTATAGAATCAACCCAAGTGAGAGACCAATTCCTGAACAAGAAAAGTAAAGCTGCTTTCCTTTAGCTCATGTCAGCAGAAGACACATACTTTCTTCAACAGATAATGTCAGTATGTAGAGTAGTACAAATAAATTAATGATCAGAAGATTTATAGAAAGTCTTTGCTATAACTGAAATTAAAATTCACAGCAAGCCTAACTGGAAATTACACTTTTAGAAAGCATAATTTCCTTATGTTTAACTATAAAATTATGCAATCTAACAATAGACTTTAGAAATATTACCATTCTSATAAGATTAAGAATGACATTAGATCAGACTGATTGCAGAACCACAATGAGAAAATAATTCTCTTTTGTTTCCCAGTTCAGCATCTTGCTGAACTGTAGGACCATAAGGCTTTCCTTCAGGCCAAATACTGATACTGTTTGTGTGGTAATCCGTTCAGTCTCTCTTGAGTGGTTCTAGTGGCACTAGAAGGGGAGTTTGGCTCTGAGGATTTGATACACATATGATGCATTTTAGGTTAAAGAACATATACCTTTTTTTTTTTTTTTTTTAACAGACACCCACATTTAGACTATAGACATAACATTATCTTGTATCAGAGTAGTGCTGATCTGTTTGCACGACTGATGTATTCATTTTAATATAAGGCCTATCTTGGTGTTGCATTATTATATTTGTCAGAGAGGAAATTAGCACCAGATGGTGTTTTGCTTCTCCTGTGAAGCAGGAAAAAAAAAAAAAAAAAAAAAAAAAAGAACCAGTGCATTTTGTACGTGGGTGGGAATGTCTGTGTGTTTTCTCATTTGAAAGGTAAGGAAGCAGATTATGACACTGACATTATACCACCATGACATACCAGTAGAGTTATGACTATCTGAAGTTCATGAAACACTGAAACTTTTAGAAGATCAGAGGAAACAGTCTGCTGCCTCACTCATGCACTGCCATGTTCTCTTCTTCCAAATACTCCAATTATACACTAGTCTCTCCTCAGATTGATATAAGGATGATAAGTCTTTGAATGTGTAATCATTCACAAATACAGAGCTTCACTTAAGAAAGTCTTATATTTAAATGCAACAATCATTAATTATTTTCTTATCCATAGAGTAAAACAATAGTCTGGTAAGTATTAAAATAACTATAAAAAAGGGCAAAATTAATGTAGAAGTTCCGTGAAACAATAGTAGAAATTAGGGCCAATTGGAAAGTACAAATTTCCATAGCAGAGTATGTCAAATACTTTACACAAAGTAGCCCATGCAGCCATCAAGAACACTTTTCACAGAGATAGGCTGTTTAAAATATTGTTACATATTTTATTAGTTTGTTTTGCCTGGAATTRGATGATCTATAGTTTAGTAAGGATATGACATCACATTGTTTCATTTCTGTTTGTTCTCTCATAGATAAGAACAAATAGGCACTTGGTTCTTGTCTCGTTTTCCTCTTTTTGATTTCACAAGGCTGTGTCATAATGCAGTAGTTCATAACATTGATTGGCACTTTAAAGATGTTTCCAAGGCTTTGACAGGTCAGTAGTATCCATTAACCAGCCTCAGTAATTGTGCATAATTCATATCTTGTTCTCCAAGACACTCTATTCATCACCAGAAAAAAAGAAAAAAAAGAAAAAAAAGAATGACCTTTGAAAAGGTGAGTCGTGAGAATCACAAAGATGGAAAAGCTGCAGAACTTAACTCATCAAAACACATGAAGACTAAACATAAGAGGCAAGTTGGCTTTATCACACAGAACACCCACACTATTTTTCAAAAATAAAGTCTCATTTCACCCTCCAAATCTCTCTTTCTCACACACAAGCACACACACAGAAAACATTCTCTGCTTTTATTTTTCCGCTTCTGATATCCACCCTGATGGTCACTTTTGCCTAGTCTCCAACTCTCTATGCTCCAGTGTATTTTCATTCTCTTCAATTATCTTATAAGCACACTCCACCTGATATACAAATATGCTTGTCACTTCATCTGAAATTGACCAAGGCTATGCACTGCTGCATGTCCTGTACTCATATAGTTTTGTTAAAGAGTTACAGAAAAGATTGAGATTGGAAGGAACCTCTGGGGATTATCTAGTCTAACCCCTTCCCCTGCTCAAACAGGGTCATCTAGAGCAGTTTGCCAAGGATCATGTCCAAACAGCTTTTAAATATCTTCAARGATGGACATTCCACAGCCTCTCTGGACAACTTATTCCAGAGTTCAACCATCCTCACAGTAAAATAGTGTTTTTGCAAGTTCTCATGGAACTTCCTGTGTTTCAATTTGTGCCTGTTGCTCCTTATCCTGCTACTAGTTTCCACTGAAGAGTTTGGATCTGTCTTCTGTACATACCTTAGACACTGTGAAAAATTGCCACTACCACCACCACCAAGTTTTCTCCACGCTGAAGAGCCACAATAATCTCAGCCTTTCCTTTGATGCTACAGTCATTTAATCACCTGAGTGATTCTTCTATGGACCCAGAAATAAATACACCCCAGTAAATTTATGTCTCATATATTGGGAGATAAGCACTGGACACAGTTCTCCAAATGTGACCTCACCAGTGCTGAGTAGAGAGGGACCTGTTGACAACAACTTTCTCCAGGAAGGCAAGGATGCTGTGGACCTTTGCTACAAGGGCACATTGCTGGTTTATATTTAGCTTTCTGTCCACCTGGACCCTGGTCTTTTTCTTCCTATACAGATGTAAGTAGTTATTCTTTTCCATTTGCTCTGTACTTCTCTTTACTAAATTCCAGGAAGTTCCTTTCTTCCCATCTCTCCAATCTGCCCAGGTCTCTCTGAATGGCAGCACAGACCTCTGGTGTATCAGCCCATTCTTTGTGTTTTGTACCACCAGCAACTCACAGAGAATCCACTCTGTCACTCTGCAAATGCACTGCTAGTTATTGAACTTCTTGCTGCTGATCACAACCCTCTGACTCAGACTGTTTTCTGTTCACCTCACTGTCCACTCACTTATCCCATACTTCACCTTGCCTAAGAGGATATTATGAAAGACAGTGTTGCAAGCCCTGCTAAAGCCACGGCAGACAACATCCATTGCTCTCTGCTCACCTCACAGATTGTTTCATTGTAAAAGGCTGTCAGGCTGGTTAAGCACAATTTGCCCATTGTGAATTTATACCGTCTAATCTGAATCAGTTTCTTGTCCTTCATGCATCTGGAAATGGTTTGCAGGATTATTTGTTCCATCAATCATGCATTACATATCATTATGCCAAAGGGTAATCTATGGGAACTCCAGGCCCAGTCAAACAAGACACCAGGCTATTCCCATCCTAGCAAACTATATAGTGTCAGGAAGCATATTCTGAAAATGTTTAATTTAAAAGTGCAGTCCTAGGCTAAATTTCACTCCAGGCATCATGATGCTCTCCTTAAACAGTGGTTGCATTTATTTTCTTAGAAATGCTTCAAGCTTAAAAAAATAATTATCATAAACAATGCACACAGAGTGGCTCTTTTTTTTTTTTTTTTCCCATATTGGTGATACTATCTGCATACATGAGCACTTCAACTGCTATCTGACTTACTGTTACATTTTCTAGTGCATGCAACCAAGAAGTTATCTTTACTCTATGACTGACACACAGTAATATCTCTGATCCAGCAACTTTTTATGATTTAACGTACTTTATAACATTAAGAAAAACTTAAGAGATGAGGAAAATTTTACACAAATATCAAAAATGACATGTGCAAGGGCAATATGATGTATATGTAGATAAAATAAATCTTCAGGTAGAAAGGACAGATAAGGTTGTTGCTAAATGAAAGCACTTCTTATGTAAGTGTGGTGAATTCTAAATCATGTGAACTGTTTTCTTAACATTTTATAAATTCCTGAATGACTTTTTAAATTTATGCTGGCAATTCCATAGTTTTGTGAAAATATACAGCAGGTTAAGATGGATCCAGAAATGGAATATTGTAATAAATTTTGACAGGCTTATGTATTTATTTCCGAGAAGAATAAGTTTGATCATAAGGATGCTTAAATATGATGATTAGGTTCAGTAAAGCAAAAAGCAACCAGCTTTGTGAAGCTATGTCTGACCTTAAATTATCTCCCTGATTATGGACTTTTTCCATAACACTTCCCCAACAAGTGGCATAGTTAAAGCAAAGTGTAAGAAAGCATTTTCCCTGAGGCCAGACAGGCACATTATTTTATGATCACTGACTTTGTGGAATATGCAGCAGCTTTCACTGGAAGGTAAATCTCCTGTCACAACAGGAAGCAGACATTCTGGAGGGTCTAAAGAGATCAACAGAAGATCACAACACAGTTAATTTTGTGATCCAGATGATTATATCCCTTACACACAGCTTTCCATCCAAAGAGTAAACTCCACCTCAACCCATCTTTCTTATCTTGTAAGATGATAACATCAACTCCAAAGGGCTCATATTTGCTACAGAATACTTTGCACCATGCTAGCAGAGGGCTGACTTCAGAAGTACTTAGATGACAGTCATGCCTTCAGCCTGCACTTTCACTATGTATTCCACATTTGATATACATGGTATGTATGTCTCAGAATCACAAAATCACCGAATGGTTGAGGTTGGAAGGGACCTTTAGAGATCATCTAGTCCAACCTCCCAGCTCCAGCAGGGACATCTAGAGCATGTGGCACCAGGGTGGCATAGGGTGGCATCCAGGCAGGTTTTGAAGACCTCCAGAGAAGGAGACTCCACAATCTCCCTGGGCCTGAACCCAAATTACTAAATCCAAGTCCCAACACAGTGCCTACAGAAAAAAAACATGTAAAATTCAGCTACTTGTGGACATATTATAGGCCTAAGTGAAGACCTGACAAACTCAGCTGTCAATGCATATGATGACATCCTGTATGTGAGGGAGTAGCAGCTTCCTAAAAATCCACAAGTGACATGGACATAATTGAGTGATGAGCAAAGGGAGATAATCACTTCCCCATAATAGCTAAGCCTCTGCCCCTAACTTCTGTGAACCCTCACCATGCACTGACAGCAGCTTTCATGCTTYCAGACTTTTAACATCTGATTTTTAAGGGAGATATGCTATAGAATATGTTTTAAAGAATTGAATTTTAACCACAGAATATATAAAAATGTTGTTACTATACAGAAAAAKCACCAAAAAAGAGATGTTTCCCAAAATTCTATTGATTTGCCATAACACTTTAGGTTTCAGTTTACCTTTTTGTTATTCTGTTTTTATATCTTTTTTTTTTTTTTTTTTTCCCCTCTGGGAATCTGCTGTTCTTGTTCTCTTTCTTTAAACCACATCTTTGCTCTTATTTATCCTGGGATGATGATTTCCCTGGAATATGAATATTCCCTTCCTGAGTAGTTGGAAAGAAACTAGTACACCCATTGAAATGAATATTTAATGATAGTATTTATCACTACTTATTACTTTTTTTATGGGAACACACAGAGGCGCAGAAAGAAATATTAATTAAAAACACAAAGCTGAGGGAAATAAACAGGTTTATTTTGTTTAAATGTTCTCTACAGAACCCTTGCAGTCTTTCAAATACTGCACTGGCTGAGTTGTGTTCAGTACTTTAGGAGAAGATGCCAGAGGGAGCTCTCTTGCTCACATCTGGACAGGTGGAGCAGCTGCCAAACCTGCATCTCCCACTATCAAAGTGGTTAAAATGTTAAAAGATGGCAGATGGAGCCCTAAGGAAAAGGGCACTTTAAACATGTTATAGTTTTCTTCTTCCGACCTGTCTTAATTGCCTACCCAGAGGATGCATGCTTACAGTGCATGCCAGCTCGTAGTATGACAGTGTCTGTTCTTCAGATAACTTGAATTTTCTGTTTTTCTACAAATGACCCAGCTCTTAGAAATAAATGATTACAGGAAGACATCAAATTTTATTAAGAATGAAAATTACAAATAAAAAAAAAAAGAGAGAGAAAGAAAAGGAGAGAAATATTTCATGCTTGCATTTCCAGGAATTAAAAGATAGGGGGGAAAAGTCTTCTCTATAAATAATAATTTAGTGTATCAAGTGTATCAGTAAAATAGTAGTCACAATCTTGCACCAATTTAGCTTAAAATATTGAAAAATGCAATATAGAAATATTGAAAATATTGAAAAATGCAAATATATAAAGATATTTGTTGGAAAAAAAAAGTTTGAATTAGAACAAAAGAGGTTGAAAGTAAATTTATTAAGCCTATGCATAGAAACTGAAACACATACAGCAACATCCTGATATGGAAGAAAACAACTATGCTTTGCAAAATTCAATCATTTGTTTAGTGAATCCCAACCTACTTGATTATAAAACCCGTATTTATTTCCAGAAAGGTCTATCTTCAGCCTCCATTGCAGTTTCACGGATGCCTGGCTTCATAAATATTGCTTCACATACCACAGCAAAAATATACTCTTTAACCTTAAATATTACTGTTAATAAGGTCACGGTTTCTTTTGGCACTTTGGGACAACTAAAGGTCTAGTCTGATTTTTGCTGAATAAACTACTGTGATCGTTGCTATAATCACTCGATACTCTTCAGAGGCAATCAATTTTTTTTTCCTATTTTGYAATGTCCATATTTCCCATCTGCATACTGTATATATCATTATTTTGTGGTATATTTGATTCTTCCCTCAGTCCTTAGCATTAAAAATCTGGAAGTGTTCAAATTCTTTTTTTTTGTTTATTAGGAAAAAAACGCGGCAAAGACATCAGATAAATATTTCTTATAAAGTTGTACTACATTTGAAAATGATCTGTTTGGTTATTTTCTTTTATACATACTGTATGAAATTATTGATTTATTTGAAATTCAAATCAGTGGATAAACTGAAACTAGCTATTCAGTTGGCAGACTGGGAAAGGAAAATCTACTTTGCATTTGAATAAATGTAATTACTATTTTTTAATCAAATCTAAATTTATTATCTAAATCTCAATCAGTTTTAAAATCTATGCATTCCTTTTGGGCTTCTGATGTCACTAGAATTTTACTTCTTTCTCATCTAAAAATAGTCTATAATCTTTTTGTGAGTGGGATATAATTGTGACTGGGAAAAATGAATCTTTTAGGGTGGCAAAATATATAACCTCACAACAATAGTTCCACAAAGTAAAAAACATATGTTATCAATCTGGGAGGTGATGCTAGCTGAAGTCTGACTCTCTTTGGCATGTGCAGTGGCTCAAAGCAGTCACATTGCTGGTTTAACAGGATATATTGGAGTTATTTTTGTGCATGCAATACAGGCTACCTTTGTTGCTTAAATGCTGCATTGCATACACGGATGTAAACTGTTTAAGTGAGACAAGTTTATTGGCAACTGTGTGCAACATGGTGCTAAAAGTGCTCTCATTTTGTCCCCGTCTTCTCCTGTCCTAGGCCAAGAATAGCTTGGCTGCACTGGTGAGGATGACAGATGACTACTGAGTAATGAAAATGGGTGAAGACTATTTCTAGTATAATATATATATATATATGTATAATTTCTACCATTTCTTCTTCAAGGCAGTAATAAAGTCCCTACTCAGAACCAATTATCTGTTTTTTATAAAATATAATTCTTAAATTACTTTACTGAGAAATGAAAGGTGGAGTAGTATATTTATTTTCGTTTGATTCCCAGATCTTGAATAATACAAGTGATAAATGGGACAATCTGCATTCATGGTGGGCAGCAGGCCTGACATGCAGAATAGATTATTACACCCAGGAGAGATGCTTTCTGTGTGCTAATGATATTTCAATTTCCTTGATGAAAGGTAGACTGTGTTTAAGCTGCACTTGAAAACATGTACTTCTCTTGAGACCCATTTTAAATTCGGAATTGCTTTGCCATCAATGTGAGAAATGAGGACAAGACTGAAGCTCTTAAAGTACATTATTTTTGGTGTTGTCCTATTCTGCAGCTATTCTTGTCACAAATACATTTGTGTATCCTCTGAAAAAGTTTGGTGTTCACTGTTTTTTTGAGACCTCATATTTTTGCTTAGAGGCATAGCACAATCTTCTACCATATAATGACAAGGTAATTTTGTTCTCCTTAATTTTCTTTTCTAGTATTAATATCCTCTTATGAAAAGAATCAACAGGTTCAAATGCTCTCAATTAATTACTAAAACAGTATGATTTTTTTTTCCTACCCTTGCTGATTCTACCTTTACCACTGGTTCTCAGAAATTCTGTATAATATATTCCACAGCTTTAGAAGTTTCTCAGTACTACAACAGAGCTCTTTTGTTATTTCCAGTTCTTCCATAATACGTAATTTGACTATTGCAGCTGTCAAGTTGCTACGGCACAGCAGTGGGAATATATGGAAATGGGATAATTCAGCATGGTAAAAGAGTCGAGCCTCTTGCTCCCATTGTCATTTTGGGATAGGCAAAAGCACAGGCATAACTACTGCCATCTTTCCATGATGCTAACAGCTGGAAAAGCGGTGCAAAGTAGTCTTTTGTTTCCTGGTGGTTCACCCAGAATGCAGGTCTGTAGAAACAGCCAACCAAAAATCTAGAAAATGACTTATTACTATTATTTATTATTATTTTTGACTACCAACAGTACTGTTAGTTTGAGCACAGCATAATCTTGACACCATATTACAGTATTACATTTATTACAGTATTTACCAAAACAGTATTACAGTTGCAATAATGCAACATAAGAATACAGTCATTACATACAATTTGAGTAATTTGTTAATATTGATTTTTGGTTAAAAAAGGGTTTTTTTTTTAAGTAAATGATTTATATCTGAGGAAGTGAAAAGTATATTTATATTTTCTGTATTTTTAGAAACATTTTTATTCTCTACCTATCTGAAAATAACTCCCTGGGAATGAGTTCTTGAATTCCACATTGTGATTTTTTATGTCAGTTTCTCATCATATTCATAATCACATGACTCATTGGAAAATTGATTTTTTTCTTAAATAAAAAGAAACTAAAAATATAACACTACATTGACATTTTTCAGCTTATTTTGGTGACTTGAGTCGAAACAGTAAAAACGTAAGATATAACACTATATTTTTCTTCCTCTAGAAGCTAGTCATGTTTTGCAACTGATGTGGAACACGTTAGATTTAAAAATGCAGTTTAAAGGTGCTAAATTCATCAAAATCTTTAAATAGTTCTGCAAAACAGCCAATGAGAAATATATATAAACCTAGTAACCATAAAACAAAAAACAAACAAAGAAAAAAAAAAAAAAAACCCTCCAGTTAGCTTTCTACTCCAGATCTCAGGAACTTAGAGTTTTTTTAACTCATGTTAAAAAAAATAGAGGCCTAAATAATATTTCATATTACTTAGAATGTCTGGAGTGTTGAAATCTGTCCGTGAATATATCTGGTTGATTCATTTGCACAGGTTAATCATGAGCCACTGATAATTCCTGAAAATACAAAGGCCATAACTCCATTCAGTCCCATAAACTAACTTCATTCATTTGTGTCTGACATGGCATGGAAACTAAGTATAAGGACATTAGATCTTTCTCAGATAAGAAGGTGAAAGTTGATTTTGAAGGCTTTGTTGTATGGCATATCATAGAATCATAGAATGCTTAAGCTTGGAAGGGACCTCAGAGGTCATCTAGTCCAACCCCCCTGCACACCCAGGGTCACCTAGAGCACGTGGCACAGGGCTGCATTCAAGCAGGTTTTAAAGATCTCCAGAGAAGGAGGCTCCACAACCTCTCTGGGCAGCCTGTTCCACTGCTCTGTCACTCTCACTGTTAAGAACTTTTTCTTAAGTTCCTATGGAACTTATTGGTGCTTCAGTTTGTGACCATTTCCTCTAGTCCTATTGCTGTCCACCACTGAAAAGAGGCCGGTGCCTGCCCCCCCCCCCCCCCCCCCCCCCTTCTCTTCTTCAGGTTGAACAAGCCCAGTTTTCTCAGTCTTTCTGCATAAGGCAGATGTTCCAGGCCCCTGATCATCTTCGTAGCCCTGCGCTGGACTCTCTCCAGCAGCTCCACATCCCTCTTGTACTGAGGAGCCCAGAACTGGACACAGTCTCCAGATGTGGCCTTACCAGGGCTGTGTATAGGGGGACGACCAACTCTCTTGACTTGCTGGAGGTCCCTCTCCGCGGGGCTGCTCTCCAGCAGGTCAACCCCTAATCTGTACCGGTGTCTGGGGTTACTCCTCCCCAAGTGCAGGACCCGGCACTTGCCCTTGTTGAACTTCTCATCACCCAGTTGTCCAGTCTGTCCAGGTCCCTCTGAATGGCAGCACAGTCCTCAGGGCTATCAGCTACTCCTCCCAGTTTGGTATCATCAGCAAACTTGCTGAGGGAGCACTCCAGCCCTTCATCCAGGTCATTAATGAATATGTTGAACAGGACCGGACCGAGAACTGACCCCGGGGGGACACCGCTAACTACAGGCCTCCAACTGGGCTCCGCACCACTGACTACCACTCTCTGTCCCCTGCCATCGAGCYGATTCCTAATCCACCTCACCGTCTATTCATCTATCCCACAATTCTGAACCTTGCTCAGGAGGATGCTGTGAGGGACTGTGTCAAAAGCCTTGCTGAAGTTCAGACAGATGACATCCACCACTCTGCCCTCATCTATCCAGCCAGTCACTCCATATAAAGTGTGAGTTACATAAAATATGTGTACAAAAAGCTGTAATTATGCTTGCAAGTTAGGTAAGTGCATGCCAAGGTGGCATGTTTCTATGAGTAGCTTCACAGCTTATGGTTGCAATTATAATGACAAACAAAATGTGGTATTTTAAGAGTGTTCTGATAAAGTTCTATAATCTGCTTTTAATACAAAGGCATGCAAAGAAATTACTCTTCTTATCTTTTCATTTTATTCCAGCAYCTGGAAATATTGCTGAAGACTGAGGAAGATTTGCAACTCATTTCCCCTTTCCTATTATGTGGCTTCTTCTCTGTGTCTTACTTCCTCTGTCTTCCATACATCGTATTTCCAAATAACAATGCAATTAAAGCTGTATTAATGCTCAATGCTACTATGTCTTTCATAAGAACTTGATCTTTAGGATGTTAAATGCTCATGGGAGCATCTATTAAGAGCAAAGGCCTGCAGTATCTTGAAAGACTGCATCCTAAACACACACTAATGTGCCAAGTTCAGTTAACTATCCTCTCAAAGACTCTATTCTTTATGTCATTTACATTAAAAAACTGTGTAAGGGAAAGAGAAGTGTAAAAACAACTTTTTTTTTGCAGAGTTTTGAGTAGCATCAAGTACTTTGATCTGTATTTTAGAAAATACTAAGGATATTTCTTGCTTACTTTCTGTGTCTTTAGTGAGGAAAAACTGTCATCCAGATTCACCAGTCTAGCCAGCAGTCTGGGAAAATGCATCCAAGGGCTTCACAAGGACATCTCTCTTGTCTGAAGGAAGATTATATCTGGTCACAGGCTTGGTGTAGAAGAGTACCCTGTGGCCATTACAGCACCCTGAAAGTGTGTGCCAGGTAATAACAGGGCCTGTCAGAAAGCATAATTCCATGAATAAATATTATCTCAGCAGTAGCACAATACTTCCATCACATAATCGTACACTCCAGTTACTGAAGCAGCATAAAAAACAATAAATGTAGGCATCACTAGGCACAGGAGATGGGGGCTGAGCAAGGCTCATGCTCCAAGCAGAAGACTCATGAAGTCCATAAAGGGTTGCAAGCAGAGTGCATACAAAACACACTAAAGCTTAGTGCTGTTTTCCTCATGTAGTCTCTGGCTGCCAGAGTTCTGATTCTGATTAAGAGCTATAACATAACACAAGGGAAATATAAGCTTGTACCAGACCAAATTAATGAAAAATAAAATTAATGAAACAAAGTCTGAGATGACAAAGGGTTCCATTCCAACCTTGAAAAGAAGATTGCATAGAGTGCCTGCAGCATCTGTAGCTTAGATCATCAGAAATCCTTAGGGGTGAGTCTTCCTTTAGGTGTTCAAATCCACCAGTAAATACAATGGGGACATTAAGCTGCTGCTGTCATGTAGCAGCRAGAGCAGGCTGCTCCTCAGGGGAAGGAAGGTGCAGAACTGAGGATGACAGCCAGGCAGGATTGTATCTTCACAGAATGAGATGGCTGAAGAATGAGCAAGAAGACCTGGAAAAAAACTGGGCATAGCCAAAAGTTCCAATTACCAGTGAAGTCCCTGCTGAAATGTCACATCGAAGGTCAAGCCAGAAAGTCAAGTCAGCAGGGTGAGATCAGGGCAAGAAAACAAGGTCAGGATATTCAGGGCACATAGCTGGACACAGGCATATCAATAGACAAGGTGCCTTAGACAAGACCAAGAACAAGGGCTGGAGCTTAAATGAATTTCCTAGGCCAGCGGGTAGAGGTCACAGGAGAGTTTTTCACAACAGTGTGACTCAAGGCTACACAGCTGTGTCATGTCAAGTTGGCCTTGATCACAGACAGCTAAGAGGACAGTGATAGAGAGTGGTAGAGGTTGCAGAGCCCCTCGGGGTCCTGACAACTACATAAGGAACCAATAACTTTACAGAACTCATTTTAATTTTTGTAAGCTGTCAAAGTGTAAACTTTGTACTCTGTTCTTGCAGGCTGCTGCAAGAACAACATCAACAATAGAAGTCCAAAGCCAAGTCTTTCTCCTTAAAGTTTTGTTTGTTTTGTTTTGTTTTTGTGCAATCACAGAAGAAATGCCTATCTTATTAGCAGGTGGCAGTGCCATGTCTGAGTCAGCTTTTATAGGCAACCCAAAGGAGGAAGAGGAATACAGTGGCACRTAGCATGAATGCAAGAGTAGTTTGTGAACAGAAGTCAGAATAAAAATTAATTCAGTTTAAAAACTTAGCTTTTTAAAAGGATTCATAACTAAGGACCCTAACAGAAAAAGTCAGTCATCTGGAAGAAAGCCAACATCACTTCGGTCTTCAAAACAGGCAAGAAGGAGGATCCAGGAAACTACAGGCCAGTGAACCTCATATCCATCCCCAGAAAAGTGACGGAACAGCTCATCCTGGCTGCTATCTCCAGACACGCGGAGGAGAAGAAGGTCCTCAGGAGTAGCCAGCATGGATTCACCAAGGGGAAATCATACTTGACTAACCTGATCGCCTTCTATGATGGAGTGACTGGCTGGATAGATGAGGGCAGAGCGGTGGATGTCATCTATCTGGACTTCAGCAAGGCTTTTGACACAGTCCCTCACAGCATCCTCCTGAGCAAGGTTCAGAATTGTGGGATAGATGAATAGRCGGTGAGGTGGATTAGGAATCGGCTCGATGGCAGGGGACAGAGAGTGGTAGTCAGTGGTGCGGAGCCCAGTTGGAGGCCTGTAGTTAGCGGTGTCCCCMCGGGGTCRGTYCTCRGTCCGGTCCTGTTCAACATATTCATTAATGACCTGGATGAAGGGCTGGAGTGCTCCCTCAGCAAGTTTGCTGATGATACCAAACTGGGAGGAGTAGCTGATAGCCCTGAGGACTGTGCTGCCATTCAGAGGGACCTGGACAGACTGGACAACTGGGTGATGAGAAACCTCATGAGGTTCAACAAGGGCAAGTGCCGGGTCCTGCACTTGGGGAGGAATAACCCCAGACACCAGTACAGATTAGGGGTTGACCTGCTGGAGAGCAGCCCTGCGGAGAGGGASCTGGGCGTCCTGGTAGATGACAAACTGACCATGAGGCAGCAGTGTGCCCTGGTGGCCAAAAAGGCCAGGGGGATCCTGGGCTGCATTAAGAAGAGTATCTCCAGCAGGTCGAGGGAGGTGATCGTCTCCCTATACACAGCTCTGGTAAGGCCACATCTGGAGACTGTGTCCAGTTCTGAGCTCATCTGTGAGGCCAGGTCCAAACTATGAGATTCATCCAATTGACCACAGGGCAAATTCTGTTCTTATTTTGAAGCATTGAGTGATTTGACTTGAGCCAACATTGATCTGTCTAGTAGATGCTGTTGCAATAGATGTAGTAGATGCTATCAGTGTGGAAGTAAAATATCATGTGGCATAGCATTTTTAAGAACAGGTCTATGTTTAAGAACAGAGAGTCTGAGGCATACAWTGTTAAAAATATTTAAGTTCTGTAAAAGCTAAACTAAAATAATACAATATGAGTCTCAAAACCAGACTAGCAATACTCAGATTCAGTCCAGGCAATCTACACAGTACCAGGGCAACTAAGAATATATCTAAAATATACCTAAGCCAAATGTGAGCTGTATCATTCTATAGTTCCAAGACTAATTAGAGCAGAATGACTCACATGTATACTACTAAATTCTCTTTTCCTCTCAGATTCACGAACTGCAAGTACACATTAGTCCTCTAGCCCAGCAAATGGCCTCACGTTTGCTTGTAAGAGGCCACGGCTTTGTATTGAGTTTACCTGATCAGAACTGAGGCTTGTCAGGCTTATTCTATCTAACCTTTTCTTGACCTGCTAGAGCTTTTGTATTTATTTGGTTYGTCTTTAACACTTCTTTTCCTTCTGACTAGGTAGCTGCAGCTAACTTGTTTTATTTTTGCTTATCTTTGTGTATTAGAACAATAATTTTTATAAATAGTAGTGAGGAGTACTAAAGTACAAAACTGAATATGTCTGTAACAGCAATATGCTATGATGTCGCAGAAGCTGATAGCTGTTTTGGACATCTGTGTTCATCTCCAGTTCATACAGAGCTACAGGTTTTAAATACTTCAAGTAYTAAAGCTAAGCAGCTAAAGTATGCATTAGAGAGCTGCATGTGAAGGGCCTCTTCTGAGACTAGTACCTGGGGAATACTTATCCTGAGATTTTCTCTCTAGAGAGGTTTCATCTGAAATTGCTGTCATCTTGGCTCATTTAAACACCTTGGTTCACATTCTGTAAAGAAACAGACTTCTATTGAGATAGTGATAAGTCATATACATTTTGAAAGATGTCACAGGTGCCTGGGTAGAGGATTTAAATGCATAATGAAGCAGAAGAACTAATTACCTTGCATAATCTGGGATGAAGTGACAAGCTTAATGTAGCTGTCTTTTAAAGTCTGTCTTAAATGATCAGCCTTTTGAATGTAGTACTGCATTATAATTGGATAACACATTAAGTCCTTTTACATTTTCAGGCCTAGGGTGACAGCATTAAGTAAATACAATATATTTTCTATGATATTTTTCTCATGTAAATTATTACATTATTGTAATATTTATTCCTCCTCTGGGGCTATTTCACTTGCTTGTCAGGACTACCAAAAAATTACTTGCTTTTTTATTTTAGTAACAAACAGTTCTCATCTTAGCATACACTCTCCTCTTAGATATTCTGTATTGACACTATCAGGCCGGTATTGATCACAATTATATGTTTTTACTCGCCAAAATGAAAAATAAATGTGTACATATATTTTCTTATATTTGCCGATAATAACCTGAACTGGGAATCAAATAAAAATAGTCTTATAGTTACAATGTAGAGATTTCCTTTGTGATTTACATCTAAGTAGTAAGCATGTGCTTTAGATAAGTGAAATTCAATTTGTAGCTAACAGTGTGACTCATCACTCTGCTTTAGAAATCCATAGAGTTGTACCAAGTCAAAGTATTTAAGATAAGTAAGCAGAATTCATTAATAAATCCCAGTCTTATAAATATCATTTTGGAAGAAATAGCTCATGGAAGAGTTTTTTATATCTTCAGTTTCCATAGCTTTTTTACACTAACATTTCACATTTCACATTAAATTACAATGGGATTTTATTYATGAGAATTATTCATTTTCTAGGCAATGATTTTAAAAAAGAAGTCTATATATTTAATCCTGTTAATTTCTTAACAGAAAAATAGCTAAATTAAAGAAATAAAGACAACTAAATGGTGATTTAAAGTATTGAGGATCTTGCCATTTTTTCCCCCAAGTATTAAAAAGAAGATAAGTATCTAAGAAATAGATCTTAGAGATCTATATTTCTTTTCATGCTAGGGGTAAATAAATAAATTCACATAAATGAATTCATGAACATGACTGTTTACAGAAGAAATCTTTAAATCTGTGCAATAATCTTGCAGAGAGTTTTAAGGTCTTCACTGAATTTTGTTAATAATTTGATCTACTTTCACGTGTTATAATTTGCTATGTAAATTCACATTTTGTATTGATAACTTGGTCATCCCTAACATCAAAAGCAATTCAACTGCAACATTAATGTAAAGGATGTGATCCTTTTTGGACACAATAATTCACAGCCTGGGAAATAAGCAACCATGTAGTTGACAATCGTTCATTTTTATATGAAGAACCAAGCCTTGAACATGGGTACGGTCCTGCAACTACATCCAGAATTAATTTGTACCTGATGTTATTTGGAAAACAATTATTTGGAAAGGAATATGTAGTGAAGTTAAAGAAGAGATAGAGATATTTTGAAGGTTAAATCAACAGCTTTGTAAAGAGAGATTAAAAAATCTAGGACCCTTCAGTCAGTAGAGGAGAAAATGGGAGTCGTGAGGCTTATGGCCATGGATGAGTAGACTGCAGAACAACTGCAGAGCAAACTTCACAATACAAGAGCTAAGGGGCCTTTGGGGACACTAGTAGAGGGGAATAGACTAGATAGTTCCTATACTCACAGTCTCCCTAAATAGCATCTCCTTCTGCCATAACCAGAGACAAAATACTTGGATGACTGGTTTCTTTTGGCAGGGCTTTTCTTACATGATTAACACAAAATTTAAATGTAAACCCTTGGATTTATACAGTATAATCACACAACTCTCCTAACTTCATGTATTTCAGAGAAGTTCTATGTACTGGAGGCACGTTAGAGTCGATTTAAATCAATACCTACTATAATGAAGTGAAGGGGTGAAATGGAGAGGGGGGGAGAAATAACTCCGCACACCAGTACAGATTAGGGCTTGACCTGCTGGAGAGCAGCCCCGCGCAGAGGGACCTCACCTCGGTGTGTGGTGGATGACAAGCTGACCATGAGGCAGCAGTGTGCCCTGGTGGCCAAGAAGGCCAATGAGATCCTGGGGTGCATTAAGAAGAGCATCTCCAGCAGGTTGAGAGAAGTGATTGTCCTCCTCTACTCAGCCCTGGTGAGGTCACATCTGGAGACTGTGTCCAGTTCTGGGCTCCCCAGTACAAGACAGATGTGGAGCTGCTGGAGAGAGTCCAGCGCAGGGCTACAAAGACGATGAGGGGCCTGGAACATCTGCCCTATGAGGAAAGACTGAGAGAGCTGGGCCTGTTCAGCCTGAAGAAGAGAAGGCTGATGGGGGATCTGATCAGTGTSTATAAATACCTCAAGGGAGGCAGTGAGGAGGAGGGGGCCTTCCTCTTTTCAGTGGTGGACAGCAACAGGACTAGAGGAAACGGCCACAAACTGAGGTACCAAAAGTTCCAGAGGAACTTAAGRAAACATTTCTTGACAGTGAGGGTGACRGAGCACTGGAACAGGCTGCCCAGAGAGGTGGTGGAGGCTCCTTCTCTGGAGATCTTTAAAACCCGCTTGGACGCAGCCCTGTGCCACATGCTCTAGGTGACCCTGCRTGTGCAGGGGGGTTGGACTAGATGACCTCTGAGGTCCCTTCCAAGCTTAAGCATTCTATGATTCTATGAAGTGCGACCAAGATCCGAAAGCTTCCCAGGACTCAGAGCTGTGCAAGACAGACAGTATCATACCTTGCAGTTGCAGGGACCTGTGCAGTACCTCTTGTTCCTGTACCCTTCAGTACAACTGCTATGAAATTCCAGATAGTGTCTCCCCCTTTCKTCCCTTTCTAAATACCTTCCAAACTAATTAGCAATTACTAATTGATACTGCTTTCCTCCTTCCTTTCCACTCCTGGTGTGTTATCTTTCCCTCCTTCTCCTGGTGTATTTTTTTTTGACAGTCTCTTCTTTCTCTCTTTCTCTCTTTCTTTCTTTCTCTCTTTCTTTCTTTCTTTCTCTCTTTCTTTCTTTCTCTCTTTCTCTCTTTCTCTCTTTCTCTTTCTCTCTTTCTCTCTTTCTCTTTCTCTCTTTCTCTCTTTCTTTCTCTCTCTCTTTCTCTCTTTCTCTTTCTCTCTTTCTCTCTTTTTTTTCTCTTTCTTCTTTCTCTCTTCCTTTCTTCTTTCTCTCTTTCTTTCTTTCTTTTTTCTTTCTTTCTTTCTTTCTTTCTTTCTTTCTTTCTTTCTTTCTTTCTTTCTTTCTTTCTTTCTTTCTTTCTTTCTTTCTTTCTTTCTTTCTTTTCTTTTTCTCTTTTTCTCTTTTATCATAACACAAGCTTATGGAATCAAGAATCATCTACTAATCTGTTCAGGAAGGCAGGCTAGGCAGTTTAATGAGTAGAGAGAACAGCCAGCTTGCTCTCTTTGCCGGGCACGGCATTTGATTAGAAATTTGATAGAAAGGTGGCCAGAAATCTCTGTCCATACCATGACTCTTTATTTCTACAATACCTCGCTCAGTGCTGCCCTATTTTCAGTTGTGCATCAGCCACATAACAATAAATGAACAAATAAATAAGCTAAATATATAAATAAATAAGTAAATAAATAAATAAATAAATAAATAAATGTGGTCATAAATACAGTTTTCCTCAAGTGCTTTTGGCAATTAGATGTATTGCGGGAATTGTTATGGTTTCCATTATTGCAGGAGCAAGGATTATCTGTAATGCAGTAGATTGTGGAAGTGGTGAGCTCTCAACAATAAACAATTCTGCATGTGAGGAAATTTTTGATGATCTGTAACAAGTGGAGAAAAGAAGCATAAAATAAAGCTACAATCAGGTTATCCACTTGAAAAAAARTATTGTCATTGATGACAAATTACATATTGAATGAGTTTTTATGAGGATTTTAAGCCCTTGTGCCATGAATTTGCAGGAAGAAAGCTTGGAAAGATATATTTTGATTACAATTATTCGATTCCCACCAAGTTCATTAGTTACAAAGTCAGCTCATCAGTGAACAAGAAATACTTTGGAATTCACATGGCAGGCATTTCAAAGTTTGAACAACTTTTTTTTCTTCATTTTTTTTTCTTTGGTGAGCTAATCTTGTAGAAAAAATATTTCACAAATAAAATCCCTTAAATTTTGGAATTTTCACTAGCTTATCTGGTTGCAGATAATTTACTCATTTTCATTTATTTTCTCAGGTTAMATCTGTGTTTGACTTGGACTTATCAGCCACTCTGTGGGGTTCAGTTGCATATTTGTTTTCTCTTAAAAAAAGCAACACATTAATTTTTTACTTGGCTTAACTTTTCTGTTATTCCCTGTGGAACTGAAAGAGACAGTTGTGTTTACTGCTGAACAGCCTCCATAGAAATTGATAATGTACTATTCATTCAACCATTTATTTACTTGCATCTGTTTGGCATCCCCACCATCTCCCGATTTTGTGAACTAATTAATTCATATGACTTTAATTCTCTCTGATTATGTGCTTCCATTTCATGCAAACAAGGGCATTTGTCATTATTAATTTTAATGAATATGATTTATATTTCATTTAGAATAATGTAAACATTAACCTGAGTTAAAGAGTAGTTTTCTAAAAAAGAATTTTTTAGCAGATTCTAGTAGCAAGAAAGAGATTAGTGACGGAAACCAGTGGAATTATATTTCTAGAAATACTGGGTGGATGATTGCTTTTTATTCTTAAATTACTTTTTTGGCTAAATCGTTTTCTGCTTCCCATTACATCTGGACCTAGCAATCTGTAAATCTCAACTGTGGCTTTTGCTACCACAACCCTATGTTCTAATGGGACTGGCCTACAAACAGGTGATATTTTTCTTTGTAGAGTCCTTATGAGCTGGGAAATTCTCAGTGTAGTCATATTTTATCTGTCACTAAATAAAGCTGATATATTCCTTTCCAAGTCACTATATGCACAAACTGTCCTCTCAGTACTGTACTGCCTTCATTACACAGGAAATACACAAGTTGAATGAAAGAAGTGTAAGTTTATTAGAATACAGATGCCTGAACTGAGATTCACCTGTTTAATCCTTGAAATAACTTAGCATCTATATATAGTAATTTAATTTATCTGAAACAATTGTAACAGGTAATGCGGACATTGTCAGTATTTGTGATCATTTAAAAAATATAACTATTTTCCTATTGTAGTAGGTGTACACAAGATTTATGACATGCAAAAGAACACAGTTCTTGCTTATGAACAGCTGTTTAACAGAAATTGCTAAACACAGTAAAGCACAAGATGTTTTGTGGGTTTTTTTTAGAAACTGGAATAATGGGTGGAATGGATAGGGGTAAATATGTTTTAACCTTTGTGAAGGAAAAAATCCTTTTCTCCTGATCAAAATTATTATTTTTATCCTTTTTTTTTTCCCCACCTATTGCCATTTAGCTGTGGGAGAACATGCAGATATAAGCTGAAGAGCAAAAGTCATAAATTAGTAAATGACAGCTTTAACTTCCTAAAAAGCATTAATTGGATGGTATTTCCTGTTTGTTTTCATGAGATTGCAGTACAAATCCTATGCTTACAAAGGAATTTGAGGTTCCCTCTAAGAAAAGCACTATATTAAAACACTATTTACAACACCTTAAAAAATGTAGGAAGTTCTGCAGAGGGGTTTCATGTCGTACTGAGCAAATCCTTTTGAATAATATTAGAACATATCATGACACTAGCTTTTAAGTAGAACTCTCCACTGGAGCCAAATTCTGATTAAAATTTGATGGTACTATTTGGTCTATTAAGTTCTCACTAAGCCAAACAGAATTTTCTAGGACTTTAAAAATGAGATTCAAATCCCAATATAATCATGGATGGTGATCAGGCTGGATATATAGGATATATATATATTCTAATCTGGTGTTAAATGATGTGATTCCAATGACTTCCATAGAGTTGTGTTCATCTGCTTCAGCTCATGGTCCAGTCACAGTGTAATAGTACTTCTCACCAGCTATGTATTATTTTGAAAGGTATGAGTCTTATTAGACTACCACTATAAAAACATAGATCTGATTGCTGAATTCCTCAGCTAGTAACGCTCTACACATATATGCTTTTAAAACGGAAAGAAAATATTTTGTGATATTAAATGGCATGAATTTAGGCTTTGTCCTTCTGTGCTAACGGGTTTCATTCCCTCCTGCAGTCATTCTTCAAGAGCAGAAAATCCCTAAAACTGCAGGGAGTCTGTTTAAGTAAAGGGTGATTCCAGTGTGACTCAAGTTGCCATAACTCCTGCTGCATTCTATACTTTACTGCATTCTACCATACTATACTGCATTCTACTTCTATACTTAACAAACGGGCTGCGTGGAAGAAATGCAATTAGGCTGAAGTTTTGGCAATGAATTTTTTTTTTTTTTTTTTCAGAGGAAAGGGGGAGAGAGAAGTAAAAAGAAAGACATGGACTGTTCCGTTATACAGTTAATTTCTCTAAAATATTTAGCTGTATAACATTAACATTTATAAAAGCTGATTATGCATACTGTGTGCTCACTCRTCACATGTAACTAGCAGTAAAGCTAGTTATTTTACTCCCTGCCTATTSCTTGTTTTGTTTGTTTGATTTCATACCTAAACACAGCAATTCATCCCAGGATTTCTTAACAATGAAAGGACATGAATTGTCAAATTAAATTAATCAGTCTGAGATTCCCACAAAACAAATCTTTTGGCAAATTTTTAAATCATTAAATCATATTTTTGGCCTTTTTATTTTCTTAGTGCTGGGGTAATTGTGGAGAAATCGAAGGAGCTGCACACGTGTCAAAATAGTCAGTAGGAGAACAATACCTGGATCATTACTTGTGCTGTGTAGAGAGTCAGTCTTCCAGTGGAAGGAAAGATTGAAGGTGAAGTCTGATGATTTTACACAGAGTCAAACCCAGGAGCTTGGACACTCTGCTTTTCCCGCTAGGTGAAAAAATGCTCTGAAGCTCAATGTCATTTATGCCAGCTTAACCTTTGTCTTTGTTCAGTCTTCAGACTTAAGGGAGAAAATTACCGTTATTCTCATCCACTCTGAAAAAGCATTCTATGATTTGTAGAGCATAAAGGGATAGTATAATTCTTTTTATGGATAAAATAGAAAATAGTTTTGGTATGCGCTTCCACTATCTATCATACATAACATTAAATTATTTAGACAAAATATTTCAGTCATGATTGAAATATGAAATTCAAAACACCAAATTTTCAAAGGCACTTAATAAAGATGACTAAAGTGGTGGAATTGTGCTATTTACCCCAATGCATTATAATCCTAAATCATTTTACCTTTTGGATAGCAAACACTACCCAGACACCAGCTGAGGAAGATAATTTCCCAGCAGCAGCATCTGATTCAGTGGCAAACTCGGCAGTTTAACTGGCATCTTCAGCCCTTCCTGTAAGTCTGTCATATCATTACAGACGATTTGTCTAGGTTATTGTGTCTTTCTTTCTGTTAAAAGCTTCTTTTTTTTTTTAAATAATTTGTTCATTATATTAACCTATTAATCTACTTGCTGTACATAGGAGACCTTTGGAAGTGCTCAAAGTAAAAAGAAAAATGTGATTACACATTTCTGCGGGATTTCTAGTTTGCTTCTTGTGTTAGTGGAACTATTTAGAATTCAATAAATTCTTGTCTGAAGGTGAATTTTGAAAGAAACAAAAGCTGTCTGTGTTTTTAGTATAGTTTTAACTGAAAAATGCAACCTCAGGTCTGAATGGCAGTATAAGTTCATTACTATCAAATATCAAAGCTTTTTAATCTTTTAAAAAGAATTCAGATATAACTACATATAATGGAAAAGCTATCTGTATGCTGTATATGCTGTATATGCTGTATAATTAAAGCAAAAGATTGCACTACCAAAGATAATTAAGGGTATTACATTAAGGGTAAAATTGTGATTACAGCTCAGAATTATTGTATCACTGCCAGAATCCAAGAAGTGAAAACAAATAGAACCAAAAAAGGCTAGTCTGAAGTAGAAATCATTAAGAATACAAGAATCTGATAGAGTTAGATCAAGTATCCTCCCAGCTGAGTGACCTGTCTTTTAAAGCAGCACAGATTAAATGCCCAGTGGAAGAGTGTAAGAACAGCACAAGCAGGTGTATTTCCCCAAAATACTTCCTAAGATGTCAGTCAACTCTTTGCTGCTCAGAAACTTCTGAAAGTGAAAAAGCTTCCTCTGCATTTGATAATTCTCTTCTCTAGRCTAAGATCTCAGTTCACTCAGTCTCTCACGTCAAATGTTCCAGACGGTTAAACGTATCTTACGGGCCTCCACTCTCATTTGTAGATATCATTTTTGTTCTCCACAATCATCTGTTGATACTTCTTTTTCAGTGGGGAGCCCTACAACTGGACACAAAATGTCAGATGCAGCTTTGTGACTGTTTATATGGAGCAGTAGCTGCTTATCTCAGTCATTGACTATGCCCTTGCTGAGGTAACTCAATTTGCATAACCTGATGTCATTCGTGAGTTTGCCAAGGGTGATTTCTATTTGATCATTTGTCCCATTGGCAATGGGCCATGGAACCATCAGTGGGCCCCCCATCAATTGGCCATGGGCTTGATGGGACTATTTGTCCCATCACTGCTAACCTATGACTGCAATCATTTTTTCCACTTTCCTTGTAGACCATCTGTCCATTCTATACTTCTCCAGTCTGGTTATCAAGAGACTGTGAGAGTTTGTGTTCTAGTGCTCAGGGACCTCTCTTGATCACCAGGAGCTTTCAAGTATAACTGGTCTCACTTTGGCACTGGGGGTTCCATCAACACTGCCAAATACTTCCAGTCTCATCCCATGAACTTGTAAATGACTTGTAAACTTGTATCCGACTTAGTCTCCTCTATGTTGAAGAGTATCCCTCTCTCCTAAGCTTTGGCACCATGCACCAAACCCTGGAAAGCCCAAGACCTGGAAAGGTTAGTAAAAGAAAGTACAAGTCCTTCTGCCTTTCTTCTAACCTTTTACACTAGATGACTTGTTCCATTCAGTGCTGAGTCGATGATAATCCAGAGATGATTTATAAATCGAAACATACTCAGAAWCTGTGTATATAAATCCATTCACATGCACCTTGCCAAAATAATATTTAAAGACCTTGCTTCTTCTTTCAGCAGTCATACATTCACTCTTCAAGTGTGGAAATATATTTCACTTCGTTTCAGCAAAAGCCTGTAAGTTGAAAAGTAGATTCTAATTCTACAGATTCTAATTATTCATCCAACGAGTGAGATATTCAGTAACTAACAGAGATTAGAGAAATGTAGTATATATATTTTTTTCTAGTTTTCTAGCCTTACAGAACTAATTTATATATAGGTTCTTTATATTTGTTATTTAGTATTTCTGTATAATCTATTATTTCAACTACCCTTTTGATTTTCCTGTTATCCACCTGTGTTTGGAGATATCTGACATACATAAAGACCTAAATATCAAACTGCAAAAGCACAGGGCTTTCAAAAGCAAGAACCAGACCAGAGAGCCAGGGAAACAGCTGGTCCTTTTCTGTTTGGCCACCCTGCCTGGTATGCAAGGGACAACAAGAGGAATGTGAACATCTTTATTCCATAACATTCTGTGCATTGTGGTCATGACTGTATAAGAAGGGAAAATTATCTGCCCATCTGTCCGCCTGAATGTTATCTAATATATTTGAAGTGTAGAAACCTTCAAAACCACACAGATGGGATCTTTCATCCATTTCTAACTTGATAAGGGATAAAACAAAGCATATAAATATTAAAGGCCTGCACAAGAGTTTGTATGAGTTGTTCAATTTCCTGGAACATTCGTCTGAAAATGAAACTTTATATTGGCTAAATTCTTAGCTTGGGAAGAGGAAGTGTAATTTAAAAAAAAAAAAGGATGAAAAATAAAGAAAAATGGCAATATACTTTTAAAATGTTAAGATGTTAAAAAACTAGGGTTTTCTTTTGTGTGTGTGTGTGTGGAAATTCTCACCCAAGCCACGACTAATCTAATCAACTGTGAGCTATGAGCAGTATTAACCTTCAGACAAGTACAAGGCCTTGCATTAAGCTGCCTTTTCATGTTATTGCTCAGGGCAGTGAACCACTGCTGGCAAAAGATCCATCTGGACAAGAAAGAACAGAGGCAGCAGATCTCTTTAACTCTCTGTTCTTGGGTATAGATGGTTTGTAAATAGGACCACACTATGTATGACAGTCACAGCAAAGACTGGTACAGTGGTTATTAATTCCACCTTCCTTTTTGGGGAAGCATCAAATGTTTTCGCACAGTCAGTGAAAGAGGATAGTTGTCTTGCAATGTTGCATGTGTGTGAAAAATGACAAGAAATCCCTCACAGGGGAGGTGAAGTTTCCAGAAGTGAAACTAATCCAAATCGCAGTGCACAGAAATCAACAGGATTCATACGCAGAACAGCATAACATACTAGTTCTCTTTTCACTTCCACTGTTGTAAACAGGGGAAAAAAAATTCTCCACTTGAAGTTATCAGTTCCATAAATAATATTCAACTGGAACTAATCATAGGATGTGGCCTGGTGATAAAATTTGTATGTTTCATTTACTTTGCCTAAATAGGTTCTTACATATGGTTGACTAAGATTCCTTCAAGAAACACTAGTTTAAGCAAAGCATGCAGCTTCCTGAGACACAAATGTTGCACATATTACAAAACTGAACTATCCTGAAAGCAAAACATCTTTAACAAATTTAGAATGTCTCCAGATTCTCCCAAATTCAGTAAAAATTACAGACCTTATCATATTGCATGTTTTAAGATTACATTTTAACCCAGGAGACCTACAGTTTTGGAAGCTGCTCATCATATTAACTAATTTCTGTGACCGCAAACTGATTGTTTTAACATAGAACAAAAGTTAAGAACATTTTTAATTGGGTCAGATTAAAGATGTATTTTTTTTCCCAATAGAGGGAATTCTGTCAGAGATAGAATACTTCATTTTTTTTCTGATGAGTCAACATACTGTTCACTAGACCTTTCTTTTAAATATTTTTTTTTATTTTTTAGGAACAAACATCATGTATGCACTAACTTTCAAAAAAGGGAATATCAAAAAAATAAAATATTTTTGGGAAGGATCAGGCTTGGAGAAAAAATATGAACAAGACTGTAGTCATGCAGAAAATAGAACAGATGTATCTTTATAATTAGAGTAATCTCCATAAACTGGAATACTTCCTAACTTTAGCAGAGGTGTTGTTGAAAGATGATCCATTTCCCTTTTGTCTCCTCTTACTCCTTTTGCCTGTCCTCCTCCTAACACCAGTTGTTCTATTCACCTGATCGTTTCATTGAGCTGATACAAGTTGCTAAACTGACTGAAAAATCACACCACAAAAAGTTTTCAGTTTTATGGTAGGCTTAAGATATAAAGGGTCATAGAAACAAAAGAGGGAAGGAAGGCACAGAGGACTTTTTCTCTGAAGGTAATAGGCTGTTTGACTGACCCAGCTATAACATGCAATGTCATCTTAAAAAACTACAGCAGTATTTGCAGGATAAAAAAAGGATAAAAGGATAACGGAGATTGGTAATACCATTAGTATGTCTATTTGATTTCTGCAAGCAGGAGTAATGAGGCTGAATTCACAACAGAAATACAGCCTCTGTAAACAGAGAAATAGAGAATATCATAATTAATGAACAACTACTCAAATGTCTCAGTCACCCCTGTATGCTTTTTTGATATCCGTCCTAGATAGATTTTGCCATCGCCAGTCTTGGATCCCTAAAGAAGAGCCTCAAACTGCTGAATTTGTAGTTCCTGGTCCCTTTTCCATAGCCCTATTTGTTCTACTGGGTAAGTGCGCTTGTCTGAATGCTAACCCTTTCATTTAATATCCTGCTGCCAGTTTCTCTATATTTCACCTCTGGTATATGCCGGCAGCAATCCTAAAGGAATGTCTGCTGGGACCTGAACTGTTCTAAAATTGTAACAAACTTATATAGTTGTCTGCACTTCACATTCTGAGACTATGACATAGGCAGATAAGATAAGAGGCTCTGGACATTTATGCTCCTGACAGGAAATTTTAATGTCATGCTAAGATGCCCTTTGGAGAATATGCTTATGGATACAGGATAAAAATGTCCAGTTAACCTTCTGTCAGACTCTCCTAGGTGAAGTAGATCTATAGTCAGTGACCTGGAGGAAACTGGAGATATTTGGAAGCAAACTTCTCTAAATCCAGCATATTTTAAAGTCCTTCCAGACACTGAATTSTCATACTGTCTTAGTACATTTAACCTCAGAATGTCATTTAGATCTAGGATTAGGGCGCTGAACTGCTTGTTCAGCTAAAAAGCTACTGTTTAAGGCATAATATGGAAAGGAAGGTTTGCAGATATTCTAAGTAAATTACACGTAGTTTGATTTCTAGTCTATTACCTTTAACTTCTTAAAAATTGCAATGCATTTTCAAGCTGAATTCTTGTAAGCTAGTAATTGTATTTGTTTCACCTTAGCACGATCTGTCTTGTAGGTAATTTTAATGTTGTAGTTTTTAGCGTAAAGAGGGTGTTGTGGGCTGAAAACAAGGAATGTTCTCAGATTAGGTTTTAGATCAAAACTACAGCACCAGCTTGCTAGTTTTTGTTATCTCTGATCACAACACCTTTTGTCCAAAATACCCATCAGAAAGCAAGGAAAGCCTTGGCTTAGTTTCCTGAGCAAGTCTGAGACCTGCTCACTGAAGAAGTGTCATATTGGTATTTTCCGGTTGCCAGCATTAATTATTAAAATCTTTGGATGTGTACCAAACTAATCTGGAACATGCTTGAATCTCAGCAGGATTGAAAACATCCAATTCTATCACATTAATGTAATCAAGAAAAAAAAAGAGAAAATAGTAGTCTGTAATGTAAGGACATTTGTGAAGATATATAATGAAAATAATTTGGTATTAACTGCAGCAATCTGTTGATACCATAATACACTATAAGGCTAATCTACATATTTAGCTTATAAGATGTTTCATCTAACTACAAAAAAGATCTTTGCCACACATTTTAATACTTAGATTTTATTTCTATCTAAATAAAAACCTCAAAGTTGCAAAAAATATATAATTTGAAAGTTATGTTCACTTAGCATATTTAGTATTAATAAATAGCAAAAAGGAGAGTAAAACAAAACCTGTCTTTCACTTTTAGTTGTAGAACATTATTCACTATTAACACCCTAAAATCTGTTGAGTGTTTGCTTTACTCTTCCAGAGTTTCTTCTTCTTCCTGGTTTATAAATGTAAAAGTTTATGCAGTACATTAACTTGTAATACTTAGTGAGGCAAAATTCACAGAAAAGATAAGGGTAGTTATGAACAACTAACATTTTCAAGACTAGGCCCATAAGTGACATCATTCAGTGTAATATACCACTGCTGCCACAACATCTGACATCATTATCAATACATCAGATGCTTCCTTTCTTTGTTCTTTGTTCAATGTCTGCAACTAGTAGGCAAAATATCATACACACATTGATCCTTTGGTTTTGAGTAGCAGCATCACTGTACTGTTAGAGCATTTTAGAGGAGATGTCAAAAAAATTTGCAGGAACTRTACTAATGATTGCTGTTTCAGCAAATTATATTGCAGACATGCATTACTCTGAAATGGAATTTAGAAGGAATAGTCCTTGGAATTCCATAAACTGAGATACCTCTGTAAAATGAGAGATAAATATAAAATGAGATAAGCATAAACTAATGCATTATGCTAAAAGAGAATAAATGAAAAGATTTAAGTGAAAAGATTTAAGGCCACATCTGGAGTACTGTGTCCAGTTCTGGGCTCCCCAGTACAAGACAGATGTGGAGCTGCTGGAGAGAGTCCAGYGCAGGGCTACCAGGATGATCAGAGGCCTGGAACATCTGCCATATGAGCAAAGGCTGAGAGAGCTGGGTCTGTTCAGCCTGGAGAAGAGAAGGCTGAGGGGGACCTGATCAGTGTCTATAAATACCTCAAGGGAGGCAGTGAGGAGGAGGGGGCTGGCCTCTTTTCAGTGGTGGCCACGGATAGGACTAGAGGAAACGGCCACAAACTGAAGCATCGGAAGTTCCACAGGAACTTAAGGAAGCATTTCTTCACTGTGAGGGTGACAAAGCACTGGAACAGGYTGCCCAGAGAGGTTGTGGAGTCTCCTTCTTTGGAGATCTTTAAAACCCGCTTGGATGCAGCCCTGTGCCACGTGCTCTAGGAGACCCTGCGTGTGCAGGGGGGTTGGACTCAATGACCTCTGAGGTCCCTTCCAACCTTCGGCATTCTGTGATTCTGTGATTCTGTGAAGTATAACTATTGATTGTTTTGTAGGACTTCATCTGTCAGCACTTTAGCTCTTTGTCTTGCTCTCTCCTGGAGTACCCTCTAACAACTATCTAAAGAAAAGGCATAACTCTCCACTTTTTGAACTGTACTTATATACTTATACTGGAAGTTTGAGACCAAAAAAAAAWTTTTTTTTTTTGTAGAGGTGTTATATATACACTACGTACACTTTGCAGCAGAAAGCTATTGTCCTATTGGAACTGGGAAAGTATTGATAATTAATTAAATATGCAATTTAATAATGTAGGATGCCCCTGATCTTGGGCAATGATTCTACGAGAAAAGAAATTAAGGTCATTGAGATATTTTGCTTATAACCCTGATGCTTTGTTCTCCAAGTTAAAAAACTGCAAAAACATAAAAATGCATTGTGCCTGTGAGATTTTATTCAAGGATTTATACTATATTTCTCATTTTTCCAGCTCTGAAAGTTTTCTTATGAAGATTTTTTTTAAGCATTACAGAAATAATAGTTGTTCCTCACTTCCTTCCTCCTGAGAAATTATATTAATAGAGCACTAAATGTACCACAGGGAACACTGAATTCCATTTGCTGCTATTAGTTGTAAATATATACTGATATTTATTTTTCCAGATCAGTTATTATTTCTCAAAGGAGAAAGATAATTGAGAGATACAATACTGGAAATGTTCAGCTCACTTCACTGCTAGTGAAACACAGTGTTGGTAGGCACATATCCTAAGGTGTATTACATTATAACCCTGAGAGGATTAGTGGGTTTATAGCAGTTACTGGCAATATTTCTACTGATGTCCACAAGAATATTATACAGCTATAAATCTGGACATGTTCCACCAAAATCAAACACATTTTCTCTGATTCATATCTAGTTCCTAGTAATTTATCCTTAGTGCCAAAATTTAGCTTGTTTCTATGTATCTTAAAAAGCAAAGAAATGTTGGTATTCACAATCACAGAAACAATACTGAAGTGTATATACTGGTAGAATCATAAAGAAAAACCTATGGGTTTTTAATTTGCATAAGCATAATAGAGTATTACCTATATTTTATTATTGAATAAGCCAAATCAATTGAATTACCATGGCTTAATGAATTATCATGCACCAGTTAAGCTCTAATAGCTGACTACCTTTGCTCAATTACCTCACTTCAGTTCTGAAATAATTCACTTTATCTTCAAATATCATTAAGTTTAGTCAGCAGGCAATAGTTCACTAGGATATGGTAAGGTAATTAMCTTTCAGCATATGACCATTTAGTTGCAACTGGCACAAGAAATTATTCTCTAATCTTACTTTCCATAAGACAGTTGTGAGAAAATTYGAGCTTCTGTCTATGCAGTGAATCTATAGACATAGATTTGCAGTTGATTAAATTTACAGATTATCAGGGTAGAAATTTGCTGAGAAAAATTTTGCAAACATGCACAAATTAGCATCCTGTTCTGTACTTTCATATAAACATGACTTTAAACATAACAGAATTGAAAGAATAAGAAATGTAGAGCTAGCCCTATAAAATCAAGGAACTCACTTTCTTCCCCAAAGCAATAATGTATGACAGATTATGGGCAAATCCCTTGGTATCACTATCAAGAAATAAGTCTATTATTTTTTATTCTCTTTAAGAGGTATTTCCTTTGCAAAGTGGGGAAGAAGGTGCTTGGGGAAGGAAAAGAGGTTGGAAATGAAAGAAGAATGACAGTCTTATGACAATTATACCAGTTATCCCCTCATTTCACACACAAAAAAATCTTTCTGCTGAGCAATGATTTATTAAAAGCAGGCTTCCTGAACATGCAAAGACATTTTACTTCAAATATAATTTATAAACACTAGCACTTTTTCAAAACTTCCTGTCAAAATTTCTATGTTATAATAATAGCTGCATAATATCCCTCCTTTTGTTTGTCAGGTTAATACAGYCAATTTCAATTAAATATTTTAAATTTAGAATTAAGAACAAATGGGAACTTGCATCAATTACTTTGGTAGGCTATTAGATACCTTCCACTTATGCGGTCTCTGAGGTCCCTATTCTAGAAAGGGTTCTCTAGAATAGAGTTGAACTCATAGWGAATGAACTCTAGAGTTCATCTAGTCCAAACTCATTGCTCAAGCAGGGACACCTAGTACTCATGGCACAGGTTCCCATCCAGGTGGCTTTTGAACATCTCCAACGACGGAAACTCCACAACCTCTTTGGAGAGTCTATTTCAAATGACCTAAACAAGAAGTGCGGGCATCAGCAGCCTTTTAAAATTCAACAGGAATTAATGCAAAGCCCTGCTCACAACAACGGACTCCAAGATTCTACAAATTTCCACAGAAAGTATGATGGAAAAATTCTGTTCACTAATACTCAGTTTGCTGTCAGAAATGACAACCCGCTTTTTCTTATAATGTTACATACATACATGGCCATGAAAATCCACCCTTGGGACTGTCATCTACTCTCTCTGTCCATATGCCCGGTGGCACTGTATAAGCACAGGCCTGGACCTTCAGTTCCTCTCTGACTTATGCTTTAGGGGATATTAACAAATTCCTTACACAGTCCCCGTAACATGAATTCTGCAGGATATCATTTCAAAACCTCTGCAGTGTATTTACCTTCTTCAGTGGATATGATGATCTTGCACTTCAAATTCTTAGATGATTCTTAGATCATAGATCTGGAACAGAGATAATATTTAACTTGATTCAAATAGCTTACATATGATACAAATATCTACTTTCTCTTTTCTCATCATTACCTGTGCTACTATTGGCAATCAGTTAGAAAATATTAATGATATCACTCTGTGCATATTAAAAAAATCATCTGTCAAATGTACATTACACTTTTATAATGACCTTATATAAAATTCAGTGTGTCAGCTATACTAAGTCATTCTTGACATATCATATTTAATTGCAAACTTTTCGCTAGACCGATGATAAACAAAAGTTAAGCATGTTATACATGCTTATGATAGTTAGATGACAACCACAATAACTGACAATAACTGACACTAATAACTCCAACTTCTTTGACAGTAAAGAAGACAAAGTCAGTAGACAGAGCCCGCATTGTGCCCAAATAGTGTAGAGTGAATTAGGAAGAATTACACSATGAAGCCCCCTATTAACTTTTTTTTGCGTTTTGTGCCTATGGCAGTATGGTCCTTGCCTACAACTGCTACATTTGGAAGTTGCAAAAGCTATTAATTTGAGGGTGACTTAAACTACATTTTCTTCTCCAAAATATCTCTTTCAGAGAGACAATTTTAAGACTCCACTCAGTCCTCTAGTGTAGCTGAGGATAATAAAATTCATTCACCATTAACATGGATTTTGTAAAATCGTCTCAAGTTTTGGTGTCTAGCTGTCTGTAGGGGCACAACTGATGAACATCAAGCATTTACAGTAAAATATGTCTTTTCTGTGACTAGTATAAGAAGGCTATTACTGAGAGTTCTGAAAGTCACCCTGAAAGATATATGGAGAGAAACCAAGGAAGAAGTTTGTATTTGTTAGCTTTATCTGTACTGTCACTTTGTCCTGTTCTATAATAAAAAGGCAAAGGAGAAAAAAAAATACTAATTCCAATCTATGTCATTTAAAATCATCTGAAATCTTTTTAAACTTGAGAACACAATATCCTCACTTTTATGTCAATCCAGAGATCATCTTCCTTCCACGAATGGAAAAGCAAAAGCATCCACCAARTTACTGTAAGCTGTGGTGAAATGACTTCTCATCCTTTTAATCAGTGATGTTATTATGCATAATAAGAACCTGCTAAATATCTGCAGTAAAGGGGGGCCCACAAAGGACATGAAAGCAAGAGGACTAGAAAGGCATTTCTATGAGCAAAAAGGTTTATGTGCAGTCACTCTGGACTCTCCCTTGCTAGTGCTAGTAAGAGCATGCCTATTGGCCAAGTCTGAAAAAAAATAGTTATTCTCCATTAATGTAACATCAGTTGGTGGGAGGAATTTAAAAAGCTATACAGAACATATTTCACAATTGTATTATGTGCATTTAAAAATAACCATATAAAATTATTGCTACTGCAGTTCTCATTTGAGAATAAAGGCTGCCAAATTTAATGTGCATGATGTACAGAACAGTGACTTCTAGCTGACAAAAGCTAAGTAAATTTCCTACTGTGCTTAAAGCCAGGAATGCACACTCTTTTAGCTGGCTTTGAAATGTTTCTGCCTGGGGAGACTTCGGATCCTATCCAAGGACAGGCAGCACATGCAGACACTCTCTCAGACCACAAGTGCAAAGACTGTTGCAGTCTGGTCAATAGGCATTATCCTTTGACTCTTACTGTACTGTTTCCCCAATTGCTACAGCTCCATAAAAGTTTTTGTTTTTTTTTTTCACCACTGTCCCTTTGTTTTTTCTAATTTGCATACTTCTTTATGCAGTGGTCAGTGCCTAACAAAGGGCTGATTCCTGGCCCCTAAGCAGCTACCTATCTATTGATTTTTGTCTCCATATATCTTTGACTCAAAGAAGAACTTTTTAAAGATAAAAAGAATAATAATTTTATTAAGTTGCCTGTTTTCCTTTATACTTCTTATGGTGCTTGTATGTGCAAAAACTTCCCACTTCTTAGACCTTATGGGAGTAAACAGTCACTGAATAAAATGCACAGCAGAGAGAGAAGAAACAYTCTTATTTCCAAGGTATTACGATGGTGGTCTCCCTATACCCCTTAAAATTACCAATGCTTAAAAGTATATTTTATTACTTCCCTGAAATGCCTGTACACAAATGCATGAAGCATGGAGATCTGCGTGCGATCCCTTGGTCATGATCTCATCGCAATTACAGTGGCATGGTAGGATAGTTCAAATGATCAGAGTGCTGTCTTGGATTGCAATGTACATTTTAGGAAGGACAGGCTGGAAAGATGAGGTAGTGGAGTTGCTTTTTATATGAGACAACATCTGCAATGCATGAAGCTCAGTCTAGGGGTGCGTGATGAGCAAGTTAAGAGCTTGTGGGTAAGGATTAGAAGGCAGASTAACGTGATGTTAGCCACAGTGTGGTGTTTATTACAGGCCACCTATCAAGGTGAGTAAGATAATGAGGCCTTGTGGTGTCGGTTGTTCCAAGGAATCACAGGGGACCATTTGTGGGGGGGAACAAATAGCTGCTTTCAGGCTGTAACTCTTCCCTTTTATCCCTAACACCTGACTGGAACGTGCCCCATACTCACAATAGTCCAATCACCAGAAGGCCTGTTGCCTCTTGCCTTGTGCCTGTCTTGCTTTAYGGCTCCTCGATCTTGCCCGCCTSSTGGCTCCTCCCSCTTCCTGTTCCTCCTTCCCTCAATGCCTCCTTTTTTCTCCCTCCTACCCCTKCTCAGTTTAACCCTTTCCCTGACATCTCCCTCTTTTTTGTTTTATTGCAACTATAGCCTTATTTATGCTGTATGCTAAGCTTGGCCATGAGGTGTTCTGGATCAAGAGGCTGCAGTCGGTGCATTTCTCCATTTTGTCTTTGATGACAGTGATGTTCTTTGTCTGGTTGATGGTGTAGTTGTTACTGGCCTTCAGTTGACACAGGTAGATGCCCTCGTTGCTGGTGGTGAAGCTCTGCAGGTGGAAGCACCCCAAGTTTTTGTGCATGGTGAGACTGGCACRGCTCCGGTAAGCTGTGAAAATGCATCCTCTCCTAGCAACGCAGCAGCATTAACTCCATGCAATTCTGGGTCATGCAGGTTATCCAACACTATCCAACACCTTTGTATTTGCAAGCTTTTTGGCCTCTTGCATTACTACAGACATTTGCATTGGGGTTAGGATTAGACGAAAAGCCAAACGAAAATCACTAGGCACTCACCAATTATCTGTAGCCATCCCTCTCAATAATTGTTGTACATAAGGCGACCATAAGCCATAATCCACTACTGCCTTTTTTAGGTCTTTCAAGAATGCTTATTCTATCGGTACATGTCTGGGGCATCCGTTTTGTGTCCTGCATTACTGGGTGCCTTGACAAAGCCTTAAGTACTTCCTTRTCTCCCGCCTTCTCCGCCTCCCTTTATAAATTCACAACATAATCTCATGCCTTTCATTCCTCTCCCTCATCTGGATCATACACAAATATTCCCTTAGAATCCTTTAAACTTTCTTTCCCTCTTTTGTCCCACGGTGGATCAGATGTGAATCCGTCCCGTCTCCTTGAGTACGGTAACTCCTCAGTCATCATACCAGCATACGGCAGGGGGACAGAGGCCACGGCGGGAGCCAAAGGCACCGGCCTATCTCCTTTTCCGGTATACTCCCCTAATGCCTCGTTAGCCGTGCGCCAGGGTCCCAGCAGGCGTTTAGCTGTCTGGTCATCTCGGGTGGCCCAATCCCACAACACTACCCCAAGTCCGTCCCAGACTTCTAAATCACAGACTGTGGCAGTGCTCAGAGCATTACATCTTTCCACCCTCCCCCCAATCAAAAAGATTCTTCAATTGTTCTTCAGTGATGTCCCCTTTTTTATCAGYTTAATCAATAACGTGTTGGAAAGCTTGAAGGACCCTTTCCTGCTCCTTGGTATGATTATTCCCCATAGTTCACAGCAGCACGGCTCAAGGTTACATGCCTTTCCCGCGTAAGAGCTGCTTTGGCTCAAAGTTACTTGCCTTTCCCGTGTAAGAGCTTCTCTGGTACCCTTATTGCTTTTCCTTTTCCCCTAGTTCTGCTGTGCGCCCAC